>NW_027185376.1:5776141-6376141 GCF_022577435.1 Embiotoca jacksoni | reverse complement strand
CAAAAAATATCCTTCAGAATGGAGGTATGATGGTTGGAGTGGACACGATTGGTGTGTGAAGGCCAACCCAGTGGTTTGAGGCACCTGTCATGCAGCTGCTGTGACCCTGATGTTAAACAAAGAACTTGTTGTCGCTTGAGTCTCAGCTGCGCTATAAACAAGTGCACATTCTATGAAAAAGGAAATAAATAAAGAATGTTTGCAGTTTATATTCAGTAAACTTTCTGGTAGGATGGATACGACTTTTCTTGTGGTTTTCATAATTCAAATTCTTGGAATAATTCTGTCTTCATTTATCGTTGGGTTGAATAAACCCATTAGTTTTCATAGTTTCCAGAACCGTAGGTTTTATTTGTGTATAGGCTGTGGGTGTGCAATCCCATCTCTTACAATGGCATTGATCACCAAGGTGAGACCATCTCTGACATATTATACAGCATGTTCTTTTTAGTGCAACCAACATGAATAAAATAATTAATTAAAAATAAGAACGGGAGGAACCAGATAACATTCACATGCGAGAAGCTGTCATAAGAGAATTTTGACGATCTTTTTCCAGAAAAAAAACCATTTTCTATCGATTTTTCGATCAACTCGTTGATTAAACATCTAATCGTTGTAGCGCTACTTTCCACGCGACATTTCAACTTTGACAAGAAACACCTTGAAACAAACGTGCCGAGAGGAGCACCGGAGTTTGAAAAGGAACCGGATTCATTTTGGCTCTCACTTAATCACTATTTGAACTACATATTCAAAATATACTGTACATGAGGTGTACGCCGAATAGCTCGTAACATCCGGCAACGGTGGAATGAATACGAACCAAGCTTCTCTGAAACCTTGTCGTTCTCACTGCCGTACTTTCATCTCCCCTCCGCCACTGACTGACACAGTCTACGGCATCCAGAACAAAGCTTTCAAAACGCCTCCCAGCAAATTGTATTAACAGTAAAATCTGGCTTAGCAAATTGTAGAAATGCCTCGCTACCACTTACAGCATGTCTTCTAAACGAGTTACGAGAGCAGAGCGCTCCACTGATGTTTCACCTTCAAGGCTGACCTTGCGATGGCTATTCTCTGCTGATGCTTGCCAGAGATAAAAGCTATGAGCCCTTCGCGCCCCCACCATGCCAAGGACACACGCATCATCGCTTTACTGGCCTATCTGCCCAGGTGATGCATGGCTCCTATAGCAGTCAGTCTGAGGCAGTATTTATAACAAACTACGGGAGGCAGCAACCAACTCATCACCATCGAGACCTCAGGATCCTTGGTCTCCCTGTGCACTCGCATAGGTTTTGTTTTATGCTGTAAGCATATTATAATTTCATTGGAATTTATACCAAAAAAAAAAATTAATCTATGGGAATGCAAATTATAGCTTTTGGGAGGAGGGATGGGGGGGGGGGGTATTTCCATGATAATTCATTCTGCTAAAAGCATGTTCACTAAATTCCGCCACCATCCTTCATCGCTAATAAACAGTGTACGGACAAATTTGGGCCTTCAAAAAGGACTGAAGTTGAGAGGGCATCCAGGCTGAAAGAGTTATATCAACACATCATTCAGAACAATTTCTTGTAAAGTGCAGTAAAGACATGACGCATTAGCAAAAGAAGAGAAACCAATGAATATAAGTATGAACGCTCCTGAACCCGCTGAATGCAATTTGAAGAAGAAAGTGAGACAAAGCCGATGCTCCGGTGTCAGCGGAGGACGTCTCGTGACTGGCGGGAAAGTGAACAGCAAAGAGCAGCCAGTGCTTGAAATTCATTAGGTATCAGTTGGAGACAAAGAACTGACAGGTGTTTATGCAAATCGTCGGCGAACGGATTCATCTCCCTAACAGAGGAAACAGCAGTCTCGGAAAGATGTGAAGCATGTGAGAGTAAATCATGATCCACTTGTGAAGCTATGAGCAAACTGGAAGCCTTTCAACGTGTGGTGGGAGGGACACAGACACAGTTATTGAGATAATAATTATTGAGGGCTATCTGCTGTTGTTGTTTTTTCCCCCCGATAACATATGGCAAGCCTTTTACAATTCAGGCGTTCTGCAAACGTGTTGTTTTGCAGTTTCAATCAGTTGCTGCATTTTCATTGCAGATTCATTTAAATAGCTGTTTCTCTCAGTTTCTTACCAGGCAGACATTCATAATTAAACAAGTTTAGACTGGAGGATTCTGCAGCTGAAACATTTAGCGCCAATACAGAGTCTAGTAGCGTTTCCTATATGATCTACAATTTACACTTTTACTGACCTTACCCTGATTTTGCCCAAAGCTTAACCGAGCCTCGGCAGCGTAACCCAAACATTTCCGAAACCAAAATGTGTTTGTCGTAGTCTCAATCCTTCCGTCACCATGGCAACACTGTGGTTAAAACTCTGGCCTTGGGCTGAAATAAAAATTGGTAACCAATATATTCTGGGGTTTGAAAGAAACGTGCAACATTGACAGTCGTGTCTGGCGACAATATTGGAACTAATATCACGTACAACATACAAAAACAGGTCAAATATAAGTGATTATCTGCCGATACCGAGTCCAGTGTTGATCAAATGCATATCTGACACATTGAAATAAACCTGATTAAAAATGATTATTTCCATGAACCTTAACAATCAAATACGATGTCTCAAATTAAAATAATAATTAAAAATTGAAGTTGGAGCTACAGAGAGGGCACAGTGATGTTCTACAGATTGGAGGCTCCTCCTTCATAAAAGATCTTTGGCTAAGTGCAGACACCAGCCTGCAGAGAGCACACCGACCTGACGACAACGGCCAAATGTTTTGGCCTGCCATCAAATTACTCACGGATTTAACATTAATTAGTGACAACTGATATGACCCGCCGCCGCCGCCGGCAACGCTTGTCATTTCAACCAGCATGTGACCATCAACACCAGAGTCACAAATGAGAAGATGCTACCTGAATATTTTAAACCACTGCTGTGGGGTTTTTAATTGGACTTTGACTGACTTTACTTAGGCTGATATGAATCCATTAAGACGAACCCGGATCGGATCGTCAGGACGAGGTCACTACATCTCTGTCAGCGACTGTCCTCCCGGGAGAAAGGACGGCATCAAATGTCCTATAACAACATATGTTTATGTTCCAGTGTCAAAGCCTTCCAGCCACCATGGGAATTATGACCATAAGGACAGGGGCTGTTATGGCGCCCTGCAGTGTAGAGGTCACAGGGGATTATCAAAGTCACACCACTATTTGCTTTCCGTTTCTTTTACCGACAGTCAATGCTGTTTTTTTGTTAACAAGCAATCAAGTCAAACCCAAACATAAGACCGAGATGTACGAGAAAAAAAAGAAAAAATAATCATTTTCTGATTCTGGGCATGTGTCTTGGGGTGGCCGAGACACAACATGAAAATACAGACTTCCTCAGGTCCCAAGCAGCCACAGGAACGAATGAATTTGTTTCAATTTGACAATTTATTTACAATATGTACGAAAAGGGAAGCGGAGTTGAACTTAAAATGACTTGAGGGTGAGCTGAGGCCTAAACAACAAACAAAATAATACTATTTTATGAACCTAATCTTTACTAACCGAGCCCAGATCGATGAAACGAAACACAAAGTCTTACCTTCCTAAGTAACAAGACAGCTCACCCCTACAGACGCCACGATTTACTAACGTCACGTGAGATAAAACCGTGTGCACCGTGTGGCCGGTTGGTATCTGAGAGAGATTGGGGAATTCCAGCGCCATCGTTGGTCCTCAAACAGCCCTGCGTCGTCAGCCAATCATCTTTGAGCTGAAGACATCTCTGGAGCCTTCCACCAACCAGGGTCGTGCACCTCTACAGTCACATTTACATACAAACTCACACCTGCCGCTACTCACATCCCCACAGACGGACAGCAAATACACACACGCAGAATAATAATAATAATAATGATAATAATAACAACAATAATAATAATGATGATAATGATAATAGGACCACAGTCGTAACAGCTTGTCAAAATAGGAAACATTCATAATTGATTGATTGTATTTGATTTAAAAAGTATTGTTTTGTTGACAATAAGTAATAGTTTGTATGCCGTTAAATATTTTACCGGGGACGCATGGTAACATCAGCGCGACATCGATGTCGGTTCACATGGATCTCTGCTGATGTTACAGGCCAATACAATTATGTTTTAATTATGCCGTTGATGCATCTAAAGATAGATAACAACTTTTCTTTTTGCAACGACTGTTTCAGAGCGCGTATCAGCCAAGCATGTTTAAAGGAGGGTGTTTGGAAGAAAACGTTACTTAAAATAAATATGGCGTGATTTATGTAATCTCAGTTGAAGCATTTTCCTATTTCCTTTACTGTGAATGTGTATATTATGAAAAGCGTACTTCATATTTGCCAGTGTGCCATCACAATATGAGCAGGTATAATAATATGCATACATCTGCTACAGAAGAGACTTGATGTTCTCTGCAATTAGGTAGAAAAAAAAATGCATATATCAGTATTGGCTAAAAATAAATAACAGCATATTGGATGTGTGCACACACAAAAAAAAAAAATCCAATATTGTGCATCCCAGAAATTTAGACATTAATTTGAAGAGGTAGGAACAGAATATTAGTTTGAGACATGCAATCTGAGACGATTCTCAACTGGTATTGTATTATCTGGGTTTTTTCTCAGTGACATCAATTAACACCAAGTCTGATAAATATTCAAAGTTCCTTTCATATGCTGTCACGGGAGAAAAAAATGGAGACAGTGCACAAGTTTTACATCTTATTAATGACTCATTTACTTTGATCACAAGCTGTCATTACCACTGTTTGTTTCTTTTATTTTCTGCCATTCAACATCTGTCAAAAGAAGGTAAAAAATCTGACAACATTTCAGGGGAAGAAAAAAATGAAAAAAAGTTACCCCAACTGTGAACTGTTAAGTTTGATAAGTGCCTGACATGCACATGTCTGAAAATGATGTGAGTGCTTCAGTGATTTAAGAAAGGCTTAATTATATTGTCTCCATTCACACCACTGTATCCGTCACATCCCCAGCTGTTCTGCGAACTTCAAAACAATGCACGCTTTTCCTTGTTTATGTAATTTGTCTATAGGGGGCATGTAGTTTCTGCTGAGTCCTCGATATTCTGGCAGAGCCTCCCTGGTTTTAGTGTGCACAGCATATCCTTGCAACTCACCCTAATGAGTACTTTTCTCCACTTCCTGTATTACAACCTGGGCTACATGGCCTTTAAAATTCACATATCGACACGTTGTTGACCAACAGTAGAACTGCCTGACAACGGCTGTCTGTAAAAGTATTGGAAATATGTAACAAGGATGCACTCACTTTGGTCACTTTCACTGTTTCACGACATTATATATTATATAATATTAACTATTGCATTAAATACTTTAAAAAACATTTTGGACCACTATTTCTTAATGGCTTAATAACACAAGAGCTCATCACTCATCAATAATGTGATTGGCTGGCTATATCGGCTTAAGCTAAAAAAGTAAAACCAAATGACAGGAATGCAGGAGTTTTTTGTTAATTTTAACAAAAAACCTGCTTTTGAACCTCTACTCGCATCCTCCTCCTTTTCACAGCAGAGACTTTGGCACATCACAGCAGGAAATGTACAGACAATTAATAACATTAATGATGGCTATATCCCATTCAGGCGAGCCAGGTTCAGGGTTGGGTTTTGTACCTGCTGGCTCACTGGAGAGGTTTCATGGGATGCGTATTGGAACAGAGCCATCCTTAACATTAGCAGTTCCACCTTTGCTTTTCCTGTTGTGATGAGTCCAAATGTCTGCTGTGAAAAAGTTTTTTTTTTTTTTTTTAAAGGAAAACTACCATATCTGTGGTAATTTAAAGCATTTTGAAAAAATGTATTCAAGGACTTTGTGATTTTTAACGATCACCAATAACTTCAACACTTTTTATGATCCTCAGACAACCATGAATTCTTTTGTAGTATAACACAACACTTTATTCCAAACTTTGATTCAAATTTTAAAGCAGCCTGTTTCCTGCCTGACTGCCTTGAAGAAATAGTTAGAAAAGGGGGGAAATATCTCTTTTTGCTTTACTGCCAATATAAGTTAAAAAGCTCAATCTCAGCAGCTGATTGGCTTAGCTTAGTTTAGCATAGACTTTACAGGGGGTACAGAAATGGGGGGTTTCTTCCTGTTAAAGGGGAGTTTTTCCTTTTTACTATCGCATATGTAGGAATTGTTGAATTGTTGGCTTTCTCTCTATAATGTTTTGCTGTAAGGTGTTACAACATAACTTGACTTGTTGTGATTTGGTGCTACATAAATAAGATGAATTAAATATACTGTGCAAAGCTAAGCGGCTGCAATTTCAGATTTAGTGTCCATAATTTCATTAAACTCATATTTCTCCAAATGTAAAACGCAGTAGGAGTAACAGTTTTTCCCAGATTGCCGCCAAGCCAAGAGTGTAATCACAGATTACTTGTAACGCCCGAGAGCATATTGGTTGAAGATATTGCAGACTGACAGGAATATTGGCAGCTACATTGCAGCAGTATTAATCAAATCCAACACATCCGATTGAGGTAATTCCTTTGATGGACTGGTTCAGTTAAATCCATCTGGGAGGGAAAACGAGTTCTTGCCATTGAGTCACTTCACTAATCGAATTAGAATCAGTGATTTCAGAGTGGAAGATAGTCGGCGCTTACCAGATCATTATGGTCAATAAACTGTGGGTAAATTTAGCCCTGCATCTACATATCCCCCCACCCTGCCCACCTCCTCTCCTCCCCTGCTCCCCTGCTCTCCCTCTCTATGATCTTGTTTGTCTCTCAGCGCTCGGCTAAATTTGCACTTGGATGTAACTTTGGCTCGCAGGAGAATGCTCTTCGTTTACATAATCTGCTTCTAGGGCTACAGTTGTAGTACAGCTGCAGTGAGAACTGCCATGCAGAGTCAACCCCCAGAGTGATGCAGTGCAAATTAAGTGTCCGCTCATTCCACGGCCAAATTCAGAGGCAACGAAGTCTCTCTCACCAGATGAAAGAGAACGCCGAGTACAATCCACAACAAGGTGAATCGATATGACAAATACATTCATCAGAGTAAATATGCAGATCTGTTAAAGAGTACAGCTTTAAGGAACCGACTGTGCGTCATCATCATGTACTCGCCATTAGGGTAAACTGAACAGCAAACGGCAGTCTATCGATTTGTGAAGTGCACCGAGTGCAGTGGAACTGGTAAAAGTCTTTAAGTCAAAGGGTTAAATCAGAAATCAGTAAGTTAAGGAGAGGCACATGGCTGTCGGTTGACCTCCCTACCCGCTGGCTGCTCTTCGCCGTGACCCAGGATCGATCCGGCGCTGGCCAGTTAACTCTCGCCCTCTCAGCCTCACACCGCTCTGCTGCTCCCACAGAAGAGAGGTGATGTGAAAGGACAACCCAGACTTCAACCGGTCTACGGAAAGCATTCGACCCTGCACCGAGCGCAATGTTTGTGTTTGTCTGTCTAGTGTGTTAAAATATGTACATATTCCTATTGTTTCTGTAACGACAGAGTCAGTGATGTATCTTTAACAGCATACTGTATGGTTTTTCATAAATCGCTACTCACATCTTATGATATATTCATTCGCAACTTGAGATTTGTCCCTCATATTTATTCATTAGTATTTTCTTTAATTATATATCAGAAGTTTGGACAAACATAACTGAATGAAAATGTAGCTTCATGAAAGTTATATGCACCTCTCTCAGTGGGGCCAAAGCGTCCCCTTCTCCAGTTGCATTTTGGCACCACGCGAGCAAGTGATGTTAAAACTTTAAAGAAATGTCACACGGAGAATGAGATTCTTCCAATATTTTAAAAACATCCGACTGTTTTCAAATACCGACTCGAAAGACCAGAAGCACAATAACAAATGGCAGAATAAACTAAGTTATCATTTTTCTGCTTTTACTTTTTCATATTTCAGTTCTATGCTCTTGCAGCATCCTTTTGTCTGCAAGCACTCAGCCATTAAACAGCAAACAACAGTTGTACAAAACCCTGACTGCCTTTATACAAAACAAAACAAGGAGTCCCACTGTAGTTCAAATGTTTTGGAACGGCTCAACATTACATCCCTATTTGCTTTCTTTCCAGGACTTTGATTATTATACCACTTTCAAAACTGAACATCCAATATGGAGATGCAGCCTGGGAGATTTGTGGGCAGTGGGAAACATCACTTCACCAGACGGCACCAAAAGAAAACAAAAACAAAAATCGGACTTGTAGTGTCTCTGATTCTCACTAATTAATATGTTGCGCGTCATTTGTTTTTTCCACGGAAGTGTAAAAACAAGAAGTCATGAGTTCATTACGTGCTGCTTTCTACTGAAAGCTTCTCCCACACCAACAAGGGGAGTTCATCATTTTCAGAATTAAATAAAAGCCTGTTGTTGGTATCAACTGATAGTGCTCCTGCCGGGACAAAACATTTGGAAGGACTGTAAGTTGCATGCAGACTTGGAGTTGATTCCTAATCTTTCTATAAATAGTCTTCTGTCTGGTGTCACTTCCTTCCACTGCTTTTCATGCTCGATATTTGGAAGAGTGCATGTTCGTCTTTGGTGTGAACAGTGGGAGTCGCATAAGTGCAGAATTGTTTGATTTATACTTTTTTATTAAACATAACTACAAAAAAGTTGCAGTAATTTAACTGTGTGTATTTTTCAATTTTCCTGGAACTACTGACTGGAACAGGTGTTGGTTTTATTTATTTTTATGGCTCTTAATATTTTTACGATTGACTTGCTTTACACTACTTTCACAGGAATGTAGATAGATGTAATAGTTTCATCAAAGATCACATAAGCAAGTTCAGATGATATAAAATGTGATTTCATTACATTGTTTTAATTACAAAAAATGTTAAGGGAATGTCAAAAGGATATTAGTGCTCACAAAATTCATATTATTACGTAATAGGGTATAAAAGATTGTAACAAATAACTGTCACCATTAAAAAAATATATATAAATGTAGTTGTGACATCAAAGACTTATTTATGTCCAACAACAGACTGTGAGCTAAAATGAGATAAACCATCTGCATCGTGCTGACAAAAAAAGTTGTCACTTCCTCCGTGATAAAAGGAAGAACTAGATTTTATACTGACAAATGATGCAGTGAAGAAATAGCCACGCTGTATTTCGAAGAGGCAAAAATAAATAAATGAATGAATAAATATAGATATACTTTTCAAACGCCGAGTCATCGGGGTGACCGCATAAACCTGGAGAGAAGATATTGTTCTGGGAAAGTGCTTGAAGACATTGAACCTCCCTATCAATCATTCACTTCTCGAGGCCTCCTCTGGAGGGGAAAACACAAACAGCATCCCGAGTCTCATACTGTAGTTCCACTGATCATTTCACTGTACGCCTCAGTCTTCAGTGCGGCTGATATAGAGAGGCATTCACAACAGGCAGTTTACCAGGGACTGTTCAAAGGCAACCCCCTGTTGGTTTATGTGTTATATTACATTAATAACACCTCAGTCCTGTGGGTGGTGGAAGCTTGACAGCATTCTGGTCCCGGGTTGTCCACCCCAAGCTGCTCCTGTTTTGGGCTGAATGACTCAGCGGGAGGAAGTCAAGCAGCGGGAGTTATGACTATCAACGTGAGCCACACAAAGTCTGGTGGCTTACCTAAAGCATAACGAACTTTTGCTGTGATGTATTTCACTCCACCAAAAAAAACAGGCTTTGGTCCTCCCACAGCTACACGATGTACAAACTGCCTTTGAATCATTATTGTTACGCTGTTCTCAATTTAAAATGGAAATTTTGTTTTTTTCTCCGACAGGTCTTTCAAGTCATATTTCACCGAGCTGACTGTTTCTTAACATTTGCATAATATTAACACGACACAGGGAGAATACAGCCATGTTAGCAGCTTCCTGAGGATGTAACTAGTGGTGCTGTTCGCAAAGACTCTGCTAACGTGCTAATGTTTCGCTGGTATTGTGTTTACCATACTCTCCAATTGAATTAGTACTAAACACAAGGTACAGCCGAGCTGAGGTGGAGACGGTCATTAACCAGAGTATCAGACACAAACATTTGATCCGATTACGGTGCTGAAAGAATAAAGATAACTACAGAAAAAAAGCCATGGAAAGCAAATTTATAGTTTTATAGTTTTGAAGAGATTTAAATCAACAAATGGCGACACCATGGCGACACTACTTTTGTGCTCATTTCCTTGTACATGAAGAATTTATTTGACTAAATAACAAAACAATTTTTGATGTGGTGATCACACAAGAGAAAAAAATAAATAAATCAAAGGATCACCATAGTTTCCTCTTTGATATTATATGTTTTAGTGAATAGCTGCTTGTTTTCAACCACCATCAGTTCCACGTTTGGGCTGAAGGCGGAGGACTAACAACAATCTACGAGCATGAAGATGTCATTTGGTTTGAATGGGAATCAGACCTCTGCTGGGAATTAAAATGCCTCTTTTTCTATATTCTTTTTCTCCCTCTTTAGAAAAGCATCCATCAACAAGTTAATGGACACAGAAGCAGTTTCCTTTACCTCCCTGCAGCCTCGCAGCCTGCTGACTGAAAGTAAGGTAAATAGCCTGGATCCAGAGACTTTTATGAAACAAATATTTCAGGCACATCATCTCTATTAACAATTCATCTCATTTTGTTGTACTTTCCCTGTGCTTTGCTTACAGCCTAAGGCTTCTGCCACAGAGGACTAAACGGCACCATATGTTATGACATAAAACACAAACTGGTGTGGAATATACTGTACATTCACCCTATTATTCCCAAAAAAGTTTCTCCTTGGGAGATAAGCCATGTTGATGGTAATTACACACATTAATCTTGTTTTATCCGTCTGCTCACTAATCAGTTTGTCAAAGTCAGCCAGGATTTTCTGTCCAGATAGAGCGGTGCCTCTAGTATACCATTTTTTTTTTTGTTTGTTTATTCTTCTTCTTGGCTTGCAGGATCTTACCAGAGGCAACACAGAAGAAGACACTGCCAAGTTGAGAGGGGATTGGCAGCATGTGACACTATCCGTGGGAGCGACAGTCGCGAGTTGTTGAGACACAGCTTCATTTTAGCTGTTCTGGCGTCTTCCTCTCCTTTTACAACTGAGCCAAAAGGTGGCATGATGAGATACAAACGTACAACACTTCATCAATATAATTGATTAGTCTACAGTTGGGTCAGGATTTAGTTCAAGCTCTGGGCGCACAGCCCATCTATTATGGCTTCTATTAATTTTCTACAAGTTCCTTCGTCACAAAAACACACGGGGCGACGGACGCGGGCTTGTTCGGACATCCACCGGCGTGATCACACCTTCCGTGTGCTTTGTTTGAGCTGAATCAGTGTCAACGTTGTAACTGGTTCATGTTTGCTGCGTTTAGTTTGACATCAAAGACAGATTCAGGATCCTGGCATCACATTTTTTTTATTTTTGATTTTATGTGCTGTCCATTTACTTAATACTTTTGGCCTACAGATATACTGGCACTTTTTAAGACCTGTGATTGTTCCCACATTTAGTTTAAATGGAGCAACATTAGCAAACATTTAGAATTTTTTTTATTTTTTCTTTCCACCTGATGAATTAAATAAATTAAACATTCAGTCTCTTTTAGCTCAGTTTTTGGTCTCCACCAGCTCTTAAAGGAAATATCTGGCTTTCTAGCTGCTGAATGCTCCACCATGTCCACCAGATAGCATCTAATTTGGCATGTTGGCCGTTTGGTGCTGGGCTGGTGGTGTACAGCAGGATTTTAGGACCTGCTGTTGTTGGGCTAAGGACCAAAAAAAACCTAAAACATTACAGCTGCATGCTAAAAATATACAATAGTAATTGAATTAGTGTATGATGATTGGTAACACATAAAATTGTGCAGCTCTACGTATGATATTCCCAACATGCTCGGTGTGATCACACGTCGTTACAAAGTGTGTGTAGAAATGTTGCATCGTGGTAGCTGACAATTAACACACTCAGTAAGCCCGTGACACGCTGCAGTATCCGTGATCACGTGATCAGAGCCACAAGGGAAAAGAACAAATGAAATAAATGTTAGTATTCTCCTCTCGTTTCATTTGAAGCATTTAGATGGCAGTCACATCTGTGTAATCTAATCAAACATTTTTTATTACGTGTCACTCCCAAGGACACACACCCTGTGGATGGACACACACTGCCTACTGCACTTTTGACCTTTGAGTGATGGGAAATATAACCACAAGGTCCCCATGTTTCTGTGTTAACTTTCAAGAGGTTTTTCTTTTATTTAAATAGCACATTTGCATGATATGAAACGGTGCGAGGTGAGAGAAATATGTTCTGCTCCGTTGTGTCTCTGATAAAACTAAACATCCTGTACAACTTAAATTGGTCATGAAGAACCCAGCGGCACTACAACTGCCACAGACAATGGATACGATAACGAATGTCATGCTTATGACATAATGCGATATATAAACACCTAAATATCAATATAAAGTTTCATGCAAATTTGTGCATGACCACAAATGAACGTGCCCACAGAAGCTGGTAGAAGTATGTTTTTTTCTAATACAATAACTAAAATGAATAATGATAACAAGCTTCAGATGCGGTGCTCCATATCTTCAGTTGCTTAACACTTGATATGTTGGCGGCTATCTTGTTTTTATGCTAAAAAATCATGTGAATAATTTGAATTCCCGCTTGGAAATGATCAATGATGCAACAAATACTGTTCAAATATTACTGATGCTAAATATGTCATGTATTAATGAGCACAGTCTTCATGTCGCAGCTGAGATCAAGACCTCAACTGGAGACACTGAATACAAATGCTTTGTTTTGCCTACATAAATATATACCGTATGTGCCTGACTAATTGTGGCGTTAAAGGATGTGTGGAAATATTGATTCCTCTATCTAACTTCCTGCTTTAAAGGGCCAGGTCCTTTAAAGGGTTTTCTCACCCTAGGCCTTTGGAATTACTCACCTTTAGCACTCTGAATGCACACAGGTTAAGTCTGGATCAATACTTTCCTATTTCAAGCATAGACTGCCACTTTAGGTTAGATGCTTGATTTTGATTAAAACCCACTGTGGTTATGTGCATGGATGCTCCCCAACCAAACCCAAAGCTTCACTCATTCAAGTATGAAAGCGCCACATGTTTAAGGGCAATTTCCCTCACACCTGTTATTATTTCTGCAACTGAATATCAATAATTCAAACAGATAAATGCTGGGGATTTCTTCCTTACTTTCCGTATTATTTCTCACATTACCTTTTGGCCTTCCTTCGAGGATGTAGCTCTGTGTGGAAAAAAAAAAGTGTTCGAGGGGAAAGCATTGCTGTCTGTTTTTCCAGTACAGAGGGAAAAAGTCAAACTATAATAAGCTATTACGCAACTATGTGATTAGATGGTTCAACAAAAGTCAACATTGATATTTCACATAATTATAATTTGGTTCATTTTAAAATTTGAACATCAAAGAAAGCCGAGAGATCCTATGCATGTATCTGTTATTTCAACCGTCATTAACATGTCATTTTTCATTTTCCTTGTTCTTGAGGTATCTACTTTATTTGCTTTTTACTCTGCTAAGTTGTAATTATCCTCTGAGGAAAACATATATATCTGCTTAAATTGCGTGTTGAACTGCGAGGATCATTATGAAGAATAAAAAGCTTCATTTGTGATTTGAGGCAGTAATTATGATCTTCAGCAGTATGAACAGTTGTTTATATACACAGCCATAAAAATAAAAATACAGCTTCATTCTGCACACAACCTTTAACCATCACTCCTACAAACACCCCCACCGTTTCTTAATCATGCAATCAAATTCAATATTGGTTAAAAATGAATGTGAATATTGCAACACAAAATTTACAACTTAATGAAATGTGTGTATTTCCTGACTAACTTTTTGTTTTGTCTTCTATTATCTGTTCTCTTGCCACTTCAACCCGCGTTGCTTTTCCCACCTGCAGGTCACATGACCTTCCCTCCTCTCACCTGTTTCCACTGGTTAATCAGCCCTGCAGTATTATAACTCTCGCCGAACTCTTCCTCTTTGCCAGACCGTCTGTGTGCCATGCGCCTTAGCTTTCCAGAATTCTGTTGTCTTTGCTCGCCTGTTTGGATCCGGACCGTGTTTTTGACCTTGCCTCTAATTTGGATTTCATCTCAAATGTACTTTACTGCATGTTTTTTTTTTTTTTTTTTTTTTTTTTTTTTTTTTTTTCTTTAATCGTTATCTGGAATTTGCTTTTTCAACCCACTTTGTGCGTCCCGCTCTCGGGTCCCCTTTCTATGAATTTGAATAAATATAATGAACAGTTCCTGAGATGTGATTACTGTGAGATGGAAGTGATGTGTATATTATGTGTCTTCACGATATAATGTAAAAGTATGAATAAACATGCTGAATAAAATAGCAAAGAGAGAAATGAGGCACACAGGTGAAGGATATAGTTCCTCTCTGGGGTATTGAAATCATCTGCTGCATGTAGCATAATGCTGCCATCATGCTAGTGTGATAATTCTATAGAACTGCTTTTTCTTTTCAAGAAATATAGCACAACATCAAATTTAATCAGCTTTTTCTGCAATTGTCTGCACATCAGAAACAGCATCTGACAAGATAGTGACAAAACAGAGGTGATGAAAGATGTGTGGCGCTGGAAGAGTTTCTGTAAATGAGTTACTGCTGAGTTGATCTTTGCAAGTATTTTTGTCCTGCTGCAAAAGCCATTGTGTGAAATTCTGCTGTAACTATCCTACATTAAGCATTCAGACATAAGCTCTGGGTTTGCTTCTGGTGTAAAATAAATCAGTGTGAACATATGTACAAGTCATTATACCTTTACTCAAAACCACACGCAAAAAAATGTGTTGTTCCTACTGTATTTGGTTCATTTCGGATGTTAACAGCGACGTTATCTATCTCCATATTCTCGAGAAAAATGTGAGTCCGAGCAACGAATACCAGCCGGTTGTTGAAGAGGGTTAAAACAACCGATATTTCTAACAATGTTAACCAAGGCTATAGTTTTGTTACCACGACCACCAAGGTCCGGTACACCTGTTGGTGGTACTATCCGGTGATCATATCCTGCAAATTGTTTTGACAGTTGAGTTACTTTGTTGTTTGGGTGTGAGGACATGCTGAGTCTGGGGATGTTTGCCATATGTCGACACTGACAACACGAGTTAGGTCAGTTTACCTATAGAGCACACTGCAATGTAATAAATGTTGATCAGTGTTTTCCAGAGATGACAATTTATATTCATGCAAAAAAACAACAATGAAAATCAATCAATTAATAGATAAAATCCCGAGAAGCATAATTACGGGTGACTTTTTAATTAAAAACCCTATCTGCATATTGCTCAGAGAACTAATGAAAATTAAGAGCAGATGGGTTTTTGAGATATCAGTGAACACATAAGATTTGATAATGACCAGCAAACTATTATATAGTTCAGCAGCAACAAATGGAAAATGCTCAATCACCCTTTTGCGCGTCATAATTCTGCTGTATTAATGACCGATCCTGCATTGGATGATATTGCACCTGACTTCAGGTAGTATTCAGAACTGAAAATCTGAATATAAGGACTAAGATTAAACTTTCCATCAACTCTCTTAAAGACAATGAAAACCTTAAAATGTCTGAAATTACAGCAAAAGTTAATTTGTCTACCAGTGGTGTTGAAAGTGCTGAAAAGGTTTGACTGAAAGAAAAAGAAAAAAAAAAAAAAATAGACCAGGGATTTATATTTTTTTAAACTGAGCAGGCAACAGCAGATGAAGAGCTGTCTGATGCCTGTCCTTTTTTAGACGGCAAGCCTACTCAATACTTAAAAGTGCAGAAGTCTTAGAAAAGAGGACATACATCCTGCCAGGGGCAAAAAGAAGAATAAAAAAAAGTCAGTTACCTCAGCCCCATAAAGTGACATTTACGAACTATCGTTTCCTGTTCTGTTGAACACCTACTTTTAAGCCTTCTCTTAGTCACTCAAATCTGATGTAGCTTCTCATTTTTAAATGATTAGCTGGAGTAACAATACTGAACCTTTTCAAACACATCACTCACTAATCTATTGTCCATTTAACATGTATGTACAAACAGTGTGTGTTTGTGTGTGTGTCAGAACATAATTGTCAATTCATGGTTTCATACTCATCAGAAAGAGACAACATCGTAATTTTCTGCGTAAATGTGATAATCTTTTTCCGAACCTTATACGATTTCCCCAAAAATCTGCCGACCGCTTTATCGCTGCTACATGCAAAAATAACGCAATAACTGACATGAAACAGGCGAAACGAGTCGAAGCAGGTTTCTGTTTGATGTTCATAAGCACCTAATCGCTGTGTTACAGAAACAAGGTATCTAGGCAACCAACATAAAGGCAATACCATTTTTTTTTAAAACAGCATGTGTGGTTTCGACAGGCAAAAATGTAACAATAACTTTTAAGGGTAATTGTATATAGAGCAGTAATGCTGGGTTTCGCTGTACTTCAAGGTTTTATAGATTTAAATGGAATGAAATATAATCGAAAACGGTGTATATGTATTTGGAGTCCTCACTAAATGATTGAGGCGCTTTTATGTCAAAAATTATTTCTCCAATCAAGAAGTTCTTCGCAATTACAGTTTCCATACTCTTTTTTCTTTCTCGACGTCCCAAATAATTTGGAGAACTAATTTAACTAAATTAAAAAGAAAGCCCGAGATAGTAAACATTCGATTTTTTTCCTTCATAAATTGCTATGGGATTCGTTTCAATAAGTCACTCTGATGAAAGTGATGAAGTGTGACAGTCACTGTTAAAAAATACCAGATTCAAATCTCTTCCTATGTGCTCGGTTGGTGTAGCCTGGGACTTATCAAAAACCATCTTCGGTTAAAGTCTAAAACACTCCTGGTAGACCAGTAAAATATATTAATGTTTCAGAAATATTCTGCGAAAGTGGAGAAATACGCAAAATAGAAGCAGCTCACAGGGGTTGTAAAACACTGAGCTGAATAACAGCCCGTCTCATAATGAAAAAGAATAATAGAAGAGTGGTTATCTTTACTATCTACAAGTTCAAATAGTGTCATTGTCACATTTGACATTTATGGGCTCACTCAATACATCTTGACATACACTATACGATTATATCGTATCCGCAGTGTTATTTTAGTCAATATTAAAGATTAGCCTAATCATTACACACCGGCTCTCCCCAAGAAGTCCTGCTACGTGTCGAGGATTCAAATTCAGTGGTCATCAGAGAGCAGCCACATTTGTCATTTCTATCTTTTACATGAAAGAAACTCCTAATAATCCATCTTTAATGCTCTGACAATGTCTTAACACAACAGACGTACATCATCCTCTCATAAGAACACTGTTAAAATATTCCAGACTTGTGATCCAGTGCACCAGGAAATAATGCAGAATAAATGTGTTTTTTCCAGATATGTCCGCAGCTGAATCTGACAAATGACAGTCATTTGCCTCAGGACATGATCACTCTCAATTGCCAGTTCAGAATTCTTTTTATCTCACATGAGTGGGAGCATTGACAGAGGACAATTGGACTATCAGGTATTCTGCACGACAGCAATATATATCAATCTGACCTGATGTAAATTTAATGCTCTTCTCTGCACGGCAAAAGAAAAAAAAGGGAGGATGCATGTTTGTAAGGCGCAAAATAAAAGGCACACCTTGGTTAATCTGTGATGTACAGGTAAACAAATCACAAACTCTTGTTAAAAAATATCCACAAAGAGAACCAAGCAAAAATGTATAAAAAGATATAAACGAGTCCACAAGTTAGGGAATGATGAAGTCGACAATAAGCAAATTAGCTGCTCGCCTGTGTGTTGACACAATTCATTGAAATGTGGACATCATCTCTATTTGCCTATTTTCACAGATTTTCATGTATCATACCTTTTTTTTTTTTTTTCTTCTAGATGAAGGAACTTTGCGCACCAAGGCTACATTTTATTTTCAGTGATGATTGCCTTTCTTCCCGGGAGAATTTAATCAATTATTCATTTATATATAAAACATATACACATTTACAACAATTTTCTTGAATAGGAAACTATTAATTTCTCTGCTTAAAGCGCTTTCTAATAATTGCATTGGACACCGTTTCCGTTTCCGTTTTAAGACGTGATGCGTCGCGTCATGTGAGCAGAGGAGAAACCAAGAAACTACGGCTGAGCCGCCACTATCTGATCCGGGCTTCAAAACCCACATGGTGACGGCTCACTGTGAAATACTGGGCAACTTTTAAAACTGAAAAGTAATTTGATAAATAAATAAAAGAATGCTGCATGCGCCTGACCTTGTTACTGCCACCCCCGTCCACATTCCTGAAAATACTTGCCAGACATCTGAGGTCATCTGTGGCTCTGACAAGTGTGTGAGCTATCTGGCAGCTGTCAGTCTTGATGTAGCCCCGTGCAGAGACCCCAGCTGGTCGGCTCACCCTTATTTGCGGGATGAAATTGAGCCCCGTCCCACTCACCTGTTCCCTTGCTCCCCTTGTTATCGCTTAATATGATTGGATAGATTCAATAATGCAATATGATGTATTATTTATTAGGTTGAGTTAAGCATGACTTATTGAGTGGAGTTTGTCCAGCTTCTTCCGCCACCAATCGTCCATTGATTTTATGTATATTTTTGCTGTTCCTGTCGTTTGACTTGCACATCGACGGGAGTCAAATTTGTCCAGAAGAACCAGAAAGAACAAAGGAAACAAATGACAGCTTTAAGGTCATCTGCTAACTTTATCTTTGAATTTCTGAGGCCGCAGATTATTACTTTTGCCACATTGGCAGTGACTTTTGAGTGCAATATCTGGAGGCCCGTACAATTAACATACAGCTCGATGTAGCCTTTGGCCTTCGAATAAGGAGAAGGCAATTATAAAAACCAGGCCCTAGTGAGAGCAAAGAGAATGAAAAAGCAATCTCCCCCATGCTATTGAAGAGGGAAAAACACTGGAGACATTTAAATGAAATTATTGAAAAATGGCCAACACAGGAACCTGTGGACCATGATTATCGCTGCATGTTTAGAATCTATTTTCTCATGCAGTGAGAAAGGCGCGTAACTTTAAAATATCTTAAAATATGCAAGTATGAAAGTCCCCTGTAGACTTTCCGACAAGCAAATCTGACATGATAATTATGAAGAAATAGTAAATTAACTGCTGTACAGTTTTTGATTGATTCTGAAGGATAAAAAGGCAGCAAGTCCATAAGTGGTCTCTAAATAGACTTAACAATCTCTTGACTTTGTTTAATGTAAAATATCAAATTTACAGGATTGTTTCACTTTCAACTTTCATTCAAAAGCAGGTAAGTAGCATCAGTGTTGCATAATTTCCCATGATAGACTTTCTGTAACTATACATATTGTAACTACATACATATTTCTGTGACAACAAAGGATTTTTCTGATAAAGTAACTTTCAAAAACAAGAATAGCACTCAAAAACAAAAATGTACATTAACATGTTCTACTAAAACTATATAACGGTGTAATGTTTGTTTGAAGACATCCACAGATCTCAGGATCTATTTTCAGACATCATAACAACTGCCATCCTCCATGCCACACGAAACATGTCAAGCTGTCAGGTCAGACAAAAGGTATCATATCTGAGGGTGAAGTCTGTAAACTATGAATATTGACACAGACAATTAAACAGGACATAATTAAATACAGGCGGGAAAAGATTTAGTTAACAAATGATATGCAATAATTTTAACAATACTCTAAAAGTGATATGAATCTTCACAACAGGCTGTCTGAACATCACTCAATAAAAATCACTATGATCTAAGCCTATTGCAGTGCACTTTAACTCACGGAAATAAAAGGTGACAGTAGTTTACTGGGATACACAAACAAGACTAACCCTGAGCAGCCATACTAGTGAGTCTGTGAAACTGTACTACAGCATTTAATATGAATCACCAGGGAGCCAAGGTCAGCATGCTAAGATGCTTACCATAAAAAACACGTTTGGCAGACATCCTGGGGATTCTTTGAGCATCCTAGTTAAGTTTGTTTTTCCTACTAAGCACTAAACACAACGCTAAGGCTCATGGGAATGTTATTCAGAAAATGTGCAGGTAAATCAAAAGTCTGAACTGAGGAAAGCGCTGGAACAAAACTTTGGCAATCATCGAGGCTCTTAAAATTAATGGCTGACAAATGTATGCACCAAATTTTACGTCCACCCCATGGTGATTCTAGAAAACATGTTACAAGATCACCAAAGTCACTGGGAAATTAAAAACGCCATCTTGATTGTGCGGCTGTGCAATCTCATCCCGAAAAGATTCTGCCGCATTTTCACGAGGGACTTCAGCTGTATCAGAATAAACGCTTTTACTTTCTCCTTCAGCAACGTGACGTTGGACCACATGATAATGTGAGAGACACCAGCAAAAAGAAAACAAAATGCTTGGTCAAACGTTGTGTGAATAAGAACAGACCAAAAGACTGAACCATCATATGTTTTGTTGTTGTGTTTTCCTCTGTATCATGTAAATAAGTTTAAGCGTCGGGCTAAACAGCATTGCCATTCTGAGAGGCAGCACCGTTACGTTGGCTCCAAAAAAAAGCGACTTGAAAATACGCAACGAATATGTAGGTCTGACACAAAATGAATATGTACACCGTCTCACCCCCGTTTTCAATCCAGAGACAAAAAAAATAACACTAGTTAACTATGACAGCAACCTGGGAAGGCTAGCAGAGGTGTATGGCACAGTTCCTTTGCAGGAGTCGGGCTGACACAGTCGCTCTGCTGCAGAGTTCTGACCTGTCAACACAGCGGGGCCCGGCTCGTCTCCCGGGGGCCCGGCTGAACATTTGCACCATAAGTTCTATTTACTCACAATCTGAAAGAGTCATTGGGCGACCGCCTCCCTGCCTGATCTGACGATTCCTGCTTAATACCCTTTGCAGTGCCAAAGCAGGGAGGGAGGATTGGTGGATAGGGATCTGCTAATGTGTCAGAATAAGTCCGCTAGTGGCAATTTGAACTGATTCTTCGTGGCATCGTGTGGAAGTGAGCATGCTCAAGAGTGGAGTCTCCGTGCCAAAGTGATCGTGCTTTAAGCTCGGAGGATCAGAGCCCAGTGCGTTTCCTGAAGGTTGCCAGCAAATATTCAGACACAACATGGCTGATTTCCGGGCGACAAGATGCCAGAATTGTTTGACGTCTTATTAGGTCTTAAGATGTCTTGTTTAAGAATGTTGTGAGAGGCTTGGCTAATTAAATTGGGCTTTCAAGCAGCGTGTGACTGGTGTGCATTGTGCATTGATGTGTCTGGGAACAAGCTGACAAATATTCAATGCTTGAATGTCTCAATAATGAAAGGCCGTTTTTTTTTAGTTTGTATAAAGCTACAGCTGAGCATTCTTTATTCTGCTGGTTTTGATTTACAATAACGTAATTGAACGACAACTCTTAAGACGTGTGAACGGACGCATGCACAGCGCTGACGCATAGACAAACTACCACTTGTATGTCTTTTGAACATCAGTCACATGACAAATGACGGCTGCAAAGGTCGTGTGGCAGATTAATATGACGGACAGGCAGTAAAAGATGAACATCAATGGATTCAGTTGGAGAGTCGGACAAAAACAGTCTCTGTGACCAGCAGTAATGTACGGAACCGAGACCTTTAAGAAATAAACAACCGTGTAGGGATCTTTTAAAAACAAACATCTGCACTTTAATATGCATCAACGCGCAGCGACAACAGCGACAATTAAGTATCATTCTTCTTCAGAGTCTCTAAGTGCCTATTACCATGGATACCTGAATACGGCGTTTGAGTCCACTTCTACAATGCTGCAAAATTAGCTTGCACTCCCGCTAGAAGTGTACAAGAGAGACCAAAGCATCTTGATAATGTGTGCATGAGGAAATGCTCACAGCAGAGGCTAAGAAAAGGTCACCTTGACAGAAAAGAATTAGAAAATGACAGAAATGTCAGGAGGCATTTTTATTAAAATGCCAATATTTTGCTGTTTCATTCTAAACAGGTCATCAAGATAAGACCTTTATACTGTTTTGCCTTCCTGTCAAATTCTGGCATTTTATACAAGGCGAGTCATATAGTCTCATTTCATTTCAGGGAGGGGAAGCTTTGCCTCACAAAGACTTTATTGTTACATTTTCCACTGGAGTGCATTTAAGTTACAGTGTCCACTATAGGAGACACAAATTGATGGTTACTTTACAACTTTCCCAAAAAGAGGAAAATGCCGCGAAAAACATGTAAAATTGGATATTATGCAGTGTCACGTGTTTTTCTCTAATTTAAACTGTCCAAATGACACATCCTATCAAAATTACCATACACATGGAGTGTATACCCTCCCAGAAATGCCACACATACTGTATATAAAAAGCGATTTAGCTCCTAGTTTAATACAATTTTGTGGTGCTATATAAGCTCCTCTGTTTACCAAATGAGTTATTCATACATTTTATTTCCTCGCAGGTACATTGTGAAATTGATGGAATATGTGTCAAATCACTTTCTGACATCTGCTCATATTCATCAGCCTCTAAATCCTCGCATTGGTTCCTTCATTAGAGAGGTGACACAAAACTCCATCAGGACTTGATATCCCTCTAGCACCTGAGCTAAATTGGATTTTAAATAAATGTCAGACAGAGTTTTACATTAACATTGGAGAGCACAAATGTAAGTCTGGTATCAGGTTCGAGGCAGAAACACCCAGTTTGTGTAAGATAATGTCACACAAGGTTTCTCTGCTGCCATTTGGCTGGCCAGAAAAAACCCATAAATTATGAAGGTGACAGGTGTGATTTTAGTTTATTTACTGCCGAGCTGTTTGGTGGCCTCTCATTTTTTATTCTACCAGATACAAAGTTAATCACCCGTTTAATTAATGGATCTCTCGATACTGACACAACTTTCTGTTTAAATATCGTGCACGCAATTCACTTTTATTTCTTTTGTGAGCTCTGTCTAGGTTAGGAAATATACAGGGAAGGAAATAACGCATTTGGTTCCAGTTGATGATTGCTTGTAATCGTAAGGCACTGATGTCATCAGTTCCTTTTAAACAATGCTGTCATGTTTTTCTGACATTTTTTTATTACATAATTGCAAAAACTCATGTGCTTCAAACTGCATCTAGAGTACTGTAAACCTAAAACAAGATGGAGTCATGGCGCAGAGCAAGGAATGGTCCAAAGGGTCGCTTCATTTAAACTTAACTTCGGTAAATCTTACTATTAGAACACCTTATTTCACTCTTTTAAACCTTAGCTTTGTCCACAAACATGTCTCACTTTTGTGTGCTGCATGTGAGGCGTTTAGGGGGCATCTGTAAATTGCACTCCACTCTCCTCCTCTGAACTGCATGAGTCTCTGCATGCACCTGAGTCACATGCCATATAAACTCACCACCACGAGTACGTTCTCTGTGGGAAACACTACAGTGCTACTTGTAATGTAAAATTATATTTTCAAGTAATTATAGAAACACCAGCAATATGTTGAAACATCTTCCAACGCAAGACGCAAAAATTCCAGTAAATGCCATCTATTCAACAATCACCGTATCTTCGTTTTCTAAGGGGTAAATAGTATTTTATATTTGTTTTCCAAGTTATAGCCTTTTCAGAAAAGACGCATCAGAATTGATGTTAATATGTTCAAAAGTTACATGGTCGACTTTTCTACACTGTATTCAAAGTCAGATAATAAGAGCTGTATTGAGAAAGAAAACCTGTGTAGGGCGACAGTACCCACAGAAAAATTTATGAGGAATCACTAAGGGCAGTGATAGAGAATCCGATCAATAAGCAGAATCGATAGTGGCGTATGGTATCAATGGAATATGATCAATTCCTATTCCTAGAAATGTAGCTGTGGCAGCCTTGTAAAACCACTGAGACACTGTTTGGGCTGTAAAAATATGAATGACCATACATATCGAAAATAGTACAACTAAAGTGCTTAAAGTTGCACATTTAGCAGGTGGAGAAAGTAACAGCCTCCTCACACACACACACACAGTATTGCAATGCTGGACATAAGTCACCTACTGCTTTAGAAATAATGGCACTCTACTCTACTACCAATGTCAGTCTACTTATTTGTCCAAATAAGAAACATATGGTGTCCTCTTGCACAACAGGATATTCAGCAAACTACTTTCAATATAACTGATTTATATAAAGCCTTGTATCCCTAACCACTGCTGACATTTCCCCAAATGTGTTTATCTGAGACTTATTTATGTAGCCTATTTCCAATTTATTTGAGCAAGATTGGCGAAAAAAAAAGAAAACAAAGAATGTCAAGCTGTGTTAAAATTAAGATAGGATGCCAACATTTTTTTTAGCATTGATATAAAACTGTACAGCTAGATACTTAACGAGCTTACAACCAGTGAGTCATAAGTGAGTCCTCTACCGTTAAATCGTCTGGTGTGCTCTCCCAAAAGGTCACTTCAATCACACAATTTTCAATGGTTTTATTTCATGTCAGTTACCACGGCCCGTGCAAACTCCCACCTCTCGATGTAGGTGTGGAGAATGTATGAATTACCTTTTGATGTTTCAGCTCCTCTGGTCCAAAAGCAATTACTGTGTAAACCCTGTAATAATTAGAATGAATTTAAGTACAGTAAAGAATGAAAGGGCGAAAATTACATTTGGAACAAACTAATTGCTCCTCTCATAGAGCTGTTTCTTAAAATTATGATTGGAGACTGAGAGGTACAATGCACTATCTCAATTCCTTATTTTTTCTCATCCACGAAAAGCAGAACCTTTATGATCAAAGCCAGCGGTGAAAATGTGAAAGGAGGATCAATATCCTCGGGTTGGGACTTGATCAATTTGTTTCTCTGCTCCCCTTACTTAAATATGTTATTTTCCAAGATAGAACTCACGACCTGATAGATTGGATATACAGACAATTCCCACAAGGGCAACCTCTCTAATATAAACTCCAAAGTCTACATTTTGTTTCCAAAGACTAGCAAACAACGAGCACCAGCAAAAACTTTTAACAAACACAAAACTCATTCTAATAAGCAGTCAATAGTACCTTTATAATACAAAACTGTAGATCATATTTCTTCTCAGAGGAACATATCCCCATTTCTGAAAGATCCATAGAATTAGTAAAACAAGGTGCACAAATGACTATTATTCCAGTGCTGTATGTTATGGTTCTCCGATTAATGAAATTGCTCATAATCACATGAAAAATATTTTAATTCTCAGTCATTTTGGCAATAATTTGACAATGGGAGTTGTAATTATCAGCACATAACACTTTTGGCAGGGGAACACCAACTCCTGATTAAATACATTTTCCTGTTTTGCATAATGCTGTTAACACATTTCCACCTCCTCTGTTCATGTACTGTCAAAACAAGTCATGTGTGTTAACCCTTTTATCAGCTCCCCACTGCTCCAGATAAATCCCCCTGAATCTTCCACCATGCTGCTTATCACTTACTGTGCCATGCTGTGGGCACAGCCATAAATAAATAAACAAAAGAAGATTTTGGTCAGGCTAAGGTCATTACTCCACATAAACATGTGTCCTAGATTTATGTTATTTAGCAATTGATTGTGTTAAAAGATACAAAAAATGATGTTACTGACTAACCAATCAGCACAAGTACATATGGCACAGAAAATGACAAAAAACAAATTGCTATAGACTTATTATTTTTATTTTATTTTTTACTAGTTCCAGCTGCTCAAAGGATAACTCGCATATTGTAGTTAATGGGCCACGTCTTTTAATTACACTGATGGTTATTTTCAGATTGGTTGAAATGTCAGAAACTTTTGGAAAATGAAGTACAAGGTGTTCTATTTTGATTTTGACAAATATGTAACAGTAGTATTGAATTAGTGTTTTGAAAAAAAAGTTGTAGGCATTGAAGTATGGGTGCTGAAAAGTTTTTTTTTTTTTTTTGAATGCCTGTTTTAATTTTCAGTCTATCTTAAAAATAATAGAGTGCTTTTTTAAAAAAAATGTTTTTTAACACTCATTTGTACGCTTGTTTGAGGTTTTCACAAGTTTCCACGTCAGCTACCTAACATGTCTTATTCAGCTGACAGCTGCCGAACATAACACAAAAAACAAACAAAAAAGATTGACATTGAAAAGACCATCATATTGCAAACGTTTTTAATGCCTATTTAATTTTCCAACGAAGGTTTCTTCGGTGACACAATTTCTTTCAATGTCAATACAACTTTTGTGTAACTCAGATTTTGTTTTCAATGTCAATTTTCATTTTCAATGCCAAAGTTTAATATCACTGTTCTAGCCTCATACACTTAGAGTCCAAAACCCTAAACACACTCATTTACATCACGTGAAAACAATCAGCAGAATATTTTAACAGTTGAAAAGCTAATACGAGAGAATATTCGTAATATTTGTTATAGTGACTATTTACTTAATGTTTTCAGCTCTAACAGAGTATTTTGGGGTTTTGAACTGTAAATTTCACTATTTTCCCACTTCTGATTTCATAGGCAAAAGGACTGATTAAGAAAATAATTCGCCAATGTATTGATAGAGAAAAATAATCACAAGTCGCAGCTCTAGTATGATAATTTCCTTCGTATCAATCTCTGCTACTGAGTGGCACTTTGGAAACTGTAACAAAACGAGACTCAAACAAATCATTGTAAAAAAGGGCCTTCTTTTGTAATCAGATCGGCAACAGAAGTCAAGCTCGTGCTGAAGACTCAAATCTTCGTCTCATCATACAGACAAACGACTGTTGCTGCTGGAAATGCAAAAACCTCTCTGGCTGTCCAAAGTATCATTTTCACGACAGAGATGAAACAGACAAGATTTACAACTCAAACATCTATAAAATGTATAAGTCACTGATTTATCTTGAAAATAAGCTACTTTGGGTTTGTAGAGTGTAATAGATTCTGATATTCCCCTTTTTTTTTTTTCCACACCACCTGTCATTTTCAGTTCCTTATTCAGCTTATACATGTGGGTCTTTCTGAGTTGAGTGTGTAAGTGAGACACAAAGAAAACGGATGCTTCCTGAGCAGCTTCCTCTGTATAATTGCACAAGCATCATTACTGTAAACACACACACTATCAACTATTTCAGCATTGCAACATGCAAAGAGGAAAAATATAGTCTTTACCTTGGCCTTGTTTTCTCATATACCTTTATAATGAAGACCAATTAAAGAGTAGAGGCTGGAAACCGGCTTGGCAGAAGCAGCATGAATACATTCTAGCATGCCTCATAGCACCAGGATAATTAGGTGAGCTGGATGCAAGAAAGGGGCTGTGCACATTTTCGACTGCAAGCAAGGAATTGGCACCGACCTTTAGGAAGTAGGTATGAGATTGGCAACAGTCACTAGAGAAAATGTTTCCCACAGGGCAAAATAGCTGCGAGCATCAAGAGCCACTGGCAAGACGCTTTTGAAAAGGAATGGTAATACTACAGAATAAGTCCTGTTGGCCCCCCGGCGGAGCCTCTTACAGTAAATGGGATTGTCACTGGAACTTCAACTTACTTCTCCATATTTGTTAGAAAATGTCTAAAAATTGAGCTGGGTTGCCTGGTAAAAATCAGTCAAATAATATGTTAATAAAGCATATGAAGAGGCTCTTGAGGTCTACAGCAAAATTAAAATCCAATCAACCAAATAATTTGTTTGTTTCGAGGGAATCACCAGCAAAAACATTTATAAAGACCCAGATGCACGGCATATCTGTGGACTCTCGATGGCTGACCAAGTGTTTTAGACATTGTCCTACATACCACTACTCGGGCTGAGAAAACGAGAGAAGAAGGCTTTGACATTCGTTATCAAATTTGGATATTCAAGGAGTAAATCTCATCAGCGTCAGTGAGCCTGCAGAGTGTTTCCCATGCATAGCCCTACGTAGAAGTCATCACTCTCTTTCAAACGCCTAGCTAGCATCTGCCGAGAGTCAATCGCTGCAATGTCAGGTGAGGCAATTGGTGTCCGTCTGTAAAAGTCGAGTCTGTTGATAGCCTGCATGCAAGTCGTTAAGGGAACATCTGTAAAGTGTAGCTACATAAAATAACCTGGGTTACACTCTCCCCTTCCAAACTGCATGAAAACTAAAGATCTATAGCGGAAAGTGCAATGTGAATAAAATTAGTATCCAACAAATATCGCTACAAGGAACCTCTATCGAATCCAAGGAACCAACAGCAGAATCAGGAATCTTTGAACTTTACCCTGCTCTACTAAAAACTATTAATAACACTAAAAACTGTATTAGTCAGTCTAGCAGACATCTGAAGGGAAACATGGTCATCAATAAATCAATCCCTGCAAAAACCCAACAACTTATAATTAAAAGAATCGATTATCGGTTCTATATGAAGGGAACTTTAATTCATTTTAAATAGCTCACAATATCCTGCGGGAGCGGTTAGGCGACAGCGTGGCGATACAGGAGTTAAGAGCTTTAACGATTGGACGAACGACAGAAAATTCATTAGCACATATTTTGATAATCAATTAAACATTTTAGAGAAAAAAAACTTAAAACACTGGCTTCTCAAAGAAATGATATTTGCGTTGTCGTCACATCTGGAAGTAAATCAAATATCTTTTTAACTGGTGTTTTACATTTTTCAGTTTTGGCCTACAATTTTTTTTTTTACTTTTCATACTCGAACCAATCTATCAATCAATCTAAATAATAATGAGCAGATGAACTGATGGTGAAAATAGTCACTATCTTTAGCCCTAACAGAATTAAGACATCAATCATGATCAGGTCAAGGTATTAGGGCTTTGGAGGTTGTACTTCACCAGCGGTCCAGAATAAAGCACAGTGACGGACAATGTGGAGAGCCATGATAAGTGGATGAAGTAAAAATGCAAAACAGAACAACAACAAAAGACAAACAAACATATGACCTTCCTTTTTTTCTGCAGTTTGTGTTCACTTCATTTAAAATACAATAAGAACTGTTTTATCACTCATCAGTGTTGGGTCAGGATAGTAATTATTTTAATGAGAAGGGAAATGTCTGCTTGATTGAACTTTGCAGAGTCTATTTGTTGACTGTCTGAACATGACCATTAATTGTTTGGCCTCTCTGTTGCTGGCACACACACAAAAAAAAGGAGCAGTGAAGACCTACCGCACCTTTCTACTTGTCCTGTATATCTATGAGGCTGTAACTGCTACTTATCTTTCAATGTGTGTCGCAAACTCACTGAAGCATCCAGTTCGGAGCCACACTCCCAGCAACAGACATTTCCAAAGAGTTATTCAGCATTGTTTGGTGTATTTTCTTTTTACATATAGTTGTATAGCATTGAAAAAAAACAAAACATACTAGTGAGTCCCTAAGTGTTTGTTTTATGATAGATTGGAAACATGTCCAGAATATACAGCACCTGTTAGCCAGTGTGAGCTGAGCTGGACAGGCTGCAGCATCACTGCGACCCTGCTACAGATAATGGGTGGATGGATAGATGATGCTCTCCCCGGCTCATCACAAGCATCAAAATAAATCTTTATCAAACTATAAAGCACTCAGTCTTTTGTTGTCTTTTTTTTGTTCTGGGGATGCTGAAATCTCATCTCTTTAGGGAGAGACTGGATATTTATATTTGAATTTCTCTTTTTTTTAACTCGACTATAACTGATCATGTTAACGAGATATATATGAGAACATTTTGAGATATGACAAGATAAAAGTAAAAAAGAAAAGGGTTGTAGATACATCTGAATAATATGGTATACAGTAATATTGAGAAAAATATCATAATATAAAAAATAGATGGATAGATTGATCTCTCTGTCTACATTACTACTTAGTTCGCAGTCCACTTGACCGTGCATGATTAGACCACATGGTCGGGTCCATAAGATGGATTGTGCAGTATTTCATCACACACCAAATGTGACCCTGTATTATATGCCTTTTCCATATTAAATTTCAAATTACATCCTGTTAATTTGTGGATGAAGCATATTAAATGAAACCTTGAAACCATGAAGTATAGAGGTTGAGACCAAGAGACATCACTGTATTTAATTTGGCGAGCCAGTAGCCTGTCTGTGAAATGAATTAGGGAGTTGAAGTCAGCAGGAAGTGTGTAATTGTGTTTCCTTGATACATTACACTGGTTAACAAAGAAAAGAAAAATGCACTAGTTCCTTGTGTATTTTTGCACTCCAAATCCAAAACTGTTTTCAAGGAGAAATGGTATCGAGGAAAGTACATTAGCAGACTAAAGAGTGAAGTTCCTGTAGACAAAAATCATAGACGTGTACAAGTGTGAACATATCTAAAGTGTAACAGTAGCCTTAATTATGAATACTTAATATAAGACAAGTCACTTACAAACCATGCCTGACTAAAAAACAAATCTGGAAACAGATTTTACTTCAGCGTAAAAAGTATGTTAAAATCGATCTATATTAGTTCGTGAGAAAAAAGGTTTAATTGTATTATATTGTATTATATAACACAATACATGAACCAACGCAGTTGTATGGGCATTTCTCTATGAAAGGATCCTTTGAAACCATCTGAAAGAGCGTAAAAAATGTAATTTTACTGAAAATATTTGTGGTAAATGGAAATATTTTTGGTGCTCCAAAGGGTACACACGGATGTAGTAAGCGAAGTATTCTTAATGTATAACTGCATTCAGAAAGGTCTGTGTGTTTAAAATGTCTTCGCAATTTCCAGCATTTCTCGGTATGGAATTTGTTATCATCATTAAAATGTTTGTAAAATGAGGCCCAGCTGGTTGACCAAGCTGTCTGAGGTTTTTAATTAATGACGACCGGTTGTACATTAAATAACACTGTGGGTTATCGTATTGTGTTTTAGACATTCATTTTTTTATATTTTTTTTCCTCAGCAATGGAATTATTCACCCGAGAAACACCACTGGAGAGTGACAACCACTTTGTCAACCGTTCTCCTCCCCCTGCGGTCAGGGTTGTCTTTTTGCATTGCAGACTTGGCACAAATAGTAAATGGCAGAGCTACTTGAAGGCAGTTGAGAGAGAGAAGGATGGTACAGTAAATGTTAGATTCAGGATGGGACAGACACTGTTACTGTCAGATAAGCAGGGAGCTGAAATGCTAGCAATCCAGTGGGAATCGCCTGCATGTCAGTAAGGTGAAAAAAAACCCACAAAAAAAAACATTGGGAACCAGGAAGGAGGAAAAGCAAACCTAGTCTGAGCCTTCAACAAAATTATGGGTATGAATGCTGAATGGCAGCTGAATTTAAAAAAAGGCTTGTCAAAGGCTATATTTATCAAATATAAGCCTAATTATTTTTAAATGGCGTACTTTGATGTTAAGTGGAACTACGGCATTTTTAAAGCTGGTTTCATGTCTTTGCCTTTTGCCAATTACCTCAAGAGAGGCAACACGGCAAAGAATGGGCAACATAAAAATTAAAAATCGGATCAATCTGCGGACGTGCAGCCATTGTTGAGCGCCTGTGTTTGTACACGTCTGCATAAGTCTGACGTCTCTCGACCGCCTAGCAGATGCCCCATTCTTGAGTGGTGGCAGTAAACATCGGCAGCATTATCAAAGGTTTCAGCTTGCCCTGCTCTCCATCAAGTCTCCACTCAGCTAATGCCTGCATCTGTAATGTCCCAGAGGCAGCCTTATCTCCCCCGGCCACTTGGATTCATTGCCAACCTCCAGTTCATGGCAAAGCTCTGATCTGAAGACAAGCTAGCTGCGTGCCAAGGTGGGCAGCAGAAAAAAGTGACCTCCCACCACCAGCACTCATCTCTCCCGCTCACTCCACGGACGCCAGCAGCTCCCCAGCACACCCCGACTGTGGGAACAAATGCATGACTCTCTACTAGGTTACCCTGTGCTTTTCTTACGTGTTGTCCCTCAGTTTAGAGTCCTGCGCTGACTGTGTTAAGGTTGGAGTTTATTTACTACCCCGGTAGTAGCATGCATCAACAAGATGGAGCTGACACGCAGGACCGACATGAATGTAATCCAAAGAAAAAACATTTTCCAGAAAGATTAAAACAGCTGCAGCCGTGATGCTCCGCAGCTGGACAATCTGCGGTAACTACAACAAGAGTTTTCTGTTCATTTTTTTTGTATGTCTCTTTGGTATAGTTAACTTTGATTTAGACCCACAGCTGAGGTTTGATTTCAGTAATAGTTAAATTGGAAATTTTTCAAGATAAACTGAAACACAATACGGGGGGGGGGGGGGGGGGGGGGGGGGGGGGAGATACCATTACGGTTGTCAAATGCCTAAAGTGATATCTTAGGATGTATTGCTGTGTCCATCAGACAGTGTAAATCTTGCCTTTAATGACACAGATCAAACATGGCATGAATAACAACCTAAATATAATTACTGAAATGTGCAAATAAATTACTGACAATGATCAGTACCAATAATGAAAAATAAGCAATGCATTGCAATTCTCCTCTCGAGTCATTAAAAATGATGACCTCATTTAAAGAGTCCAACCTTAAACAGAAAAAAGCAACGAGGAAAATATAAAGGAAATATCTCGGTTAGTTTCACCCAGCTGCATTTATACAGAGACATTTAAACAATTCTAATAATTACATAAAATGATATCGATCAGCTCCAAAAAACAAATTTCAAATCAAAAGCTAATGTTTCAGATTAAAAACCCTCTGCCATTGCATTCACAGTCCAGCCATATGCAAGATCTTGACCTTGTCTTGCTGGTTGTAACTTTGTCTGCCAGCTAATTGTTTCAGCTCTTCTCTGATAAGACAGATGTGATTGTTTTTAAGATAAATGTTCTGAATGAACGTGCAGGATTAAGATCGAGCGGAATCCAATTCCACAATTTACTTCCACAGGTGTCAAAAGCATACAACCGATCTGTGTTAAAGGGCTAAACATGAAGAGACAAATGCAAGTGCTAACACAAAAAAGCAAGCTGACCACAGATGGAACGATCGTACTACACTGAATTGCTGCTGTTTGTACAAATCCAAGTAAAAACCTTCGGGAATCGACTAAAAGACAGGAGACTTAAATCACCTGGTCCAGGTACTTAACTTCAAGTACAACCTGAAACAAACTACAAGGTTTTCATTGGCCAATGAAGTGCAGATACCCACATCTTTTTGTACCTTCTGAAAGAACCCACCTAGCTGTTTCCACCCGTTTTGGCCTTTCTTTATGCTAAGCCAAGCATCTCCTAACCCCGGCTTTGTAAATAGAACAAACAGGCATAATACACTCCTTAAATATGTTATCCATTTCATAGTCCTTTGTACATCCTCTGTACACTTCCCTATATTCACAGATGCACACTTAACATTAGGACCTGTATGTCATGCAACAGCACATGACTTAATCATGCTGAAAAAGCCACTGATCACACTGCGGTTCAGCCACAGCGTTCCTCCGAGACACGACCAAAGGTCAACTAAACTGCTTTTCACTTACAGCCTTTGTTTTTTCATGTTTAAACATGTAAAAAAAAAAAAAAGAAAACCTAAATTATACAACACATTATGTTTTGGTATGAATTGTATTTACTAACCTAAATACGGTGAAATGAATATACAAATAAAACGTCATTAACTAAATAAATAACAAGACAGTGAGAATGAAAGAGAGTCAGAGTAACTGTTGAAAATCCTTTACTTTAAAATTGCCCTTTTCAAATATTAAATCAATGTGCAATTATTGACTAGCTTATGATATTAATGTCATTCAGCATCCAGTCTGGTGGTCTTTTGATAGCTTCAGGGTCCCATTATTTATTCATATACTTGCATGAATACTGTCATCTGTGGTGCTTCAGCGGTATGTTGTAGAATATAAGTAGATTTTCTCAAGAGATCCAAGCCAGCTTTTTCTTCTTTTTTTTTGATAAATAAATGTATATCACTGATATAAAAAAATAAGACTAAAATGTTGACCCTGATAGCAAAAATATGACAATTTTAACAACTGACCGACTGTTAATTTATGCACATGATCTGATATCAGAGATTACAGAAATACTATTTCAAAGTGGACAAATCACTTCACAACTCGCTTCATGTTCCCGTGTGGATGCAGATAAAAAAAAAAAAAAAAAAAAAAAAAGCCTCTCTTTGGTTATGATTTAACAAGGTGCGCGGTCAGGCGTGCAAAATAGCACAGGATGCCGGATCAAACACGCTGTGATTGGCCTCCATCCTCTGAACCATTAACTTCAACACAATGTGAGGGATACTGCAAACTCAAATCTTCTACTGCTTTATTTAAATTAAGACAATGTGGGAGGACCGTTTAAGATGAAGCAAAACAGACCCGGCAGCCAAAATGTTAGTCAGACTGCAGATGCTACAAATATCATTCACTTATTCAGCTGATCCACTGTTGTGTTTGCAAAGAGATCTCATCTGGTTCGTGAGCTTTTAACCAACATGTACATGAAATAATGTTTGATAAAAAAAATTTGCAAAGTAAAAATTTCATAAAAATTCAGTCCCTCCAGGAAATCCCAGACAAGATAATGCAAATTGAAATAATCTCTGCAATATATGCAGAAGCTTAATTTCTCCACAGTAAAAGTTATTACATCGATATGTAAAGCCTTTCCAAACAAAACTTCCTCTATCAACAAAAATACCTCTTCATTTTGCAATCATCATCATCATCATCATCTATCACAACAAACAACATGCCAGTTGTTGAGGGGGAAAAAAAAGCAAAACAGGAAGTGATGAGAAACGTGGTCTTATCCTGAGAATTAGGATCTTTTTTTTTTTTATAGCCAATATGCTTTATACAGCAGTCAGTTTTGTAATGCTATATGTAAAGTTTCTTGAGATTACTTTTGTTGTGATTTGATGTGATATGATTTTAATGTAATGTTTTCTCCAAGTTCAGAAAGTTAAAAAGATGAATACTAAAACATGTTCAGTTATTTATGTGATTTGCATCGTAGGAAATTATTAAATAGGACTCGCTCCTTATTTGGTAGAAGTTAAAAAACAAAAACACAAAAAATTGCAATGCAAACTTTGTCAATTCCTGCAATGTTAATGCAAAACATTTTCTATTAATAAATAATCTGCCATTCATTTTTAGCAAAGATTCTGCATTTTCAGGGATAAATTTGTTCTTAGAAAGCTGAAAAGGTACCACAAAATAATTTACTAAAAGAACACAAAAATTCTCCTCACACGATCAACCTTCGTCAGATTGTTTTTGATAGGTTGATATCGTAAGAGACATACAAATATAGTCCATTAATTTATTAATTACACATTCACCAGATGTCACATACTTTGTTTGCTATCGTATGATGCATGTGTATAAACAGCTGGATGCCTCTGTGAACGGGTTTGTGCTTCAGTCTCACATCTCTAAATCATCGAGTTCACACGGTTCAAATGAATAAGATGTCAGTTCACTGGATTCAAAAATCACATGACTATCTCACAATATTAATTTCACTGTCTATGGACCCAGTACGTGACGTCCCGCATTATCTCCCACATCTGGTATATGTATCATTCGACATACAGAGTCATAAAATATATCAATAACACATCAGTCTGAATTTGAGCTGCTTGATGTAGCAGAAATTCATCAAAGTCAGCAAACAGGAGAAGACACAGACTGTTTTTCAAATTGCCAAGGATCCGTTCAATGAGCCATACTCCCAAGTGATGTATTCGCTCATTTTTCAAGCAACTGTGTGGTTTGTAAATGCTCCGACATCTTTGAACAAATGGTCAGACCGGGGGTTGTCACAGAGTAAATAAAGAGACAATCAAAGCGATAAAGTGCACTATTTCATTTTAACTACCACAGACCATGTTGTTCACTCACTTTCTTACAAACTTCTACAACATCTAAATATGAATCACCAAAGAGCGAATTAATTAAGTGTGAACGCAGAAACACAGCATCAACTTGGAAGAATACGTCTGTCTGAAAACTGGCAATGAAAAATACATGATCGTTGTGCACGACAGGAATAAAATGAAATCAAAAAAAAGATGTATATTCATATGCAGATACAAAGGTCAACTCAATTATCTGTGTGACACTGGGTTACTTAAATATTGTTATAAATGTTATGTGGAAGGACGTGGGATGATTCACATGACGGCAGTTGAAAGATATTACAGCTTGATATGTAGAAAACTGCAGAGAAACACTCAAAGTGAACTTGAGTTCTCTGAATAACTGGCCATTAAGAACACAAACCAGGCCTTCAATGTGACGCTAAGTACGTCCCCCGACAATCTACTCTCTAATGGTTTGTGCTTGGTAAATCTCTCCGAGTTAAAATAAAGATGTCAGCATGCACACAATAGAAACGTTGGCCGTTCTTTTGTGTCTGAGTGTGTACCTCTGTGTGTGTGTGTGTGTGTGTGTGTGTGTGTGTGTGTGTGTGTGTGTGTGTGTGTGTGTGTGTGTAAGTGCGTTCAGAGCAGTGCTTTTAATCAGTGTTATGGATAGTTTTAATTTGGCAATGCTTAATATTCCTGTCCCCATTACACTCAGATAGTGTTTAAGCTGCAAAATTGAATTTTTAAAATGAATCATTGCAACTGCACCATGCACCAGTAGCACAGATAATTCAAGTTGAAAAATAACACCGGCTTCTTTTTTTGCTTCTGTCCAAGGAGGATGGATAAGCTGCTGCAGAAACGCATTCGAACATCAAATGGACAACTGTGATTACTGAGAACGGTCTGCCTCAAATACCATAAAAAGCAGCCTCATGCTTTCATGCCCAGGTTTAATATTGCTTTTGGAAGTATGGAAACCGAGAGATTGCGCTTGTGTTAAGGACACCACATTACCATAAAACAATAATGCACCTGTAAAAAGAACCCTAAAGCGAATACAAACTTGAAAACTAGAAAAGCAGGTCATATTTAAATGCATCAGTAATAAAAGCTGAATTATATAACATGCATGCAATAATATGAAATATTGAGTTACAGCTATTCTTTGCAGAAGCATCACTTTTTAGGAATTTTTTCTGTTATTATATAGGTATTATAGCTTGTAGTTTGCCATATTTTTCTCTGCAGGTCAGCTAAGGTAATAAAATACAACCCCAGGTATAATGCTTATTAAATAAAAGGTAGAGTGTCTTCCATTTTTAGGAGTTAAGTTATATTAGGCTATATTTCTGAAAACAAATGACTTCTGGGTATAGTTTCCACATTCTGCTGGCCGTTTAAGCAACACGTTGCAACTTTTTTCCCTCCGTGTTTGAGTTGAGCCAGTAGCACGGTGTAATACAGGAATGTGCTGTGATGTCAGGCTTCAATTCACCTTTTATAAGTTTAAATTAAAAAGAAAAATCCTGATGGCTGGAGCCTCCTGAGATACTTAACTGTCAGTGCTCAAGCATTTTCTTTCACCCTGATTACACAAGAAACTTCATAAAGCACATTATCAACATACTGATTCTGTAATGAGACATAAATGTAACATAATGTAAACCAATCAATTTAAGAGCATATATTTTGCATGTGTTTTGAACTTGTGTGTTTACTTCCTGTGGGTGGCTGCAGGTGCCCGTGTTCCCGCGCTGCCATAATGAACATCATGAACACCGTATGTTTTATCTAGCAGCGATAGTGTACATGCTTGGTTGCTTCTGAGGTTGATTTATCCAGTGACCATCGGGCGGAATCAATCAATAAACTAATCCAAAGACTGAAATGAGTGGAAGCCATGGTCCGGGCGGTGAATCATTTAAGGAACCCGTGAGTGTTGCATCAGCCATGGCAAGAGCATCTTACGAAAAAACCTCCAACGATATATTCGACTGAAATATCAAAATTCCTGCAATCCGATAAAAGCAAACAAGCCGGATTGAAGCGACAAAGACAACGAGCCGCTGAAGACAACGGTGGGGAAAACTTATTTTCTGATTTAGGACCGCTTTTACATGAATGCGGCGATAATTATTCTTCAAGAACTGTCTTTCCATATGCATCTTTTTTCCTCTGTAATTACGTATACCTGCTGTGAATGTGTATCGGTGGCTCATTCCGGGCTGTATGATGTCTAAAATGTTAAAAAGTAGCGTGGGTGATAGCGGGCTAAATTAGCCCCCTTGAGTCACAACAGTGCGATGATGTTAATCGTGATATGCAGATCTGTCGCAGTATATAGACATCTTATAGCAACTATAGAAGACACCCCTACAAGAGGGGCGGACTGAGAGAAGATTGATGCTCTCGATTTGCGTTTATTGAAGACACATCATCTCGACAAGATGTGAAGCTGTTAAAGTCAACCGAACAGTGTCAGAGCTAATTCGAGCTGGGCTGATGTCTTGTCAACAAAAATGAATGAGGGAGTAAATTTCCAGTTCCTGGACTCTCTCTGCACAGACTGATAATTAAAGTGAATGTGCTATATATATATATATATATATATATATATATATATATATATATATATATATATATATATATATATATATATATATATATGAAGCATCTGGTGCTGACAGTCCATGCACAGCAGTATGGGAGAGCATCTATGCTGTAAAATATGTGTAAAAATGATGCTCAGTTAAAAAGAAATGATGATGATTGGGTTTTCAGTTTAGCCTTTATGTTGTCTACTTTACACAATTTTATATTTAAGGGCACAACAGTGTCTCGTACTTGTTTGAAAGTGGAGAAAATTAAAATTCCCAGTTTCAAAAAGTAAAATTAGTGATGGCCATACTCCATTTAGCTGCTTTGGTTTCACTATTTGGGTAACTTGGACTATAATCAAGAATATTGGACAATGATATATATATATATATATATATATTTAAGTTTTAGGTTGGCCAAAACAAGCAGTTTAAATAAAATTGATTGTAATTAGTGGCAGGTCTATTTATATGATTATAATGGAGCCACTGCTATTAGTTACAATGTTATTAGGAACACCAGTGAGCGATAAGTCAAAAGTCTGCTGTAAGAAAGCTCGATAGTAAAATTGAACCATCCCTCAATAGAATTTGCATATTGTAACATCCGTATGTTTACTTGAGCATGTATTCTCGCACTTTCATGGCACGTCATACGACTGCCTCCTCCACAGTATTCCCGGTGTCTTGGTAATTGAACATATAATTGAAAGGAGTGTGCCACTGTGTGCTGACATGGAACGATGAAGGCGAACATGAGTAGAAAGGACAACAGCAACGGTGTGAATGCTTTGACATGTTTGGCCAGATGATCTGACAGCAGATGGAGGCAACATCGCAGCGTTCCAGCCCTTCATTAGAAAACCTGTCAGCTGACGCTCCCCCTACCTGCTATGTACGTTGATAGCTGGCACATAATGTTCCTGGTTGCATGTCACCTTTGAAAAATTAAAGCATTCCTCTCATCTGCTTGCTCAGTGTCGTTTAATTAGCAGAGATGCGGCATCCTGAGCCATTACTCTCCCGTGCCTTCATACGAACTAATCATCATTTGTAAGAAGTGCAAAATATTATTGCCGTGCAAAAAATGTGGGCCCAAACAATGACTGTAGACTACGTCCCATTAATATCCCAGGGAAGAGGCTATTTGTGTATTTACAATGGATACAGTTTATAGTCACACTATACAGGGAGTCACATGTACTGTTTTGGTCTTTCTTATTCTTAAAAGGGAATTTATAGCTAAACTGTTCTAATTGATTCAAAATTAAATACTATTTAATCTATTAAATCTACTGTTATTATTATAACAATAGTAGATGATTATCTACTACTATTTTCTACTATTATAATATACTATTAATAGTTCCAGGTTCATTTCTATGTTCTTTTGTAATATCGGAAACATTTTACCACTACATAAATCTCCAATTTCATTCTTGACATTTCCAAGCATCTATCAAAAGAGTGCTGGGTATGATATCAGGTTGTAGCACACGAGTGGGTAAATCCATTGGAAAAAAAAACTAACTAAAAATCACCAGGTGGCTTCTAAAATATGGTTTCATGAGGATCCACTCCGAGTTTGGGGACGCCTGTAAAAGCAGATCAGGTGCAGACACGGCTCTGTTTTCTCCAATAATCTAAACTGATTCTGTAAAAGGCTAATAGATGGCATCCGATTTGCATATAAATTATTGCGGGGTCTCTGGTGATCTATGAGTCTCAGTCTGATTTAGCTGTGATGGAGCAGCAGGGGAGGAGCTGCAGCTACATCGGGGCCAGTTTGGGGAAAACGATGGAGAATTGCAGGGAGAGTACATCAACAAATAGGGCAGGAGTTTTTAAATTTGGCAACTGGATAAGCGTTTTTAATCATGCATCAGATTTCTTGGCTCTTTCTACCTCCACAAAGAGCACAGACTATTCTATTAGGTGCTTTTTTGTTTTTTTTCCTCTTCTTCTTTTGGCTCAGGGTTTTTTCAACTATTATAAAAATTGGGTTAGGTACAAAGGATGACCTGGACCGCTAACTTTGTAAATGCATCAAAACTTGATTCATATCTGTTTGCTCAGCCACAGGCAGAATGTGAGTGGGTTGTCGGATTTAGTTTTACTTTAAGATAGTTTAAGCTGGCGTCAGCGCATCATATTGTATAGCGATCATGACAAGATAAAGGTCAGGTGAATGTCGTGGACTAGAAGCAGAACGTAGAACAAAATGTCTCAAGTAGAGTCACAATGATGTATACTGCATTTAATTATAGTAAGGAAGTAAATGAATGTATTAGTTATTACTTTCCACAACTATTTTTCCACAAGTGAGTTTAATGGTGGACTTAAGAGCACTGCAATTTATAACTTATAACTTATTCATGTTATTGTTGACGCACAATGTAATTAACGTGCTGTCAAATTGATGAAGATGTTTTTCTTAATTTGATTCTGTTTATATTTATTTGTCTGTGGTTTCTGAAGTTGCATTGCGTTGAATTCTTTTTTACAAGTACCCATTGTTTTTGATAAAATTATCATGAAGTCTGCTTCGCATAATCCATTTCAACTCCTTCTCATCTTCATTAATACAGATTAGAAAACACCAACTGAAGAAACAAAGCACCCATTTGATACCAGCGCTCCTTCTTAATTTAAAACCCTTGGAGTGACTTGCTGTTTACAACTGAGGGATGATTCTTCAGTGTGAACTTGTTCTATTTAACAAGGTTATCGTCAGTGTCGATACTGATCCATTGTGTCATTAGTCTTTCCTAAATGCTGACTGTTGAAAGTTGTCTCATAATGACAAGATCAGAAAACGGTGCAAATATTGTTTATTTTTTATTTTTATAATACTAATGTTTCCGTGCAGTACACAATCCCTACAATGCAAGTTTTGGTGCAATATATCCAAAAGAGATATATCATTTTAGCCTCGTGTCCACACAGCTGATTTGAGCACATCGCGGTCAGTGTCATAAAAGGTAATAATGGAGGCAGTACTGTGCAAATGATGAGTAAAGATTGCATGAATCATTGCGGCAGTGGCGGCAGGGCTCGTTGTAATCAACTGGGAGACCCCAGGTTGTTCACCACGGAGCAGCAGGCATCGGGAGACGGTGCTGGAAGCTCTTATGCAAATGACATCATTGTGCATTGAGGTCCACTCTATGATTGCTGTATGATTCTCTGTTTTCAAACAGCTCCTCCTCCACAAGGGCCCATGTTTATTTATGCAGCATCAAGTATTTACAGCCCATTTATTTTTTCTCTGTAATTTGTCGCGTTATAGAACAAGGCTCACATTATACATCCTGCATTATGATTATTATACATTATTTACTGTGAGCTACACAAAACCTCATGAGAACAAAAATTCACGGAAAACTAGGACCTCTTTTAGGATCAAATTAAAGTTGTGTTCTTCCATGAAAATATTGAAAGTTCATGTGAAAAAGGTACTCATTTAACCTCGAGGTTAAATAAATACACGACTGAGGGGAAAACTGCAGCTAACCCACTGACTTCATGGCGATAATTAACTTGCTGTTTACTCATTCGGGGAACTGTAGATTTCGAAACACAAACAAAAAAACTGTAAACAAAAACTTATAACTTCAAAGTTTGTTGTCCAGAAGCAGTTCACATAACAAACAATGCCAAAATCGAGTAGTCAAACCACAGGAAGATAAAAAAAAAAAAAAAAAAAAAAATGAAACCAAACCTGTAACTAGAGTGAAAACAAACCAGCCTGCGGCGCTGAGGAACAGTTACTAAAAGTGAGAAAGCAACGTAATGATGCTACGAATCCCTACTCTTGATATAAATAATGGCACTATTACTGAATGTGTGCATATTAAGTTATCAGAACAAACCCCTCTATTCATATTTTGGCTTCGTGGTGCTTTAATGCGTTATCGATCCGAGTAACTCGAGACGTATCCAAATGATAATGAAAACAGAAGGGCATCCATCTCCTCGAGAAACGGCAGCTACATCTCTGAAAGTGCTGATCAGCTCATTTGGAAAATGATGCACCGTTAATGGTGGCCAGATAATGGCTTTCTTGAGTGTGACCATTCATTCCAGCAAGTAGTTTAATATATCACCGTATTTTAAGATACGTGCTGTCGATTTCCTGTTAGCAGGTCCTCGTGTATGTTTATTTAGATATTGAGGATCTTTCAACCGAAGGATACATAAATGGAAGATGCTGTGATGCTGAGAGCAAACTGTCAATTATTCTGCTGGCTATCACTAAGAGGGAGTCTGTAACAAAATCAATGACTTCTATTTTAATCATACATGTCCAATACTATTCTGACAGCAACGGCAGGGTGAAATTTACACTATTCTAAGGAGTAAAATTAAGTTTAAATTAAGAAACAAGTAATATATAAATAAAGTTTACTTAACTTTTTGAAACTTTTTTTCAAGTAGTTTTTACATTTTTTTTCAGAGCCGACATACTGACTGAAAAATAGTTTCTAATCATGTTATTAGCAGCATGTGTTTAGTATATTTTTATTAAGCCATGACACGCAGTTTTATTTTTGTCCGTGCACTCTTCAGACCATTAATTTATGCAATTTATTTTCTAACGAGTCAATTAGATTTAGATTACAAAAGGGCCGACAAGTGTAATTAATCTATAATGGATAATTTGCCCCATATCATTGAAACTTTCCCTAGTGTATTGGATGCATTCGATCGTGGACATCTTCTATAAATACTTTATAATGTGAAAACAAAACAAACAAAAAAAAAACACAGCAAGAAGTCAAATGAACAAAAGGACGATGTGAATATAGGGTTGCTCAATTAAAATAATTCAAGTCCCCTTTTATTGATATATTTTGATACTACATCTAAATGCTAAGACCGATTAACTCACTGTGACATAAACCAGCTACATGTATTGTCATCTATAACAGGACAAGATGGGCCTCATGTTGTTGGGCTGCCTCAGAAGTCTCCGTCTGTTTTTTTTTTTTTTTTTTTTTTTTGCATGGTCAGACATTGTAAAGCAGCATTTCAACATTAGCTACAACTAAAAAGGTCCTGCAGAAGTCTAATCAGCTTCCTATTGTTTTTTTTCAGCTGCTCAGGTCAACAAATTAGTTATTAAATAATCACCTGATCGCAAGAGCTGACTGCAATCATTCTGTTACCCGTCATCGTCAGTAATTTATTTTTATATTTCAGAAATATGCTTTTGTATATTAAAGTTATTTATGTAATATGTGGATTTTTGGTTTACAAACATTGAAAGGCAAACATAAATGTCATTTTTATGTTCCAATGTTCAGTGCCAATAAAGTTTATTTTCAAACAATGACAACTAAACTTTTGTGAGCGGGAAAACTTGAAAGCTAGAATAAATAACTTGTATTTCGTAAAGTAGTAAAGTGCCTTTTTTGTGCTCATTAACTGCACTTTGTTGATGTTTTATCACCATTTTGATGTGATATTGTAAATTTATAAGAAAGCAGATGCTGACTGCTCTTGCCTGTTGGCCATATTTCACAATTTGTATAGCTGACGTGACCCAGAGTATCACTTCATAAAGATTCATAAATTAAAAATAAGCAGGAGTTGTACTATTTGCTTCCTGCTATCTATCAGATTGTAGCATTATGTTGCTCACAGATGTAAAAGGACAGCTCCTGCTGACTATTATTTTTTGACAGATGCTCTTTAGATTATTGAAGTTTTCTATGACAAGAAACATATGGGGTGGTCAGCAATCACTACCTCATTCTTGGGCCAATTTCCCATCTGAATTCAATACGCTGACAGAATGTAGATACGTGTGAAGGGAGATGGATGCTCTGACGAGGCTCTTCGTATGGGTCATCACTGTATCAATGATCTTGTTCTTTAAATAGTAAAAAAAAAAAAAAAAGCCCCACCTTATTAATATTGCTCAATAACAGAGACATATTTAATATCTACTAATATAATACAGATCTGTATTGGTATAATTTATTTCCTCCTCATTGTATTGTTTACTGAGATACGACTGAGATTGTTATGACATAGAAACCCAAGAATGGATAAAAACCACAGACTAAAATGTGGATACATATTTCTTCTTTTTGTCCTGCTGTCTGACTTTACAGTGTTTCCAAAATGTTTCGGGAGAATATTTTCGATGCCATCGTATGGATGTTTTAAATAGAGATACATTATCTGTTTTTCTGCCCATCTGAAACCAACTTTATTCTTTCAACAGTGTCCAAAAAAAAAAAAATCGTCACTCTTCAACAACTGGTGAGCAAATGAGATGATTAAAAGAAAAAAAAGAAGCTGATTTGTTGGAGAGAGAGTTTGTTTCAACAGAAACACTTGAAGACCCTCAAAAAGGTTATTGGTATGGGTCACGTTCAGATCAGATGCAGAAGATGGGCTGAACCCATCTGTAGTGACACGAGATGATCGGCAAGGGCAATGAGAAAGATAACCCTACCTCCTTATGTAAAATGACCATTCATTAATTATGCATACAACTCGACAGGATACTTTATTTTTAGATACTCCAGAAATCCCCAAAGTGCGACCTTTTTATGGCACCAAGCAAACAGCGAGCGCTCTGTGATATTTATTACACGCTTTATTCACATCGATGTGACAACTAGGCCTATAAACACCTGTGCATTTGCTTGCCGGTGAGTCGTCATGTTCATTTAATGTGGCTGTATTTACATTTTAACTACAGTGTGTCATGATTACAAAATACATCTTATCAAATCAATCCGTGGATGCGTATATATCTTGTTTGTAACAGTTGTATTGAAGTGAAATGAAATAAGCCAAAAACATGTAATGCTGTATTTCTGTTGGTATTGTTGTATGTCTATTTCATTTTTCTCGACTGAATTGCTTTACAATTGCCTTGGCTATTGCAATGATTCAATTTACCAACATGGATCAATAGATTGCATTGTATGGTACTGAAATGAAATGGAAAAAAAAATGAACAGTGACACTTCCATAGCGTTGCACTAAAGTGTGTATATGTTGGAAGAGCAGAGAACAAAACAAAAAAAAAACATCCGAAAGCAAAACACCTGCAGGTCAGAGACTGACAATAAAAACAACGTATTGTGTGCGGGCATGTGCACAAGACAGCGAAATAGATGCAGATCAATTGCATACAGTACACTGCTACCTCTACCACAAGCATATCCACACCTAATTCCACCAATATGGACTTTTCCATTGTGTTGCCTGTATCTATGGAAGCACTGATGTTCAAAACAAGCCAAAAATAGACACGCTTTTCCATGCACGGTCCAACATCCACTCCCTCATGCTCTGAAGACATTATCTGAGCTCTTAAAGGTGGGTGAGTTCATATATGACCACTTGTCAAAAAGGAACAAGAGTGCACTTAGCTGAGCAAGTCATTTTGCATGTGAATGGGTATATCTACTGGATCCATCTACTTGTTGGAGGGGGGAACACAAAAATCAACATAATGGATATCTCAAGTATCAATATTACAAAGTTCCCAGCAGTTAGATCAAAGTACTACAAGTTTATATTTACAAATACACAACAGGGGAAACACGATAGCTTCCTTGTACTATGTTTCTCCACTTAGAGAGATGATGGTTGAGATGTGGCCATGAGAATACTGGAAGGTTTAGACAACAAAAGCAGAGCAGGTATTGCAGGAAAAAAAAAACATTTAATGTTGTCAGGGATGGTTCTGCAAAAAAAAAAAAAAAAAAATCATATTTTCTTCCTTTTCAGATATTATAAATGAAAGTGTAATTATGATTTTGTTTCAAGAACTGCTTATCTTTCATCACTTTTTCATACTAGTGTGGGTACATCGACTTTGATAATGTTTCCTGAATGACAATTCTATAAAATCCATTTTAAAACAGAAACATATTTTACTTGAAACATTATGGGACAAATCTTTAGCTTTCAGGCAGTTTAGAGGGGCAGGGAGCCTCCAGTTACTGCAGCAAACCCATCTCAGACATGTATTTGATAAACAAAAAATTGTTTCAAAAGAGTGAAATCTGACGTTCTACTCTAAAATTTATTAAAGTTGAAACCAGGTGATTTTATCTGCCTGGCCTTGTCGCGTAACTACAGCCTTTGTGAGAGAAATACTCAGGCCCTAACGAGGTTTACTCCTGTGTAAACAGAGAAAAAGCTGTTATTAACAGGCGCGTGTGCAGATGTAACAAAAGATGCTGTAAATTCGGTATCCAGCATCTGTCATAATGAATCTGTTGATTAAATTAGAAGTATCTTTAAACAGAATTGCTCTCTTTCATCTGGAACTTGTTTTCTTTTTCTCAGCAGCAGGTTCAACCAAGTATTCTTCAACAATTAAAACAAATAATCATACATGTTAAATTAGTTTGACATAGACGGTTAGCAGAATTAGTTTTGATAGACTTCAGATGTGATGTGGTGATATTCTCTGTTTTCATTGAGCCTTACAACGCTCTCCATTCAGGGAGTATCACTGCCGCATTGTCGTGGATCGTAACGCTACGTGCAATAAATGGTTGGATAGATGGATGATGTATTTGCCAATTTGCAAAACCATAAATGCGATCTCCAACTTCACTCTTTACTGGTAGCAGCATGCAGGATCTCTCCCCCGGCTGAAATCACCCTCCCTCTCGCTGCCCCTGCTTCGTTGGAGGACAATTCAGGAGAAGAGGTGCGCTATACTTTCCATTCATTTGAAATCATCACTGACACTATCACTGGCGGGAGAGTTAAAAAGGCATTCACGGCCCACCTCCGCGACACAGACTGAGAAATGGTATCCTTACTGAACATTCGAAGGCTGACATAGGGAGATTCAACGCAGAAAACTGCTCCTTTAATTAATTGCTCTTGTGTTAAATGTGTTAACACTTAATGACTTTTGTTGTTAAGCTATATTGACAGCTGAAGAAAGTGTCAAGTTTAACCCGTAAGCTGCTTTATGGAGGCAACAAAATAGAATAATCATCTGTAAACACATTAGGGCCCCCATATAATTTGGCTCACTAATGGGTACAGACAGCTTGAATGAGGATAGATATGCCAATCACCCACGACCGAGTCAGAGTGATGGATGACTGCCATTTTTCCTTCCTCATAAGCAACTCTACCTGAGGGTCATACCGAGTCGCTCTGAAATGTCCATAATCCATAACATAGCTTTTACCTTAAATGATGATAACGGCATCATATTAATAACTGTTTTTTTTTTTACATAGACAGCTAAAATCGCAAATAAGACAAAGACAAGAGGCCATGATTTTTTTCAAGGTTAAATTTTAAATATGATGTTCAAAGTATATATACAGAGTAGATTCCAATGAGATAATCAGGGCTGCATGTCAAAGTTTTACAAACATATATAATTTGTTGTTGGTCTGTAGTAAGTTTTCCCAGTTTGTATTTGAGCAAACATCTTCCACAGCTGATTGATTTAAGCCAGAATTTAACAATGTGAACTCTGGTCTCCTTTGTTCAGTGGAAAATACAAAAAATAAAGCTTTGACTGTACTTTCTGCCGAGTTTTTCTCTCGCCCATTATTTGAGGAGATACATTTCGGTTTGTGCTTTTTTTGTATTTTATGTTTTGCTCCTTTAAATATCGACAGCAAAGCATGCATGGATATCAACTTACGTCACATAACTATAAAGGATCAAGGGAATTATTTATGTCCACCTGCTTTATTTTCACAGCATAAACAGTTCAAACATGTAAAGTTTAAATCTGAGGCATCCCTTCTTTATGTTTGCACCTTAAAAGTGTCATACATAAAATATGTACTAATGAGGCCAAAAGGCTGCTATTCCTCAGCCTCAAGCGTTAACCTGGAAACCATTCTTTCGTCCATAGGTTGATAATAGAGCAGACGCTATTTTTATCCATGTACATGCATTAGCACCACTGCAAAATCATTAAATCTCAACACATGATTTACGTAAGATTGAGGAGGCTTTATTATGTGAGCAGCCACTTTTCTACAATTTTCTCTCCATGCAGACAATTAATGAATCTTGGAGCACTACAGATTCGACCGCTTTACGGATGCATCGTTATCAGCGCACAGAAGTGAAGATGCACCAAACTTGAGTAAATCTGGGCCTATCAGGAGACACGGTTGTTGATGGGCATGTTGTCTGTTGCAAACCGTGATGGTGTAAACCTTTGATTACGGCACGGTCATCTGGACAACTAGGCCATCCAAGGATTTCTCCATCCAAGGTTATGTGCGATAAGCCTTGTATGATGGATTAGTGGAACTAGTTAGGAGAACAACTCCTCTGCAATTCCTCCCATCAGTACGCTTGTCCGGAGTCTGTATGCTGCGAGGCTGAGCTTATGGGATTACAGTCAAGGTTCAGTGGCAGCTAATCAGAAACGACCAACAGATACTTTTAATATCCCACTGCGCTTGTTAAAACATTGCTGGGAACTGCCACTGCAAATGTGGATTAAGTAGTGAGTGGGGTTTAAGTTCTGAGACAATGCCTTCAGATAGTTTTTTTTTTTTTTTTTTTTTTTTTCCATCGGATATTTTGACTGTTTTTCTTTTTTTTTTTTTTGTGATCAAACTGACAGAAGGTCTAAGACTAAAACATTTATGTAAAATAGAAGTGGAATAAATATTTCATTCGTCTCATAGTCTTCAAAATCTGACTTCCAGTGACCCGTGACGAGAACCGCACTGACAAGGAAACAAACTGTCATGATGTTTGAAACAAAAATGACCCCGGCCACTCGATGCCCCAAAACAAAGCAATGATTTGTTTAGTGTGGAAAAATGATAAGTGAAAAAAAAAAAAATCCTTCTCGTGTCCAATAGTAGCTTCTGACAGACTGATAATTGTAGGTTGATGGAAAGAGGAAGGCAAATATATTCACATGGTAAATGCACAACATAATAGTGTGGTGTGGTTTTGTCATACAGTATCTTTAAAATAAAAATACTGGATCTGCACAAAGTAACCATTTGAAGCCTACCCAACACACAACAGTGCTATCTTTCAAATACATAGAGAACCAGTTTTCAAGACTGAAAACATTCGTAAGCCTTTAAGTTGCAGCAAATAATGTTAACTGAACGGTTAGTAAAACTTAGACACAAAAACACAAAAGCATTTAATGCATTGTTCATGTTGAACACAAAAGGCAGCACTAATCGTTTACTCTGTATTCTACGACATGATGTGTGACAGCTGTTGGACTAAACAATGCGCTAAAGACTGAATAGTATCAATGGGATCTGCAGAATTTCTCATTTGTTAGTGAGTAATGCAGTTTTGTATGCAAAGCTCAGACAATTAGTCAATCAATTGACAGAAATAAAATTATTGTTCTGCCATTTTTTGTATAAGTACATATATAAAATCACACGTTTCACCTTATCAAATGCGAGGACTAAAATAAATACCTATATGTTTTTTTTTGTTTTTTTTTTACCTTTTACGGCCAAATGAACCTGTTATTACCAGCGTCTGGCCGCACTCGGTTGGGGATCATTTCCATTCATTTTATTCTAATGTGCACAGACTTCGGGTTCATTTTCAAACAATTGTAAAAGACTTCAACCAATCACCACTTGATCGTATACTCTTAAAACTCCATCATTACCACCATTGTTGAAGCTACTTAAACATTATTGCAATTACAGTGGCTGAACAAACCTTAATGTGAACAAACTATAATCACAGCGAAGGCTGAAGTTGTGAGCGATGTGAGTCCAGGACAAAAAGACTCTTGGAATAATGCTGAACATTACCTTGGGATGTGGTAACGTATGATGTCTCCATTTGGACCAAACTTTAAAAGAACACTTCATGAGGTTCAGGGAATTGTTCAAGAACACGTGAACATGAGTAAGTGGGGACTGTACAAATGAACCAGTGATGAATGGTCACTGTGCACCCAGTGTATACTGTGGAACAGGGTCTACTGTATAACACAGTGATGCAAATATAATACAAATGTAAATGCCACGTTCAACATTTTTAATCCATTCAAATATTACAACAGCTCTTCAATCAGTGAAGTCGCTCTGATTGAAATAATGGAATCATTTTGGCCCTTAATAGAACATGAGTACATTTCTATTGACTTTCTTAACTAACTACATACATCATATTAAATAAAGTAAACTATAATTCCCGAGGGGTTGATGAGTTTACATAGTTCACTTGTTGAGTTATTCATCTAGTTTATTCATATATACATATGGAAAGTATTTTTCTGCTTCCTTATTATTCACTATGTGCACTTATATCTTTGAAAAAAATAATTGTAGAAATTGCTGTCTACGGGCAGAGGAATTGTCTTTGCTCTCTGTCCCAAAGGTTCACATTGAATTATTCAAGAGAGTCCTCTTGTACTTTGAGTCTGCATGGAGCTCATTGCAGTATAATTTAAGCTCATAGAGAGACTTACTACACACTAAGGAGCTCTCAATGAATGGAATTCAATATCGAAACAGGGTTGTACCCTGATCTTGCGGTCCTGTTATGGTTAGCCTAATTAATTTTTGATAAATTCCCTCATTTTGCTGAAGGATTAATTAGTTAATTACTTGGTGATTATTTGGCATTTAAGCTGATTAGATAGTTAAGAATAACTGAAGCAATGGCCAGTTTAAAACCTTTAAAATACCACCACACATGATCAATGTAACCTGGAAGTATTGTAATTTGCAAATTAAGTGTCCTAAATTGTAAAATAAATATTTTTTGTCATCTGAATATAAATGGCCTCTTGGATAGAGAAGACGACAGAGATAAGACTAAAGTAAGACGAGGTTTTTATTATTTCAGTCAGTGCAGATTCTAGGGTTGCTCAGTGTATGGACTCCCTCAGTACAGCGTGACCTTGGAGTCATTATTTGGGAAAGGCATTATTAAAAAATAATAATAATAATAATAATGTTGATACCGGTACAATACTTTTACTTCAATAGCAGTTCCAAAATGATTTCTTTCAATACCAATTTTCACATGGGGGCTTTATTTTATGTTTGTTTTACTGTTTGCATTAACTGTGTTTACTGTTTACTTACTAATAACTTCTGTTTTTATAAAATATTATTTATGTTAATCACTTTGTGGCATTTATTCTGTGAAGGCTGCTAAAAGCCATAAACTTCACTAATTTATTTACACGTGTTTTATGATACCAGCTTTAAGTGCATGTTTTTTCAGGGATTCAGTAGGAATGTCATCAATGTCACTGTCCAATTTTAAGAATAAAAGATGATAAATAAAATATAATAAAAAAAAAAACTTGTTACCAATCCCCAGCATTTTTCTTCTGAGTGATGTATCATTAACGGTCAGTTAGCGAGCTTCTTAGATTGGCGCAATTCATGTTTTACATTCATATGACAGATGTTTAATACGGGTCTTCAACCAGAACGTTAAGTTTCTTGGACTAAAAAAAGATAATAATAACAGACTTTGATCGAGAAAATCACCAACATTATACATCTGTCACTGGTAAAAAAAAAAAAAAAAAGTAGTCTAGACATCTACCTTATCAATTTGTATTTCCATCTCCCCAGTATTCCTTCACAACAATAATATATCAAATAAATAAATAAATAGTATCTTCAGTCCAGAATGTGGTTATTGCAGTTTTAACAAGATTATCTTCAGTGATTCCCATTTAGCAGCTGCTCGACCACCATCATTCAGCGAATTGTGCGGATCATGATTATAATTAACACCGCCCTGAGACACTGCTCTGCTCTATTTCATGGATTTCTATGCATTTTAATCAATGTTACACCTGTTGGAAGGGGTGTCCTTTTTCCAAACCAATATTGCTTATTACTTTCATTTGTTCAGTAACTTTGGATCAATACAAATGTGTGTGTTTCAATGTGTGTCAAAATTATAAGTAATCCTCATCATCATCAGCCACCATCATTCTAATACGCCACCCAATAAACTGGTTTTGGTGAGCATTCAGTAACACGGCCATCACTGCCTTTGACCTCCCTCCACAAATAATTCTTAGAGTTAAATTAGATAAATAAAATGGAAAAGAGAGGTGATTTATTCCTCATGCTATACCTGGCCTCCTCTTTTTTTGCAGCATATCTGATTACTTTGACCTTTTCATTGTATCTCAATGGTCTGCAGCAATGTAATCTCTTCGAGTGAATGAATAACCTTCCGCACACCCACATCGAACAAGAGTCACGTCTTAAAACTAATTCTCAAATAATGAGTGACTGGAAATGAAGTTACACTACCTGAGCACAAACTGGGTCATTTGCAGCCGTCGGCTTTCATTCCATTTGTGCAACATCGCTTTGTGTTGTGAAGTCTCTTAATAAAATAGATGTTGCAAAAGAACGGGCCTCTTACCCCTGAATGGAAGGTGAAAGGCTTATATCGAATAACTTAAGTCAACAAAACATGAGATTTCATCTTTGGCAGTGACAAAAGTGACAGTAACACCAATAGTAAACTGCATTCCCCTGTCTTTGTCATAAAGAGCGAATCAAACCATTCAGTGTGTCCTTGATAATGAATTCTTTGTTTCCTACAAACCTCTTTAGTAAGTAGATGACAGAGTAGGTTTATAGTGTCAAGGGCCGGGTACCAACCGTATGCACTTTCGTGGCATAGACAGAATTTCTTTGATTCTGTCTGATGATTAAAGAACGCTTTGACATTTGGTGCCAAATTTTGAAAAGTAGGCTACAGCGATATGAATAAAATCCCTTGGTTTGAACTTAAGTAAAATCTTACACTAATAACTTTCAGGCCACACAAAATTGTGACTTGTTTCTCTTTGTGCACAGCCGATTAGCTAGTGTCTATTTAGAGGTGTTTAGGGAACATCAGTATATTGTAGCGTCTTGTGATAGCTTCCATTTGAGGCATTTGGAGAAAACTGCTGAATTGCAGTGTTTAGCGACAACTTTCCTGTGAGGTGTTTAAGGGACATGTGTTATTTATAGCAACAAAAAAGAACCTGGATCAAACTCCATCTTTAAACTGCATTAAAATAAAGATTGTAATGTATGGAATTATCTCTACAGTTATGAAATCTCTGCATCACTCAGCTACAGCATTTATACGACCGGTGAAATTTGATGCTAACGGATGATGCATTCACTGACTAACCTTACTTTGATTATGATAATCCGAGGGGAGCGACTGCATGGCAGTTTTAACATTTGGCGTATTGCTTTGACCAGGTTTAGATGTAAACATATTTCTACCCACAATTAGAGTAATCATGTCCTCTAACTTTGTCAAATTCACATACGTACTACATTGTAGTGCTGACATGCTGTTTCCTGGTCAGATTCAGAGTATGAATGTGCATGTGACTGTAGTCCTTGCATTACTGATCCACAGTAGGTACAACCTGAAATTAATTTACATACCAATTACATTTCAGTGGAACTTCCCTGTAACAGCTATCGAATGATACATTTTCTATTTGTGCCTGTTTTCTTTGCCAATGATGCTTATTTTTTGTGTCACTTTCACACCAAATGTAAATAACTGTCAGGTTTTTTTTTTCTCTTCTCTTTCTGATCTCCGTTACATCTCCCTTTTTAATCACCAAGTTCTCGAGGGTTTCTTTTTAACTCCACACTATAATGAAATGAATACATTTTCCAAAATAACTCTCCAAGACTGTGCATCATTATGATGAACTGTGCTAACACACCAGGCACAATATCACCACCAAATTGCCCTTGAGAATTAGCTATTCTGTAACGCGTCCTAAAATGAAAAAAAAAAGAGAGTCGCAGGCTTATACCCATTTCCTCCAGAGTATCTACCCTAGGAATACCCCTGAGCCAGAAAAGCATCTGGTGCAGGAGTTAAATCCATCCAGCAGCTACTGACAGTGCAAGTCCCGCTAGGCCTTTGTAGAAGCCAGTGATAGACATCCATACCTTTAAAGCACCTGGGTACTTCGTGTCCTTAATCACAAATTCAACACGATCAGACTTTCTTTATGGAAAAATGACTGAGAAAAAATTAGCAATTCGAGCTTGTGCAACTGAAGGAGAAGACACATTTGAGTTCATTTGGTTTGTTTATGAAAAGATATGAGCATCAGCACAGATGTACTGCACTGAATTTGCACTGCTTGGACTGACCCAATATGTTTCATAACAATGAGATCAATCAACTTTTAGTCATAATTTTACATTCAGTTGTCCTCATTCAACTTCTCCATAATTAAGATTCAGATTTCTAAAACAACAACAGATCACACCCTTAAAACATAAAAAAATGTACATGTCTGCATGTCTTAAAGTACCACAACCAATAGAGCTCTTTCTTTTTGGCATTTGTTCAAACTTCACAAGGACAGCCATGAATCTCCCAGCAGTGTAGCAGACTCAATATATTTTTACACCTGTGCAGTCATTCAAATGACCCTTTTTCTCTATGGTAGATACCAGCTACCACAGGTAACGATACAGCATACCAGACATCCAAAGTTGTCTGCAGTGTTGTCAGAAAAAGCCACTGTTTGAGAGCAGTGCTGTTCGATACGTCATGATTTGACTTCTCTGAGCATGGCAAGTTTCAAAGAGAAATGGAAAAGAAGGCTGGCAGCCTGGAGTAGAGAAATGTGAAACCTCCTCCATAATGGGGGAGGAAAGATCGACAGTTACTGTGTCACCACTTGTCAGAAAGAGGAGTGGAGGTATAGTGTGGAGCTTGAGTTGTTCTCAAAGTAGTTTTACATGCTACCTTCTGCTAGCTGTCGGAGAAATGCTCGGGGTGAGAAGGAATTCAATGACAGATGTAGACTTTTGGCCACAGCAACTGATAAAGGGAGAAAACTGAGCTGAGGTGGGGTGTCGGACCGCAATGATTTATTTCTAAGCAGCTCTTTCTGTACTTACAGTGCACAGAAAGGACCGAGCTCAAATTCCATATGTTTTATCTTGTGAATTTCTGTCACAATTACGTATGTCTAATTTAGGGAGTTACCTGTAACTAACGTATCTGGGCAGGTTAACAAAACAGACTCTTGTCAGGCTTGTCATGCTTTGGAGATGAGACTACAGACAGGCCAGTTTACTTTGTCGCCGTGTCCTAAAATTGGGTGGGTGAGAATTCAAGGGAATAAGCTATTGCCCAGTAACGCAACACAATGGGTTTAGGCTTGCCCTCTCAACAGATGCAACAAATCATAATCCTTTAAAGGCACACAGACACAGTTAGTGGCTACTTGCTAAAGAAAATTCTCTTCAGCTCGAGGCCAAAAAACACAACTGAACGGAACGTGAAAATTGGACTTAATGACTCCAAAATTAATAATAATGTTCGGCTTCTGTATATCTGCTGGAAGTGAAAGCAGGCACTCATCATATCAACTTCAAAGGTGATAACACTGTATATGTCAGTGTTGTTTTGCAGCCCCCGAGTAGCAAAAGAAAACCTGCTACAGCTGGCAAAACCAGCGCCGCCTCTCATCACAGTTTCAAAGATATGGCTCCGGATAATGAAGGTGATCTTCCGGTATAAATTCTGCCTGTCTTGCTCATATTACTGCCAGCGCTAATGGAAATTCTGCATTCATTTTCACTTTGAACTGCAACAACCCTTTTAAATACAGTACATTTGTATTTCTATAGAGACATTGGTTGAATGCGGCCAATTTTCTCCTGGACCTCTACGATGACAAATGTGGATGTTATGGGGAATGTGTGACTGCATGTGCAAAGCCTCTGTAAAATTGCAAACAAACAATCTCACAGCCATGAAAATATTTTTAAAATTCAAATCTTACCATTTTATCTGGTCCCGGGCTTCGTAGTGCATTTTCGTTTTGCATCATGGCCATGTATAGGCACTTACTGTATACAGGTCCTGATACAAACATGCATGCTGAACAATGTTGTTCCATATCCAAGATAAACTGCTGGACAAAATGAAGTTTGAATAGCTTGAGGGCAGTTTCAGGTACTTAACAATATATTCATAACAATATGCTTGTGTTTACATTCCTTTGAGGCCAAATGCAGGTCAGATGTGGGAATGAAAGCTTCTACAAAGACAGATATATTCATCAGCTTTATTACCTCTGCCAGGGAGGTTATGTTTTCGTCGTGGTTTGTTTGTTTGTCAGCAGGATTATGGAAAAACGACAAACCCATTTTTTCTGAAATTTGGTGGAAAGGTGTAGAAAGGATTACGGAAGAACCCATTACGTTTTGGAGCACATATGGATTACAGGGAAGATCCACAAATTATGTTTAACTTTCATTTACATTGTGAGATTTTGGAGGTCACTGGGGCTACGAAAGGCCATTCATCTAAAAAAATCTAGTCGATGAGACCAATAGTGTCAAAATATAAGCAATACTGGAAATACGATGACGATACTGCAATGAACTCCATGCAGATTGAATTATAAATTTAATCAACTTGCATTACTGTGTTACAAGATTGTGGTGAGATAAAAAAAAAAAAAAAAGGATATTTTCGGTAGCTTACATCCTTTAGGAAAATCGTGTTTGGCATGTGCATGTTTGTACAGGGAGGGATGTGAATATGGCAAAATGCATGCAAACAAAATAATAATTGCACAGGTCCCAATATGTTTTACACCAATGTACAGTATATGTCATGAATTGTTAAATGTGATGGAAACAAATCCACATTAACATTTCAAATTGGTCCTTCCACTAAGATATACCATTACCCCTCTTGCGTTTCTTTGTTTTGCACAAAATGCCACAGGAATAAGGCCTCAGCATTCATAATGATTTCATTTCATGCCCTGGAAACTACCAAAACTGTGCCATAGCAACCCTGTTACCATGTAATCCTAGAGGAGAAGGAAATGAATACAACATTTTGGGCACAGTACAATATCAGACTAGGGTTTCTCCTCTTAATGTTGTTTTTGATGTATAGTGACTGGACGTATCATTCTCGTGTCACCATTTGACTGTAGTTAATCCAATAGGCTGGAGAACGTTACAGAATCAATTAAAGAAAAGTATAAGTTGCAGAGGAGAAAAATGTCTGTTGCATGCTAGTGTCAGGGTCAGTGTATGTAATTTCCCTTTCACAAACTCACAAGAGAAAATGGCTACATGGATGATGTCAAACCAAGAGAGTGAAGCAAAGACTTCTATCTAGTGGGAAACAACAACAAAACAATTGCTTGCTGGGAAAAAATAAATAAAAAGATGAATGGCTTTATTTATACTAGCCTCCCACCACATATGCTGCATGCAGCTTGTCCACGCGTACAGTAGTTTTCCACAAAAAGAAGTTACATAACGTAAAATCCACTAGATGAATAATAACAAATAAATATAACGAAATGTGGGTCAACCAATGTGGAGAGGAAAGAAAGCAGAGAACCTCAATAATATCTATTCACAGCTAAGCTAAGGCACAAAAAAGACACATACAAACCTGTGTACTCACAAATATGGCACAACTCTATCTCTGAGTCATTGAAGTTGGGTAAGAACAACCACATGTTTGAGCCAAACCTTTACACATTTATAGATGTCATAAACATACTGTATATTATTTGGAATTAATTCAAAGTCTCTAATAACACTATAATAAAAAAATTAAAAAAAATCCTTTCCTATTTATTGCACGTGCAATGTAAATTACACCTTAAACATAAATATTTATAAAAATGCACATTGTTAGAGGGTTCCTTGTACAATTAAAGGAATCGGTTCTCTGACAAAATTTGTATTGTAACAAATATCCAAACAGAATCGATATCGATTCAAATCGGACATCGGAATTGAGTCGAATTTGGAAATCAGTGGCAAGACTCAACCCTAGATTTAATTACAATTAACTTGATAAAATATGTCTAGTTCTTGTGACTTCCGTTCATATAGTAAGAAGAAAGCATGTTTTTGTTGTTGTTGAAACCTCCATTACAGGATTTATTTTGGTGTACACGTACACTCCTTCAGTCTTAAATAAAGATAGTTTAGAGTAGCATACACGAACCAGATTTTTGCTATTCATAGAGTAGTGAATAGCGAACAATCAATAGCTCTGTTATATGACGAAAGACATCATGGCACCTCTTTAGACTCCATTTCAAGGAATCATCAGTGCACATTTTACGGCTCAGAGTGCGGTTAAGAGGTGTGTGGTGTTGAGAAAGACTGTATTACCGCAAAGTGTTGTTGAGGCTGGTGTTAGTCATGACCAATCAAATCACCTCTTAGCCTTCCCCTTTAACAGCAGCAATTACAGCTGCAGCAATCTAAGTCCATTTTGGTGGCAGTATGGTCGAGAATGATATCACTACAAATGCATCTATCAGAACAAAAACACTGTCCGCGGTGTGGGATGCAAAATCACAAGAAGGCTGAAAAAGCACATCAAATTAAATTATGCTGGAAAAGGATAACACGTTTGTTTATCATTGGTCCCAGGAGATGTACTGCCCAACACAGAAAAATGCAATAATGAAATAGGGCAAAGAGCCACAAAAGAACTGGCGACGGACTCCACGCACAGTTTGGCTTCAGGAAGGTGAGCGTGAGCCAGCATTTGTCACCAGTGACTAACATCTTTATAGGATGGAGCCGCCCCCGTAGTCCGCACTGTGCATCATTACCGACGTCAACAACTCAAACTACAATGCCACAAATAATTTTTTTTAGTAAGTGTATAAAATACCTGCCGGAATCAGTTTTTTTTCTATATTGACAAATGTAGGCTGATCAAAGATATTGGACCAACTGTTTGAATCAGGCTGCAGAATGATGTGTTTGTGGGAAAATATTGATGTATTTTGATGACCTAAATGAAGACCACATTCATTTTGTCATTCACTTTACACATCGGTGGCAAAATCTGCAATGCAAATAAAATTGTTCAATGTTTTCTTTGGCCATCAAAACTTTAAAAATGTTAAAAGATGAACTGGAGGTGTGAGGTTTGAAAGAAACGGGCATCCATGAGTCAGAGGGGTCTGATGGAGGACATCACGATGTTGTAATATGAGAAATGAGGAATTCAGGAGTTTTGGGAGTCTTCATCATGTTAGGAAGTTTTGCTGCTTTAATTTCCCCCCACTCTACTATAAATCTGTCTCTTACAAGTCCCCATATTTTGTGAAAGTGCATTAACCAAACCACTGGAGTACTCCTTCAACAAATCAAAGTGGCTTTAAAAAGTCACACTGGTAAACATGGTATTTGAAAAAAACAAAAAGGTTTTTATGATTCTTAATGTTCCTGAGAGCTGCAAATGCTACACAGAAGATGACACAAAGAAAATTGTTCCCTGGAGTCACAACAGTGACAAGATGTCGCCGTTTCCTTTGATGCCTGCATGTGTAAGCTTTGCCAGTCAATCTCACTTGTATATTAAGCAGCAGCTGATGATGGAATACGACAAAATAAAAGAAATCATATTACTTAATAACTAAAGAACTGGATCAGTTCTGCAAAGTGTGATCTCAAGCAAAAATTTCAAAGCTTCAGACTTTATTAACGTTAGTATAGCACAACCCCTGATTAGAAGATGACCCCGCTTTTTCAACTTCTTTGGAAGATATCGACTTTAAAAGGATGAAAACACAAATGTTTCCATGAGATCCGGTATGAAAACTTGTTTTACAGAACACAATGCAGAAATATATATATTGGGAAATTTGCAAATTGTTCATTTAATCTTTTTATAGTGATTTTTTTTATGTTTGTCTACTGCTAAACTGTAAAAAAAAATCCTACGATTACATACCCTTGTCAGAAGTGTTTGATAATGACATTTTCGCGAATATGTGATTTCATTTTCTTTACCTCTTAATATCGGTATCGGCCCCAAAAATACAGAATCAGTCAAGCTTTACAAAATGGCACGAATATAACAACTAACTTGAAAGTTTTCTTCTGTTTGCCAAAACTACTGAAGAAAGGTGTTTAGTTTTAATTTAGAAAATGTTTTAATTATGTTTTGTACTGAGTTTATAGAAAAATAATCTGTCAAACTCATGTCTGGTTTAGAAGACTAAAGATTACATTTAAAAACAGTTTTAAATATAAAACAGACGGCAGGTAAACAAACTGTCTGCATACAAGTAGCCATGAAACAAAATGCCTCAAGCATACAGACTTCATAATGTTTCCACATACTGTCCAAAAAAAAAGAAAAGTCAAACCAACCTCAGACGAACTTTTACTTCATTGTAATTTATCAGTTCTTTGGCTTTTTCTCTCTCTTTTTCTGCAGTATGTTCACAGAACAAATTGGTTTTAAAATTTACTCTGAATTCAAGGTTGACCTTGCATACTGTATTCAAAGTGACTAGATTAGACTGTCGTGGTGAGAAGTTTTCTCTCGTCATGACAACGGCTGTCAAATTAGGTGAAGTTCCCACCACGAGGATGTTTTGCACTTGGTGCTGCAGCTAACTCGTAGCATGAACATTTTACCATTGATTGTCTTGAGTCGGTAAGCAAAGTTGACTTCTGTCATTTATTGATCTCCGTTTAGTTCTCAGAAATACATGAGAGAGAAAAAACAAACATTAAAACGAAGATTAATTCCTCAAAAGTACACTCAGCATAATTATTCATGGAGTAATAAATGAATTTCCGCAGCTGAACACTGAACTACTGAAATCTGGTAAAAGCCCACGAGGGGAAGTGGACTGTGAAATTTTTATGATAGTGCCAATTTAGTCAATAAAAGCAGATGTATCGCCTGCTGAGCACTTTCATAAGTAAGTGTTCGCAGACTGAGTGAAGTGTCATCACTTTGGCTGGGACAGGAGCGTCCTCAGGGGCTTTTCTTGTGAAACCATCATCCCGCACTTCTTCCTACACACCACGTCACTCCGCACAAATGTCACTGTACATTACAGGGGATGTGTGCTCACCACTGATGGAAGTCTGTGCCAAAATGGACCCACAACGCATTTTGTAAACTAAAAATCAATTAAATGACATCATACACCTACAAACAGCCACAGATATGTATCAGTGCACGCCGGTCAATGGAGTTACAGTTTACAGCGCACCTAGATTTCTATTCCACGGTTTTAGCCTCATGCGACATACTGTAAGCGCCCTGGTAAAAACTGCACCACGAGTGGGGAGGAGCGTCTTTAAGGACAAACTGAGGGACAGGGACCGGACGCCCCTTTCCTTGTCGTTCCATAATCCGCGAGTCTTAACAGCTCAAATAAACACAAATAAGCAGCGAAACACATGAGTGCGCCTTTAAACTTTGTCTGAAAGAAAAAAGCCGTCCGCCAGTGCTTACACTGATGATTACTACAAGCTGTGAGGCAAATCTCCAGGCGGAGACGATGCAACGGGCATAACAGCGAGGGAACAGTGGTGGAGAAAGAATTCAGATTTAGAAAGCTGCAACACTGCAATACAAAAATACTCAATAACAAGTAAAAGTTGCGCATTGAATATAAACTTTCCAGAATTTCCAGTCTTAATCAGGGCATAGGTGCATGCTACAAATACAAACAATATTAAGATGACATTTATATAACCTTTGATTACTAAAATAAATCAGATGTGAAGCATCAAGCTGGGCATACACAGGTCCAAAAGCCCGGTTATTGGCCAACATGTGTCTATTAGCAGCCATGCAAATTGTCAAAGTGTCCTTTAGCAAGGACCTGAACCTTTTGATGCACCCTCTCACCCTGTGTTAGCTGGTCTGGTGAGAGCTTCAGCTGCAGTTAAGCTGTGAAATGTATGTAAATGAAACTAAGTCATTACGGATCAGGAGTCCATCCTCCAGTTCAGCCAACATGGAGAGTGTAATTATGGAGTACATTTAGGGGAATATTATGATGAGAAAGCTATAGGTACTGGCCGATCCTTCATACCTTTGATGTTGACTCTGACACACGGACCGACAAAGAGGAACAACTTAACTGTGTGTGCTCTATCAAATCATCTTACGAGTTATTATTTTAACACGGTTAATAATCAGAGAATGATTCTGACATTTGCAGTTTAATATTCTGGATCACCTCAAAACTTTTGTAAATGGAGCTCCATCACAAACATGGCATCATTATCAATGTGGTGCTCTTCTCTGGTGAAGCATCAGCTTTGTCAGAATATTATTCTCCTGCTGTGGTTGCAATCAACAAGAATCAGAAGGCTCTTAGAGAAAAATGAAGCAAATGTGACTTAGAAGTACTTGGCTGCTTCCTTTCAAATGTTTTAATGATGTTAAATGTATTTTGGTGAAACAAAATAATGTTTCCCACTCAGTTCTGGCCTTGACGGAAATAAAAAACATATTTTCTGCCACAAGTCAATCGTGTGTCAGATGTTATTTCCACTGCAAACGATGCGGCCGGAGATGAAGCCAGCTCAACAACCACAAAGGACTGTTGCACAACCGACCAGCTGAGTAAAGCTGACTCAAACTTTACAGTTCTTCTTCACAGCCTGGATTATTTTGCAAAGTGAATGTCTGTCTTTGAACCTTTGCATCTTTACCTGTTACACTGAACACGAAGCAGATTGGTTCAGTCGTTCATTATTTAGGCGTACGTGTCACAGCTGCTGTAACTGAAATGTCTCAGCACCCACATCATTCATCTGGTTGAAGTGGTTTAACTCAAATATGTATTTTGTTTACTTTGAAACAACTTTCAGATACTCTGAAGAAAAAAACCGAAATAACTTGTCATCATTTGTAACTATAAATAAAGTTGACCGAATAAACACATGATGAATATTGCTTGAACTGGATGAATGCTGTATTGTAATACGGTAAAAAATTCGGACTCCTTGACTTGTACGTTCATGTGTTTCTTTCAAATGTTCACGGAAGTCTTGGGAAATACGACTATATCAGTTTTTTTAATACTCAATAAAGCCATGCAAGTCACAGACAGAAGTAGTTTTCAATCAAAAACCAATATTTGTTATAGAATTAAATAGTCTTGGATTGGATTCGGCTGAAATGATGTAATAATGCCAAAAGGCGACCACTTCCTGGAAGCAGCATAGCAAACTGAGGGGTGCAAAGGGTAAAAATGCCCCGAGAAATCTCAGAATTCTCCCAATAATTGAGATTTAGGAGCGGCAATTGCACCAAAAATTGTAAAAGAGTAATTACATTCACAAGTGTAGGCCAATATTACAATCCTAAATCAAGACATTATTGTATTTTCATTCATTTAATTTAATTTGGATTTCCATCTTAAATACACGCTCAGACAAACGGCTCTGTTGTTTATATTATGAACTTAACTCTGTGAAGACATCAGGCGGTTTCCAATGTATCTATTATACATATGAGTTATATGTATAAGAAGACAATTAAAACCTAATAAAAGAATAGTCTGCTGTTGTCTCTCAAACAGATGGTATTCTCTACACAAGGATGATTGTTCATCAGCAGCTTTATGCACTAATTAGGCTGTTTGTATTTTTTTGTTGTAAAAATTGCCCCCCACCCCACCCCTCATATATTCCCACATTTCCTAGAGACCAGAAGTATCTAAACTTTGTTTAAAACGGGAAAAAAGTCAATACTATGTGAAAGGAGAAAAAAGGTCAGGACCGATGTAAAAAATACATAAATAAATATATATATATATATATATATATATATTGATATATTTATGTTAAAGGAGAACATTTATCAGAGACTTGAAAACTCAAGCGTGTCGTTCAATAGACAAACAATAAGACATAAGAACAGCACATCCTCACGTCCAACACGCGCAGAAAGCTCAACACTCAAACCGATCCCTCTCGCCGGTTTGTAAAAGATCTTCATTCGACCCGCCAACGGCGTACGGGATCTGAGCTGGGAGCGCTCGTCCGATGCGGTCTCGTCGTCGCCGCGACGTACAGAGAGCGATATCAATGACCCATCGGCAGCTGCCAGTTGTTTTGCTAGCACAGCAAACAGCGGGGTAGACATCCGCACTGGAGCGTTCCTCTGGGAAAGGCGGGGAGGAAATCAGAGAGCTAATCAGCGGGCTGCGAGGAGCGTGGAGGTGAATGCAAGTGCAACAAGCTGGTGATGCTGATGGGAGCCGACGCGCGGGATTGGGAGAGGATCGGGAGACACCCTTACTTAGAGAAGCTGCTTCCTCTCGCCTGGAAAACTTTGATTTGATGTAATGGAGTCCTCGTCAGGAGGGAGGGACGGGGAGAGGAAAACAATGGGAATTTTGGAAATTGTTTGCCCCCCCCCCGCCCGTGAAACGAAGACGAGACGATTGGAGGTTTTAGCATGTGTGTGTTTATGAGGTAGTAAAGAAAGTCTGGCTCTGGAAAAACATGTTTCTATAATTCCTCAAACAGTCGGGTACAATGCTTGTTCTTGTTCTCTGATGTTTGCAGAGTTGTTTGGGCTGCGTAACAACGGCGTAATTAACATCCCAGGGGTGTAAATAGCAAGTAAATTAATACTAATTCTATGCAGAGACGTACAAAATAGCCTTTTTTTTTTTTTTTTTATGTGGCTTATTAGCAAGGAACGTCACACACACACACACACACACAAACGTGCACATCCATCCCATACACACAAACATGACACACCTCTCCTCCCCCACTCGTACATACAACTACCGTACAGGCGCCGACACGTACGCACACGAACAAATACAAACGCACACCTTCTTCTTAATCTCTCGGCAGCACGAAGACAACGAGCGAGTGAATTATGAAGTGTGAGGACTTGGCTCGGTATCAGAGGGAAGCTACCTCGCCGCTCGTTTGGATGCTAATTAGTTTGGCCTGTTTGCATTTTTATTTATCTGGTGCACAGACTTTTCGGCTGATAATCTATTCACGCAGATATCGGGAGATAAAAAAAAAAAAACGCGAGCTTGAGACGAGGCCGGCCGGCGAAACTGCTGAATTTTACACTTCATTTTTTCCTTCCTCCTTAAATTATTCATCGGCGCCGCGGCTCTAGAGTGGCGTCCCGTGCGTTTCAAAGTCACTTCATCCCGACCGTTTAACCGCTCGAGGTACAATGTTGGGGATGGGGTATCGGCAACTGATAATTTATCGCTCCCTCCCTCCAATGATGTACTACTACCCCCTCACCCCCCCCCCCCATCCCATACACTTGAATTAAAATGCCATATCAGCCCCAATAGCACATACAGTATGGAGACGTATTGATGTGCATCCAACACGGGCCATGCAATGAGAAGCGATGAAGGAGTGCACCTGCCACGTAACGCTTGGCCAAGTCAGCGGGACGAGAGAGATGAAGATGAACAGGGCAAAAATGCCCCCCCCCCCTCACACACACACACACACACACACACACACACACACTCGCCCCACCTGACTGCGTGGCTGATTTACAAGTTATGGTCTTTTTCTCCTTCATTCCACTGTCATTGAAAGGAGATTAGATGGGGGGGTGGAGGGGTGGAGGAGGGGGGGTGGACGATTGCTTTAGACATCAAACGTCACGCGGTCGATCCGTCAGCGCCGTCACCTCCAGTTGCAGCAGCCTCTTAGGGTCGCAGCTTCCTGGATGCATTCACAGAGAAAAAAAAAAAAAAAAGAGTCCTCCCTTCTTCTCCAGCTTCTAACCCCCCCCCCCCCCCCCCCCCCCCTATCTCTATTCCACAGTCAACTGATGCTCACTGGGATGTAAGGGCACTATATACCCCCCCACCCCCCTCTCCCCCACCACCCCTTTGCTTTTCGTCCCGTTTTCCTTTTTTTCCTCCTCTCCTCTCTCTCCCTTTTCTTTATCGCTAACTTGTGAATGGCAGCCAATCAGGGGCAGAGTCGCCTCAGCTTCAGCCTCGGTGACATCCACCGCCAGAAGTGATGCACTGCTAGAGAAAGAGAGAGGAGGGGATAGAGGGAGAGGAGGAGGAGGAGTGGAGGGGGGAGGGAGGGAGAGAGAGAGAGAGAGAGAGAGGAGGGATGATAGAAAGAAAAGTGTAGAGGAGGAAAAGGGGAGAGAAGCCAGAGAGCGGGGAGGAGAACTGGAGCGAGGGAAGGAAGAGAGAAAGAGAAGCATAGAGGGAGGGAGGAAAGCAAGCAGGAGACTCTCTCTCTTTCTCTCTCTCGCTCGCTCTCTCTCTTAGAGACACACACACACACACACACACACACACACACACACACACACAGACACACTCTCTCCCATACACATTCGCACCAGCTGTGCTGTTGTCAGTCTTGGAATGTAAGCACTGCCGTGAGGAGTCAGATCCTCCACCGCTAAGCACTGCTAAGGAGTAGGAACACAGCACCGTGCACTCACTGACACCGACGGATGCTAAGCTGTGAAAATCAAAGGTAAGGGCTTTTTTTTTCTGATTAATGTTTTCAGGATATATTTATATTTTTGTCTGCCTCCAGACTCCAGCGGATGATCTGCTCCTTGCACTGTGACAGAGCCAGACTAATGCAGCAGTGTTGGATATCTCGTGGAAAAAGAGGAAAAATAATTTAAAAAAAAAAGAAAGAAAGTGTTGCAACTTCAAAGAGGCTGACAACGGCTAAATCGACCGAACCAGAAGATGATTCAATTTGTGATCCGATGCTCTGATTTCCATTTTGCATCCATCGCATATTTATGTACGAAATAAAAGAAAGTCTACGTAGTTGTTCTCGAGTAGATTTCCTTTCATCTGTCCTTTGACAGACTGAACTAAAGGTTTATTACTGATGCCTGACAAACCAAACATAAACAAATATTTTGAGCATCTATTCAGTCCTTTCTAATTGCAACATTGAGCCGATGACACCTGTCACACTCGACATGCAACTTTAAGGTGGGTGGTCTTGCTCGGGTTCACACTGTGCTTTGATACAGACTCGTATTAACTTTGTCCCTCATATGCTGAAGTGTTAATAAGTGCGAGCCTCCTTGCTGTGAACTGATGGATGCCTGTAGAGCTGCTGCTCATCGACATGTGTGTACCGTGGATGCATGCACCTGTCTAAATGTACACGTGCAGCGTACTGACTGCATATGACAATCTGTGAGTGTGTGGACATCTGTTCGGGTGTATAAGCCAATCTCTGTGTGTGTGTGTGTGTGTGTGTGTGTGCGCGTGCGTGTGTGCGCCTGTGCTGAGAGGCAGCGAAGGCGAATCATACTTGTGATGTGCTGTGGGCAGATTTGATGGAGAGGCACTGTACCATTCATATCTCTAAAAACGCATGAAGGTGTCTATCGTGGTGTGCGAGCATCGCAACGGGAGCAGCCAGCAGTGTTACAGCGTATGTACATGTGCATATCCTCCACAGCACAAACTTAATCCACCCCTGACTCCCTTTCATATATTATTTTTTTTTTCCCCAGCTCTTTCTGGCTGCTCAGTCCTCTGTGTGTGTGTGTGTGTGTGTGTGTGTGTGTGTGTGTGTGTGTGTGTGTGTTTGCTCGCCTCGTACACAGACAGCTTTACAGTCGTCAAAGTGATCTATTAGGGTTTAGTAGCATGCACCAGGTCATTCGTGTAAGCGTCCATTATTGTTTAGTGCAAATTAGCCACTAACATGCCCCCTGAATTATTGTCAGATACGGAGTGACCTTTCGGCGTTAGCATGTAAAGAGGTGGAAATCCATTCTGCCAGCAAGGCAGAGAGGCTCTCATGAGCATTCATCACTGCTGCTTTTAAAGGATTGAACATGAATATTTATACACTATATACGTTCGTGAGGGAATAGTAAACAGGAAGCAGGACGTCTGGGTAATTTCTCAGCTGTAAAATGCCAGAAATATGGACATTCGAATATGCTATTTTCTTACAATATCTCTTGTGTTATTTCTTGTACCGCTACAACTGAACCGACTTCATTATTAGCTTGTTAAAATGCATCCACCCTCCTAAAGCCATCTCAACATGACCAATGTATTTATTTAAAAAACATGGAGAGTGGATTTCTTTTTTTTTTTTTTTTTTTTTTTACCCATTCACTGTCAACATAACTTTTTTAAGAAACCCCCCCCCAAAAAACACACACACACACACACACAAACCCCGCTTTGGAGTAGCTTTTCAACAAGGAAGTGTGCACTGTATCACAAAATTGCTTTGAGGATTTCAAAACATGAGTAAAGCTTGCTGAGGTTTGCCAAAGACTGCAGCCAGGCGGAGGCCGACTTGGGAAGGTCTAGGGCTCCACCAAGTGGAGGCTCGCACAGGTGCTGCGTCTTTGGTGCATCGACGCCCCTCATGCTAGATTTATACTGTCTGAGCTGCTCTTGTCAATAACTGCGAGCAATCACGGGAGCCACTCAAACTGCCAATCACATCACACCGGCTTCTAGAGCCCACCTCGCGTGTTTGTTGGTGCAAAAATAATAATAATAATAAAAATAAAAAATAAAAAAATACTGCATCTGCTCGTCATAAATCACATTACCGGACAAACCGTGCAGGTACAAAAGATGGCCAAGACTAATCATGACACCAGTTTGGATGACCTTGTAACCTTCCTCTGCACCGCTCTCCATCTTTCGGGTTTCTTCTCCCAATTACCGCCTCCTCTTGTCTGTGTTTGTTTACAGTTCTCATACAATATACTCACTTGTTGAATTCCTTCATCGCACAACATAAGGCTGGAATGTAAATGGGCTTCGAAAGGCAGCAGTTTCAAACTGGGTCGATATCTGTGTCGGGGAGGCGGGAGGTTCTGCATAGTCGCTGCTTAATTTTATGGTCCCACCCTTATATAACACTGCTTCTGTGTATGAATGTATATTTACAGTATGCATCTGTGTGCGCACCAGCTGGATTGAATATGATTGTACAATCATGCAGTATAATTTAAGAAGAACACTATTGGTTGGGAAGGGTGGCTCCTAATGCAAGTTCTTTTTGCTTTTATTTTTAGATATTAGGTTTGACTGACAATTGAGTCTCTCGTTTGATGTAAATCAGCAAATCCACTGACTACACAAAGAAAAAGATGTATTTGCATGAATGGCAGATATATCCGAGAGCTAAAGTTTGCAGCAACACCGAGAGCAGCATATCAATCTGTAGGTTAATATTCTCCCTTGTATAGAGGATTATCGATTTATTATGCATGTAGGATCTCTTAAAGAGGTTTACTAACCACATTTCTGCCGCATGCTGCACCTGTAATTACTGTCCTCTGGAAGTCAGAGAATCCATAAAAACGCTTGGTTGCACTGCTCAGTTTAGGATTTTGTTTGGGAGGGAAGTCTGCTTCTTCAGTTTTGGGATGCATACGCATACAATTTTATACAGACTAATGTGTTTTTCTGGAAAGCATATCCTGATGAACAGCTAGTTTATATCTGATCAAACATATTCTCATTCAGCAAAGCAAGAATGTATAATTTGCAGATTATGGAAATGGGCCACAGCAGAGCTTCTTGTCTGAACCAAAATGAGGAATAACAACCCTCCACAACACTTAAAAGCATATTTAACTGATGTGTCCAACTCACATCCGTGTGTTTTAATGCCAAGCCACATAAGCTGACTACAACACAATCTAATCATAAACAACTTTTTGACTAAACCTCACTATTTAATAGGCTGAACGTGTTGAGATAATTCAGCTTGCAGTCTATAGGATCTGGCGTGGATTCAGCCGTCTCGTTCAACTTTTAATGGAGTGTTTGGAAGAATTCTGAAAAGAAACACTGGCCTAATGCTTAATAGGCACACCCCATCAAAGATTAATATCCAGAATGCTATTAAAACTCAAGGACAGGCTGGAATGATAATTAGAAAATGCAATCACAAGCATCAGACTAGATTAATTGCGAGGCGGCGTTTCCTGATTTCGGGAATGCACGTGTCACACTTATGTCACAGTGAGCAAGGAAATAACATAAAAAATGAAGCACTGATCGGCATTTTACAACGCTATCGACATTTTATCTCCTGTATTAATGGCAGTACTTTGACAAAATTAAAATCTCTGGTCTTTCAAAACAGTCAGAATTCATATTTACTTTCTATGCTTCTTTATTGGGTCACTTTTATCGCCACTAAAGCTATTTACTATATTTTGAAGGTCCTGATGACAGTGTTTATCAATTAGAAACTTATCAGTCAAAAGAATATTCTGACCATTGTGGAGTTCTTTGAAAATGACTGCTGATTACAGAGATCAAATTACATAGAGTACCAAACTGTTTTACGTTGAGATCTCATTAGATATACGTTTTGATTTTCTATTCAAAGGATAACATTCATTTATATTTGGCACTCCACTTCCATCAATGGAACTGTAATAGTAAATTTGTTCAAAGACAGTGACGGATCCTTTGTCTGTGTACATTACAGTCCTTGTTTAGGAGCTCTGAACAAAAGCAGCAGCAGTGTTAAACTCTCACATGCCTTTACGTGGCGTTCCTGACGTACACAGTGAATGCTTGTCAGGAGAACTCTCATATACGCTCACCTTTCTGCAGGAACTCTTCTAAATGGGTTCTTTTAGAGAGAGGAAAGATTTATTAGGATTAACTTCCAAAAGACCATAAATTATGCATGCACACCCAAATTACCTATCAGGACAGGTCCTGGTGGGGACATAGCCTCGGTGAAGTATTGGAAGACGTCTGCCAATAACACAAAAATACCTTCTCACAGGCACAAAAGCCTGACAGGTACCCGGGGACAATTCTGCTGGTTTTGGCATCGCAACTTGTGTCTGCCTGGATTTTCCTCCTTTTAGAATACATCGTAACATCTCGGGGGGTGGGGGGAGAGTTGAAATCTATGAAATTAACTATCAGTGATGGATGCAAAAATGAATTTGAGCTCAAAATTTGGAGGAAGTGGTTTAAGGGGGAGTGAATGGATGGAGATGGAAAAATACCCACTTCCCTTCGGCAATATAATCCATTTTTATATATGTTAGCAGGAGGTTGCTCTGTAAGCTTTGCAATGCAACTGAATGAGAGTGAAGCAGAACATAAAATATATAACTCCCAACAGTGCGTCGGAGAAGTGTCTTGTGCTCGTGTCAGAGGCACTCGGCTCCCACAGATGCCTGTATTAAGCTATTCAAACATGCTCACCGGCTTTGAAGCATATCATCAGAGTTTGCATATCATCAGTAATGCAACTCGTAATTAGTGAAGGGCAGCTCACTCTTTTAGAATAAATACAGGAAGAGAAGTAGATATAATAAGAGGGTTTGACTGAAGTCCACTGGGTTTGCTAAACTAAAATGATCGACCTCTGAAAAATCCACGGATACATTACAGGGAGGGTGTCATAAATAGATTGAAATGAAATGATACAATTGGATATGCAAGTAAAAAGGTTAACGCACCGGTCAAAAGAGTTGGTGAGCTAGGTCACCTGAATTGGTAAAACACAAAACAAAGAATAATAATTATAATAATAATAATAATAACAGCTTCTTAGGGGGGAAAAAATGTCATAAACCCCGATAACATTATGAATACGTCAAAGTCACACTACTAACACAAAACAAGGAGCTTGAGTGATTAAACTTCATTTGAATTTGACATTAGCTCCGTTGGTAATGCACTCGGATTACTGAATTCTTTTGGTGATACATTTATATTGCAATGGCTCGAAATTCTTTATATCCCACGTCTTCTTTTTCTCTCCCATCATTTATCACTTCCTTAGAAGTTTGTCTATTGAGTTTCACTGCATTAAGCTTTGCATAGTTTCTTCTTATTAGATCATTTAACTAGGTTTCCAAATGAGGTTTGAATAGTTTTTACTTCATTAATTTGTATTTTACAGTGACTTCATTTTATGTCATCCTTGAGTTTACTAATCTTGGATACCACCCATCTCTAAATTATGACTTTTAAAATCACATTTCACTCCATAAAGCACAAAGAAGAACATTGAGCACTGCTGCACAAAGTGAAATAAAGACACAGGATACAGAAAATGTGCACTGAGTTGCACAGGTGTTGCCCTGCTGTAATCCAATTCAATGGTCATTGTACCATCCAAGGATTTAAAGTATAATTTAAAGGAGATGCACGAGTGTCATGATGTGCTGCTTGACTGGAGTTTCCTCTTTTCGCAGGGATCTGAAGGACATCAAAGAAAGGAGTACAATGTCTGTTCTGATGACATTACCTTCCAGTGTTCATCCTCTCCGAAGCTTATCACCATAATTCAAGAGTCACCCAGGACAGTTCCCAGCTGATTGGATACCATGATAACCAATCAGGCTCTGCTCCTCCTGATGCTCTGTATCCTGTGGCCCAGCACGGCCCTGCCTTTCACGCCTGGGAATATTGGGAATCTGTTTGGGATGCCAGAGAGTGATGGGAAGGTTCTCCAGCGGTCCAAACGCGGATGGATGTGGAATCAATTCTTTCTGCTCGAGGAATACGGAGGCAACGACCATCAATATGTCGGCAAGGTAACGTGTACAAACACATTGTCTGCAGACTAATTATAGAAGGTTTAGCTTGTTGAGGCAGAGTTTGATGTAATTGGCTGAAGATGAATGGGCTGCCAGAAATCTAGCCGTTACAGGCACAGCTAACTGGAGCTATCAGACACAAGAGCAAACAAACTCTCCCTCTTCCTCGCCGAGCCTTCCACAGCACTTTAAAACACACTGTTTGGGACGTGAAACTATCAAACAAATCAAAGTCCCATTGGTTATTTATGGGGCAGATACCATGAATATATAAAAACTCCCTCATTGATAAACAAAAACAACAAGGTCTGGCTTTATTGACAGAGAATTTTAAAGTCATTTCCTTCAGACAAGCATCATAATCACACCTCAAATCAGCCAATGCTGTGAGGTACATGAGTCATGAGCCGAGGGAGCTGAAAGTGCCTGTGGGCAAGTCCTTTCCAAACACACGGCCATACAAAGAAAAGACTCTTCTTCGTTCCAAATTCCCCCCACGAGTAAGAAGATAGACATCGTGACAGATCACACACACGACTCACAAGAATAAACACGAGTAAAATAAGGAGACGGCGACACCTGTTGGTCAGTAATCAAACTCTTACACTGCGCACCACCACTACAGACTTCTCAGGGTCAAAGATATATTCGAATATATTTGAAGTAGTTCTGAAATCAAGTTTAAAATAGGCTGTAGTTCAATGCACAGTCTGAAAAACACAAACACAGAGACGAGATTGAACTTTAATGATCAATATCAGGTCAAGGACAGGACAAGTCGATCTGAAGACAGGTGTACCACTTCTCCCTCGGTTTGGTTTCTTTTCACGCAGAGAAAAATCAATGTAAAACGTTGCAAAGCAGAACGTTCACTCCACCAGTTGGTCACTTGTTTCTGGGGCGAAGCAACAAAACACAAACAGGAAGAACGTCCCGTGTTCTGGATGAGTGCAATTTTCTGCGAAAAAAAAAAACAATGTTACACAATTTCACTTGGAGCAACAGCAGAATTATGATTTCGTCACGACTGGAAATCTTAAGGGGCAACACACTCTGAGAAAACGTCGTTAAACTGCCTCACGCCTTCAGACAACCGAGCGAACGCTGAGCATGAACAATGACTCGCATCGACGTTCGGAAACCTTTGAGCTCACATTTGACGAGTGCATGTGGTCATTGAGTCTAATCACTTCCTCACCAGAAGGAAACCACTGCAGAGTGAGTTTGGGAACTAGGCCAAGACCGATTCTTCTCAAAGGTCGTGTGGGCGTTTGCTACGACCACGAGTGCGATTACTGTGTTCACACTTGCCCGTTCATACAATTTTCTCCGAGGGGGATAACAAACCGGAGTCCGATTTAGCCGCACTGAAAAGTGCAGGTGTGAAAAACACCTGCAGAAGACAGAATCGGAGACCAAATTAAGAAAAATACAGTTCTTGCAAGACGCGCTTCTTCTCCCTAGAAGCACAAAGACAGAGAGTTTGGGGACGAAGCTGCTCTTCCCCCACCCATCCCAGCTCGGAGAGGTTTTTGTCAGCTCACCCGTGCTGGCACTATAAAGACAGGTGTGATGGGGAACGCTGCAGTTATCAACTCGAGGGAGGGAAATGAGGTGACTGTCGACAGCCAATTTTCTCAGAGGAAGTTGGCTTTCATCACACACCTCGTTCTCCGGAGTAAACAAGTGTCTTGTGCGAGGTTGAGTAGGGGGGATATGACAACTTTTTTTGCAGAAGCCATCGTCCTGATGTGGCGAAGAGAAAAGGGAACAGCTGAAAAAAGTAAATGGAAAAAGGAAGAAAAGGGAGGAGAAAGAAAACATATCAAAAAGGCCAATGAAATTCAACTCGTTGCATTACGTGATGAAGCAGGAAAGAAAAATGCAAATTATAAACGGGGCGATCCGGTGAAATGTCAGTGTCTTTTTTTGTTTCGACTCTTTGATGCTTTCAGGCACTCCAACTTCTGTGGCATGACAGCAATCACATTCACCAGCTCCCCCAACACTTCCTGTGTCCAATATTCACTATTAAACTGTCAGAAAAACATGAGCCTGTAATAAATTAGTGAAGGGGGGTTGGGGAGATGGGGGTGGCAGGGACATGCTGCCATTCTGCTTCAGAGAAAGAAGCTGTGAAGATACGTATCGCTAATTTAATCAGTTTAGCTTTGGAGTTTTAGCTACAAAGAGAAACGGTGGTGGTGACAAAGAGACACATAACAAGTAAGCACAAGTTAAAGGCTCGGAAATAAGGAGATCTGCAACAATTCATCAATCCGGTGATTTTTCAGACATGTAATTGCCAAATATTTGAGACCTTTTAGTCATTTTGCATGTAAAAACGCCAAATGTTCTCTGGACCCAGCAGCCCAAAAGACACAGTTCACTATTTTTTTGGGTTTCTGCTGAATGATGCTAATTAAAAAGACGTGGATGGGAAAGAAAGAGAGAGAGAGAGAGAGAGAGAGAGAGAGAGAGGGAGAAAGAAAGAAAGAAAGAAAGCTGCTGGAGGAGCAAAATCAAATGCAAAAACACTCTCATGCCCAGCACAGAGCCATCAAAGCCTTGATGGTCTTCCACATAAAGATCACTTAATGGCCCGTGGGAGACCTTGTTTATTTCGCATTCAATCAAACCTCTCCAATCAACCCACACACACTCGCCAACTGTCACTTGAGGTTGATTTCCTGATTATGGCAATCAGGTTTGATGTAAAGAACAGTTGCACTCTTGTGTAACCTGCTTCTTAACTGGAAAGGAAGTGGTGCTCTGCTGCGGCTGCACCGTGTAATAAATGCAGCTCGCATTGCTTATCGAGGTGTTCAAAAAGACACGCAGCTTTGAGGCTCGCGCGCTGAATAGTGCTGACTCAGATTGACGGAGGAAAAATAACGTCATTATTAAAAGTACAATTCTGAGCGATTATCCACACACACAAAATAAGCAGTATATATATATATATATATTTTTTTTTTTTTTGACTGTAAATATTCAGCGTGGAGAAGTGTGCAGAATGCAAAGTGTAAAAACCCTTAAAATCTCATTTGCACTGACTTTCACGGGGGCCATTAATGAGTGTGAGCACTCACTGTCTGCAGCTGTGGTGCCCTACTTCTTAAGCAGGGCTGTGAAGTGTGAACGCTTGCAATGCTGAGCAATAACACCGCAAACTTTGGATTCTGGAGCATTCTGAGCGGTGTGTTTGAAGTGAACTAAATCCTATTAAATTCTGGGTACACTGTATTGTCTTCTGCCTTGTAAACAAAATGTGCTGCCCTAAATTAAAAATATTCAAGGTAGCTCACTTTGTTGTGTTAATATTTTGACAGTAAGTATCCCTGGGATTTGGCAAGGCCTTGTTCAATACTTTTCTGCATGAATTTTGCACTACTTGAATGAGTTATGGAAAATACAAAGCAGGGGAGAGATACTGTAAGCTGCAACTTTAACCTGCATATTATACATTATAGTACAGTGCTCCAGTAGTAAAGCATTTTTGCCTACATCTTAAGAGACAGAGGGAGAGAGGAGGAAGAGTAATTATTCTGTATCCGTTCTGCGCTCTATTTTACTATCTCCTCTTTGCAGCACCGAGCAATGCTTACCAGAGACCTGACAAGAATTGCCAATGATTTCGCTTGCTTTACTGACAATTCCTCAGTGTTTGTGCAAGGCGATTTAACTCATCAAGGCTCTCTTCTGTGCTTCTGTTGTAAGGCCTTGAAAAGGCTGTGTTTGTGCTGCAAGGCCTTGAAAGGAGAGCCACTAAATCTCTGCAAATACAGCGTGGCAGTGCTAACATTTGATTTTGTTAGTGCTGTGTGAAAAACACTTTGTGCCACACTTTCTCAAGGGTATCAATGCCACTTTTTCCTTGCTGTGCGAGATTTACGCGACATGTTAGATGCAGAGTTAAGCGCGCGTCGACATATGAGAACTCACTTCTGGTATATTTCAATGAAAAGTCCTCCAGCTCGGTTTCTACTTGAACTACTTTACTATAAATGCATCGAATTTATAGAGTTTCTATGGGACATCCCAGATGAAATCAAACCCCGAGCCCTCCGTGTTGCTGGCACGGGGCCTCACCGATACAGATGAGCACTAATATTTTTAGATGGCGTATCTCTTACTAACATATTATAACGTATTTGCAGCATCAGTCAGGCAACGATCTATATGGCCTTAAGGATAAAAACAGTTTTTACCCAATAACTGGTAGAAGTACATGGGCAAGGGCTTTCAGGCTTCCATATAGACTGAGTGAAATATGTAAAATACAAGGCTTTGCAAAGACTTTAAAATTCCTATTATCCTGTAGACAGCTCGGCTGCATAGTTATATGCTCCTTTGATGGCTCGTTGTTTGTTGTTTTTGCTTCTCAGGTTCTTTTTTAGAGGATTAACGGCCAACAGTGGGAAATATGGTAATAATCAGATAAACACTCTGGGAGAATATAATCAAAAGATTTGGAAAAATGCAATTTCTGTAGTCTGAATTACACTGGCCTAATTATTACAGTGTCAGCGTAGACGAAGTGTGTTTGAACAGTCGTAGTCCTGAATATCAGCGATGAAATACGTTCCTTATGTCTCCTACAGCACAATATAGCACTACATAAACAATGACTTTCAAATGAGGAGTAAAGGGGACTGTGGAATTGTACTTTGCACATTTTTTATTTAAAGGGTGTAATTGCACATACCCTGGAAATATGAAGCCACATTTGAATGCAAAAAAAAAATCGTACAAACAGTCTTCTGCTTGCCAAAATTAGCCTGTCATTCATAGTCAATAGCAGTAGCAGCCTTCGCATACACAACACGTCTTAAATCCTCGGTTCACTGGCCTACAGCTCAGGAGAGAATTCATATTCACAAACAATGAATAGTCTGTCTCAGAACACAAATATATGTGAGAATTCAAGCTGGCTGATATTCCTCTTTAATAGACTTCGGATAATGGAGTTCATCTGCATGAAAATATTTTCAAAGGCAGTGCCAAACACTGTGTATATTGTTCATTTGAACTTGACGGCATCTTGTCTTCACATGCGTCCCTGTTTTTTTTTTTTAATTCCACCAGAGAATAGCTAGCACTCTGGCAATGCATTTCTGATTTCCATCCAAAACTTGTATTGTTGACATCACTCTTCCTACTGCGGGAAAAAATAATTAGTTTCCTCACAGCATGCAAACATTAATATTAATAAGTTACTGACGTACATTCTGTGTCCCTAACTACTTGTCATTTAAAATGTGAGCCCATGAGATAGTGCTCTAAATATATCTGCTGACAGATCCAGTACAGTAATGAGCTTGAATCAAGTGTCTGTCACAGTATGCCACCATTACTCCTCAGTGACACTCGCAGACGCTTCAAGGTGATGGATAGGTCAGAGGTGACTAATTTTAGCAGTTGTTGCTGTAGGTCAGGTTTTTATCATTTTTCAAAGGCACAATCTGGAAGAAAAATCTAAGACTAATTTGATCTGGAGTAATGGGGCATGTCATACTTGACACCGTGTGCGCCGAGGCTCTGCTCTGTACTGAGACTGGGAGACTTGAACAGATTCCTCTGTGGGTTTACACCATTATTTCTGTGTTCACAAGAGTATCGCAGCTTTGAAATTTGTTTCATCTTCACACCTACAGTTTGGTGTCAATGCAAACGACGGCTGTACATCGTCACACCAATTTGAATGGGAGAAAGAAAATACTTCATCTGTAGAAAATAGCAAAATACAGCTAAACTGGTAAGCTTGACATGAGCGAGGACACTAGAGAGTTAAACGTTCACAATTGTTATCGTTCAGGTTTTGGAGCATGTAATAGTTTTAAATTCATTTAAAAAGACAGTGCAAGAAAAAGACCAACAATTGGCAACCATGACCATTGCAAACAGATTGATAATAGATGTTAGCAACAGGGTTAGAAGAAAGTACATATGAATGCGGAATAACACTGCAAATGTCAACTGACTCAATGTTTTGTAGATGTTCAAGGGCCATTGCTATTCTTAAAGTTTCTGGAACATTTTCTTTCTTTTATTTTCCGGTAGACTTGAACTCTAAATGGCTCCATCTGCAACTATTGGAAGACAAATTGAATGTGCCTGACGGACTCCCAGTCAGCCTGAAGTGCTCGAGAGCAGCCTGGTCAATGCCTCTAATTACAATCCTCCCCTCCCCCCATTCAGTAGACCGCTGCAGCTTCTCCAGGTCTGGCTCTACATTTCATTTCCATAAATTAAATGGCTTTCTCCAACTTTTCCCAGCTGCACTCCAACATGGACAAAGGCGAGGGCAACGTGAAGTACGTCCTGACCGGAGACGGGGCCGGCACCCTGTTCCTGATCGACGAGAAGTCGGGGGACATTCACGCCACCAAGAGGCTGGACAGGGAAGAGAAAGCTATGTACACGCTCAACGCCAAGGTGCTGGACAGGAACACCAATGCGGAGCTGGAGCCCGACACCGAATTTAATATCAAAATTCACGACATCAATGACAACGAGCCGAAGTTTGCAAAGGAGATCTACTTCGCCAGCGTCCCTGAAATGTCTGAAGTCGGTAAGTTATGGTTGGTTTCATTTGAAAACTGAATAGATTGGTTAATAAATCAACAAAAAAAAAAAAAACAACAACAACAACAAGTGGCTAGTATTAATTTACTGGTTCCAGCTTCTCGCATATGAAGGCTTGTTGCTTCTCTCTGATTTACATCATTGTAAACTGTTGATTGGACCGATATCACCCCGGGTCTCTGGCAAATTGTATTTCTTTCACTTTCTTTCTTTCATGCACCAAAGAATTGAACAATAAATCAAGAAAAATAATCAGCACCAAAATCTATAAGGAAGATCATTAGTCCTTCTTCATTTATTCAAGAATTGATGCAATTGTGTAGTTAATAGAATGTGTCCAAACACTTAAGGCGATGCAGAAGAAGAAAAGGCTGTTCAGCTGTTAGCCGGACCACCTTTAATGTGACGCCGCATTCAGCTTTTCAAAAGTTATTTGGCTGCCTTGTGACTGTTATTTGTTCGGTCAGGCTCATTGGGCATTCATAACAAGTAATGCCATTTGCCATTTTTAATAGGCAGCAGAAATATTGAAAGTTTAGATTGTCACAGCCGTTCCAATTAAGGATTTGCTTCATTGCACTCCACTTCATTCCATTCAAGTAATATAAATAAACCAGTTGGCATGAATATAAACAAAGCTTATGAAAATAATGCATGCGACTTGAAATCAATCCTCAATTATGCGACCGTAAATTAATACACGGGAGCAATCAAGGGGAAATCAAAACCCAATTGCCTGTATGACAAATAACAATAGTCTACTTGGAATTCATAACACACTGCTCTTAGATTTCCCAGCTGCGTGGCTCCTGGACAAAAAAAAAAAGGTGGGTCAGGGTCACCACTGCTCATCTCCGGACTAATAAACTGCCTTATATGTTCAAGCTGAACACACTGGTTAATCAAGCCAGCCAGCCATGAAAAATCAGCAGCCCCCACCCCTCTTATACTATCAGTGCCGGGACTCAGTGGGACAGATGTTCCTGGGTTCATTAGTATGCACGGAGACAGTCAGACCCAAACAGGACACGGCAGAGGTCTCCTGAATGCCAAGGACAGTATTTGCAATGTGGCGTTATTGAAACGCTTGGCTGGATTATGTTGAACTTAATATGGAAGTGGTTTCAATGACAGGAAGCCTGAGAGGAACTGAGCTCTTTCCAAGCTTAGATGTTTATTAATTTGACTCATTTTGCACATAAATAACACATCTAACATGTGTTAGAGTCTAGTCTCTTATTGCCAAAGAACACTTTCTAAAATGGCTAACAATATAAAAACTGAACATTTCCCATTTTAATTTGTTGCTTTGCCATTCAATGAGTTTTAACTTTTCACTTTAAAATACTGTTTGCATCAGCCATTTAATTGGTTTGTGAACAAAACTCTGAACTATCAGACTCCCCGCGGCCCAGTGATGCATTACCTAAGAAAAGACTGAACCTGAAGTCTTGATGAAGCACAACCTTTCCCTCGCGCTGATATTTAAAACATAGCCAACACCGGGGTTTAATCAAAGCAATCATTTTCACTGAGGTGCCAGTAGGGACACGCAGTCTGCAAGTCTATCACTTTTGTTTCACAGCTCAGCCAAATTCAGCAGCCACTTTGGAATCACTGGCTTTCTACTAATTTGCTGACTCGAGTTTGACATGGAAATTTGAGATTAATCACTGCCTACCAGTAAAAGACAAATTAACATTAGGATATTAAGTTGTCAGTATGAGTATTGCAATGCTGAAAACTGCTGTCAAGGTCATGTCTTCGACTCTATATGTGCAGTATCACAGTCAATTAAAGTCGACTTTGAATGTTTTTTTTTGTTGTTTTTTTGCAGGTACATCTGTTGTCACTGTAACTGCCACTGATGCTGATGATCAAACGTATGGGAACAGTGCCAAGCTTGTATATAGCATTCTGCAGGGGCAACCCTATTTCTCTGTGGATTCTGAAAATGGTAAGCCAGACCCAGCGGGATCCTTCGGAGGCAGTTCCTAATGTTATGTACGCAGATCTGTTAGTTGGAAAGATGTTGAATAAGCAGAGTAAGGATTTTCTTGATTCGCAGCGCTGTGAATCAAACTCCAGCTTTTATTTTTCCCTTCAGGAATACATCAATAAGATTTCAGATTGCAGCCCAAATGTCAAATTCTGATGCTTTTATTTGGTTGAAAAAAAATGACTTTTTTTTAGGGAGTAAAGTAAGAGTTGCTTCTTTCAGAAGGACTGCGGTGCATGTCATCCTAAGATTTCTGAAGTTGTTTTGTTTGGTTCTGATCGAATCAGTAGCCACCGACTGATGAACATTTTATTTAGTCTGTGACTTATAAAAGCCTAAAAATGGTTTTAAAGCAGGTCTAAAATTGGATACAAGTAATATCTGACATTTTTGCACGTGGGCAGATTGGCTGTCATACAGCCAGCTAGATTGGATGATCAATGTTAATGTAATCTCCAAGCCTCCAACGCAGATCTACATAGGTTTGTGACACTGTTAGCTGGAAACGGAGACAGAGTTAGTCAAGCTGTTACAAGTACATTTTAGCAACTGCAAACTGTCTATTTTTTTTATACATTGGATAATGTATTTATCATGTAGAAAAAGAAAAGGTCCAGTGACTTTGAAAAAAACAACAGCAGCTGGGCTTCACATACACAAATCAGCTTAAAAAGCCTCGTTATGTTCTGTCTTGGGACTCTGGACCGTCAATCACAAACTGAGCCTGTAAAATACTGAGCACCACAGCACTTTGGATATGATCTTGGTTAAATATAAAAAAAAAAAAAAAAAAGGTTTTAACATGAAGCAAGAGAGACAGGTTCAACCTACCGTGAATTAACCAATAAAAAAAAAACAAAAAAAAACAACGATTTCCCTACCTTTAACATTTAAAAAGTAAACAGCAAAGGACTCGGAAAAATACTGCACTTTGCACACCCACCATCCGCTGTGACGACGTCCTACGACTTGCATGCAGAATATAAATGTAGTACTTCGAGAAAAAACATTTCCAGGGAACATAAACCAGGCAGCAACTAGATGTACCTTCAAAACACAAGTGGCATGCTAAATTAGAGATATAAATGTAATTTTCTTGGAGACATGGTTGGGCACAGAAATAGAATTGATCTTATCTCATTTTTAGTAAGACAGCAATTCAATTTCACAAAAAGAAGTTCCTCTTTTAAGCAGCAAAAGTGGTCGAAAATATATATATTTTTTTCTTTGCAGGCACGATTAAGACAGCCCTACCTGGCATGGACAGAGAAGTCAAAGAAAACTACCAGGTTGTGATCCAGGCTAAAGACATGGCCGGACAGATGGGCGGTCTTTCAGGGACCACCACGGTCAGCATCACGCTCTCCGACGTCAACGACAGTCCGCCACGCTTTGCTAACCGTAAGAGACCATTTCTCCAATACTGTATTGATTCGTGAGTGAGTGAACTTTTGTCCGACAGATAAATCTCTCGTGTTCTGGTGATGCAGCTGAGCGTGCGCTGAATTTGCCCTCCTTCACCGTCTTGTGCAGATTCCTTCCGTGTGACTGCTGTGGAGTCTATTGAGATCGGAGGCTCTATCGGCCGCATTAAGGCTGACGATCCAGATGTGGGGCGTAACGCCGAGATGGAGTACAGCGTCGTGGGAGGTCACGACATATTCAACATCATCACTGACCAAACCACACAGGAAGGAGTCATCATCATCAAAAAGGTGCTTCTTAACCTTTTTGTTCTTGCTTCATGTACTTTGCTGCACGACCTGTTTGCGGTCTGCAGCGAGCATCCATCACAGCCGCTGTCAGCAATCAGACAGAACACTTCTTGTGAGAAGTGACATGTTTGGAAACAACTTTAATTAGCAGCCTTTCTATCTTCCCGAAGGTGTTTCATGAAAATACTTTCATTTCATGTCGTGATTTAAAAAAAAAACTGTTTAATCCTCAACATTTTAAATATTCAGGTTTTTTCAGGTCGAAATAAAGTCCAAAATCAATACATGTTTTAACTCAAATTAAACTTAAGCTGTCTCATCTCGTCTTGATATGTAAAATGTCTCTCTCCTGATTATAATATGGAACATTTAAGTCCAGTGGAGAGACAGAACAGCAGAGTTTAAGATTAGAAGCAGCCCCCCCTGATAGCGTTTATTCATGTAAGAAAGATATGACAAAATTTATTTTTGAGCAGTGCTGTAAAATCAGATACACTAAGCCTGTAGAATGAATAATATAAAAGAGTCTTTTGCGAGAAACTCTTTCTAGTTTTCCCTTAAGATCTTTCCGATCAGTATTCCTCACTTGGATTTGTAACTTAGAATTTAAAGTGTGAATACGATAAAGGCGGACAAATGAAATACAATGAATTTCCTTTCAAAATCCTGGGGGCCAACTGTTTTATTTTTTTACGGAGAAGTCCACAGCTTGACTTCTGATGTTCTTTCATCTCCAGGCACTGGATTATGAAAGTAAGAGGGACTACGAGTTCAGAGTGGAGGTGAAAAACACCTACTTAGACTCCAGGTTCATCCACGGTTTGCAATTCAAGGACTACGCCACGGTCAAGGTAACGGTGGAGGACGTGGACGAGTCCCCCGTTTTCACCAGGAACCCTTACATCATCGAGGTGCACGAGGACACGGCTGCTGGCAGCTTCGTCGGTGTGGTGTCAGCCCGGGACCCCGACGCCGACAACAAGCCAGTCAAGTACGCTACAGCGAGACGGCGAGATGTGTCTAAACTGAGCCAGACAGCTTTCCAAACAAACTCACTTTAATTTGGAACAAAGTACTCGCCCTGCAGTAAACTTAGGAAAAGAATCGATGGCCTGTTAAGCAAAGATTTCCCGAACAACAAAGCGTGTGTAATGACTATATTGTAGTAATTTGATTGCTTCAAAACTCATTGTTCCAGCTTTAATTATACTGGTATAAAATCAATACGAAAACCGAGCAACACATGGTACAAATACAAAGTCTCCTCTTATCAGATTTATATTGTCAGGATGAAAACGAGCCCACTTGGCTAAATCTAATGCACCAGCCTCGCCGTGTGTCGGTGTGGAGGAGGGAGGAAAAGGAATACTGTTCGTGGGTCCCTGCTGGTGATTTCCCAGTGGAAGATGGCGACGGCCGTGTGAAGTGAATACAGACACTATTTATTTCCTAGAATTATGTAAGCCCTCCGTGGCACCTGCACAAAGTCAAAGTGAAAGAAACCTAATTTGCTGTATCGATTCACGTGGCTCAGCGCTGCCGCTCCACGCATATGGCGCCTGCCCGTCTCTGACACGGAGATACGCTGCTCCCGGGACGGGCCACGCGCCGTATTGTGTTGCATATTCAAATTTCAGTTGAACACAAAAGGTGACTATGACAAATGAGCTGGCCCGAGGAAAGATTTGTCATCTTTTGACAATGGAGAGGGTGGAATATATTTCCTTTTTGGGGAAACAGAGGAATATATTGTGTCAAACACTTTTCTTTTTTTCTTTTTTTTTTTTGAAGTAAAGAAATACTTTAATGTGTTTCTCTTATGAAAACAGATCAGGAGGAATCGTGACTACGGTACCATGTGTGCACCCGAGAGCAGGAACAAATAACACATATCGGGCTCTATGTTGGCGGCTTGAATGGAGCTATATATGAATGGAGCTATATATATTTATATATATAACATACATAACTCCTCTTGCAGATACTCCATCGATCGACATACAGATCTGGAGAGGCTGTTCAACATTGATTCGGTGAACGGAACAATCACAACACTGAAAGCTCTGGACAGAGAAATGTCCAAATGGCACAACATCTCTGTGGTCGCCACTGAAATAAGTACGTTTAAACAACTGGAACAGTTTTTGTAATGTATGCTGTTATCAATCATCTATAACTGACTCCTTGCCAAACTTGATAATTGTTTTTGTTTTAGATAATCCCCGTCAGACGACTCGAGTGCCCGTGTTCATCAAGGTGTTGGATGTCAATGACAACGCCCCTGAGTTTGCGATGTCCTACGACACATTCGTCTGTGAGAACGTCAAAGCGGGACAGGTGAGGATCTGTTAAACTAATAATTACCCTTTAAGGAGAGCGGCAGAGTTATAGTTGACAAATTCTTAAACTACGTAGACTTGTTGCCGAGTTATTCACACCAAACGCTGTCATTTATATGCGATTGCGTTTTTTAAAGACACAGCTTCATACAGTGATTATGTTAATCCTACTTTTTTTACAAAACTATTTAATAGTAATGACATTACTAATCTATCCGCAGAGTGATGCTGCATTAATTAGTTGAAAAAGATGCTAAGGCATGCACGTGGAGCGGGTACTGTGCATACATATAGATATACATGCAGTCATACTGTTGGAGGTATTTTCACACTACAGCCACGTTTCTTCATAATTTTATTCACCTAATTATCCAAACACCCTCACTAATTGCAGATTAGTCCAATCATGTGTTTTACATTAGATCCCCACTAAGAAGAAGAATTATGTGGTTTTTCACGGCTGCTTTGTTTGGTTTTCCGCAGCTGATTCAGACAATAAGTGCTGTTGACACAGATGAACCCCTCGTTGGACACAAGTTTGTCTTCAGTATAAGTGCCACCAACCCAAATTTCACCATCGTTGACCGGGAAGGTGAGACATCCTGGGTTTTTTTTCCGCATTTTAACAGCAATCGCTGAAATACCAATGTAAAAATGACCATTATTATTTGTTGACATAAAACTGTAAAGTACCAGATAATTTGACAAAAAAATAAATACACTGTGATTGAATGTGTACCGTTTATTTTTTAACGTATTAACCTGTCTACAGTTGACGGACTTTGTCAGCTCGGTACATTTTATTGAATAGACAGTAATTGTGAATGCTAACCTTCAGGCAGTCATCCACAATGGATTTTATTGTGGTACAGACGTGTTTTACTTTTGTCTGCCACATAATAGAAAGTATTCAAAGAAGAAAAGGCTTTTTTCAAACAATAAAGGCGGTGGGTTTTTCCGCAGCCTTGCAGTCACTTGTTGGAATGTATAAATGAACTGCATGTTCCCCTTTCATACATAGGTTGATACATCAGTAAGCCTACTGACCGTTTATTCTCATTTCACAGTAAACAGTAAAAATTAACTTTTATTGTAGTAGACAAAGCAAGGTTTTTGAACCTGTTTTTCTTCAGTTTAAAAAAAAAAAAAAAAAAAAATCTTGTCCACATAAAAACAGCTGGAACGCTGTCAAGAACATGACAAAAAAAACAACGTCATTCACAAACAAAGTTTTCTCGCTATTCTTCGGCAACAATCACGTCAATCTCAAAGTTTTCCTCCCAAATAGAATAAAGTTGAACCGAGTTTCGTCTCAAACCGGCAGGAGGGTCCGTGTCATGAGAGTGTTGGAATACGTAGCAGGGATCTCTGTAGCGCATTTCGACGCCCATGTTCTTCAATATGGTACCGCATGTATGTATTAACATATAAAAAGTCCTGTTAGAGAGGTTAGAACCAGCACCTTTATATGTATTTAGAAGCACTTGGATTAGTTCTGCACCACCGTGCTACAGTGTCCGTGGAATAAAGACTCGTATACCGTTACAAAAAAAAAAAAAAGCTGTGATTTACTCGTTATTAAATCACTTTGTTGGAGCTACTGTTTAGACCTCTGAAAGCAGTGCACAGATAACCTGCCGGATCATTCTGAATTACTCGGGAGAGGTGGAAAATGAAGATTGCCACTCTTTGGTGTGAGATCATTTCGCTGACTGACATCATTGACGAGCTTTGCCCATCTCCATCTTTCCGCAGATAACACTGCCAATATCCTGACGCGGAGGGGAGGCTTCAGCCGGCGTGAGATGAGCATGTACTTCCTGCCCGTCGTGATCTCCGACAACGACTACCCTATTCAGAGCAGCACCAGTACCCTGATCGTGCGTGTGTGCGCTTGCGACAGCCGTGGAAACATGCAGTCGTGTAACCCCGAGGTCCTGCCCTTCTCAGATGGTCTCACAACTGGAGCTCTGGTGGCCATACTGCTCTGTGTCATCATTCTCCTCAGTGAGTCCCCGTCGCATGTGCGACCGCGTACATTTGAACCCTGTTGGTATTCTTGTGACGTCCGTCTCTTTGTTGTAACATTATACAAATATGACATAAATATGGCATATGTTTGTTTTCCAGTTGACTTTTTTTTTTTTTTAATTTTCCAAACCAGTATCCTGAACAAAGGTTTAAAGCATCCACCCGATGGCTGAATACTGAGGCTAAAGCTGCAGGTCTAACATTCAAACGCTCATGCTGTGGCCAATTCAGTGTGCAAATGTCAATTATGTGGACCAGAGTTACCCACTTGCTCAAGTTCATGCTGCTGAGTGCCTACATGGAGGGAAGCAAAAAAAAAACGAGAGAATATCTGTGCTGTTACGAGCTCCATCGTTACAAAGAGGACATCGATTAAAAGCTCGGACTCCCAACTCACTGCAATCAATAAAACGATGCTGAAAAGATGTCATTCTGCCAGTGGTCTCCACTTTGGCTGGCAGCAGCTCAGCATCTCAATATATTAACATTGAAAATGTAGTTGATGCACGGAGATGTTGGCTTCGAAGAGTGCTATCTTACGGTATTAGTAATAATACGGTGAAGGGACTTTGTGTGCTTCATAGAAAATGTCTGAGCCATTAGCAGGATGACTCATATAGCATCACTGAACATACTTAGTTATTGTTCAAAGAAGATTGTTGTCTTGGTTAAGAAAAAAAAAAAATCTTTGAAACTTACTGAAGGCTAAAACAAAACTGCATTGACTCTCGGTAGAATCCAACCAATCAGTGTCAAGGATGACATCAATCTTAAAGAAACAAATCCCTTTTACACAAAACAAACTGTCTGCATGAGGTCCATCTTTGGACATGTACGTTATCTTAAGTAACTAAAGTGACTCCAGCACAAGGACAGGTTTCAGGCAGAAAACGGTACAGTTCATTAGCAAATACATCCACTTAACCACACCGTCAGTATTTCCGCACGAAAGTAGGTCGCGTGTTACTTCCTGACATACTAAAGCACCACTTCAGCCCTCCTCCTGATCTGATGCAGTATGTAACGGCATACAGGGAACAGCAGCGCCGATCGTTTTACCCGGCAAACAGCGGAGGACGTGTGGAGCTGTATGGTCAAGGGCACATCAATAAGTAATGGGTTTCAACTGTCACTGAACTCCACCTTGCTTAGGCAAGCATAGTACTTGATATGAGTATTTTTAGGCTTACTAATCATTGTGCATGTCGAGGACTGCTGCGGGTAATGCAACGGGGAGAAAAAAAAGCTGTCCCCGTGAACCGGTGCGTGCACGTGTGCGTTTACTTCCCTGTAAAAGAGAAGCTAACTTCCCACAAGTGGAATTTGACTCCGCGCTCCTTCTGTCACAATGCGGTGTTGGACTTTTGGCATTGTTGGACCAAACTACTGATATGAGCAATTTAGCAGGGACCAGCTTTTTCTTCCATCTGCTTGTTTTAATTCCAAATTTCAAACTCGGTCTCGGGTGGTGGGCAGATCGCCTCTCACATTTCGAGTGCACTGAAGGTTAAACTCCGTGCTCTCCTCTTGAGCAAAATTTCATGACATCTGCTCATTATCTGACGCTTTTCGCGCTTGAAACCCCCTGACAGACTGTCTAATTCACCTCTGCTTGACTCCGATCGCCAGGCGCCGAGCTGGAACGGCTCGCCGTATCTGGCCCTCCGAGCTGCAGCCCCGCGCGCTGCCTGGAAACATGGCAGCGGTCAGTCACAGAATGTTCGCAAGAGAACCTTTTAAACAGCCACCCCCGCCTAATATCAAACCCACGTTGACGGCATTGTAATTAACGCCCAGGTGGGAGGCAAGTCGACGACTACGGAGCCTGCTGTGAGGACACACAAAAAAAAAAAAAGGAAAAGGGAAAGAAAGGAGAAGGGAGAGGAGCGCGGGTGAAGCAGGACTCGAGCTCGTCCTTCACAAAAGATTGCTTCTGCTTTTTTTTTTTTTTTTCCCCTTGAAGAATTATAAGCAAATTTAAAAACTTACAACCGCATCGTGTCGCCCCCCGAAAACATGCTCACGCTGCAATCTCCGATCGTCTTTTAACCGGTGAAAGAGAACGATAAGAGACGAGGAAGCGTGCTGGAGAGCATGAAAAAGGATCCTCCGACTGCAGTGAATGTGCCATTCAAGGGGGGGAAAAGAAAGAGAAAAGCTTTTTCGCTGAATCTTTAATAATAGGAGGTGAATGCCGGAGGCAGTGTTGTGGATTTGTCACTGGTAGCAAATGTGTCTCCCCTCTGCGCCTTTGCTCTCCTGCGCTCTTTAATGCATGACACATGATAGGAGGCGCACGTCTTACGCTCCCTCACCGCATTTCCCACTGTTTTTGTGCAGTGATCGTGGTGCTGTTCGCTGCCCTGAGGAGACAGAGGAAGAAGGAGCCTCTGATCATCTCCAAAGAGGACGTCAGAGACAACGTCGTCAGCTACAACGATGAAGGGGGCGGAGAGGAGGACACTCAGGCCTTCGATATCGGCACGCTGCGCAACCCGGAGGTGATGGATGCCAACAAGCTGCGCAGGGACATCATACCCGAAATGCTGTTTCCCTTTCGGAGGACATCACCGATAAAGGATAACACGGACGTCAGAGACTTCATTAACGGGAGGCTTCAGGAGAACGACACGGATCCCACCGCGCCGCCCTACGACTCCCTGGCCACGTACGCCTACGAGGGCAGCGGGTCGCTGGCCGAGTCCCTCAGCTCCCTGGAGTCGGCCGCCACAGAGGGCGACCAGGATTACGATTACCTCGGCAACTGGGGACCGCAATTCAAGAAGTTGGCCGAGATGTACATCGGGAAGAGCCCCGACAGAGAGGCTTAGACGGAAGCCGTCGCGGTCTCTCTCTTTTCGAGCCGACCCTCTTTTTTTCCTGTCTGTTTATCGAGCCGGCCGGCCAGACAGCTATGTGTCTAGTTAGTTAACTGGCCAGCTAGTTGACCGTCTGTCCGCCTATCTATCGAGCTATCTATCTGTTTATCTGTCTGGTTTGCTAGCTAGCTTGCTAGTTAACTAGTTGTCTATTTTGGATTCTCATACACATGTGCGTGCGCGCACACATGCACAAACACACGAACACGGGGAAAAAAAAAAAAAAAAAAAAACTGCGCAATCCACACGTGGGATGCCGAAATGGAAATTAAGACTTGAAGTGAGTTGAATTTTCTGATGAACGGAGATGCAGCATCAATCTCAAAACGTTTTACTGTTTTTTGGTCATAATCAGTGAAGATGCCTTTGAATTTTAGGATTTTTTTTTTTTTTTTTTTTTTTTTTTTGTGAACAATGGTGTGGACAATGTGTTTTGTAATTGACATGAGAGATAGTAGTATTGTATACTATCAATGTTTCATGGTACTGGACCGGGTTCGGGGGAAGGGGTGGAGGGGTGGGGTGGGTGGGGAAGGAGTACAGAGGCTTTTCCAGCCAACTCCATTAAATACTGTAACTGTACAAACTGTTTTTAATGATGGACATCCTATATACTATTTGCTATCTTTGTTTGACAAGCAATGTTCATGTGAATGGTTGGTGCAGTTTATTTGTCAAACTGTGAATTCATTTCATCATATAGGTGTAACATGTAATGGAAAGTGTATGTTGTAGGAAACTGTCATACACTTAATTCATGCTGTTTGAATGCCGAGTCATATTGTTTTATATTTATATTTTTATACTTATTTTCTCAATAAAATGATGTAAAAAAAACAACAACATACATTTCCAGTTCATTGCCTGCTTTTGTGGATACTGAAGGGATTTATTTTTTTTGTTGGTTGTTTGCAGTCTGAAAAAAATACAAACAAAAATATTTCATGCAGTTTGCATGCTGAGAACTCTTCCGGCATATATAAAGACCAGTGCAAATGTGGTTCATTAAAACTTTTACTGATATTTCTGGAAGCAATGTGATAATGTACATAAATAACCACAGAAATAAATTTGAAAATGCGTTGACAAGCTGCCTGAATTAAGCCAAGACGTAGGAGGAGCTGCCTTCAGTTTTGACAAATATCACAAATGAATTTCTCTATATTTTTTATGAAAAATTGTCAGTAGTTATATTCATGAATATCCTGATGATTTAGTGTGTATTTCTAACAATATTTAAGATCCAGGAGAAAGTGCTTTGTCCTTTACATCTCTCTTTTTCAAACTATAAATGGTATTTTGAAGAAAACAATTGCCGTTAAAGTTTTTTTTTTAATTTAGTTTTGTCTTTATTTGTTTTAATTTTGAGTGTTATGTGTCCATTTTCTTCTTTAAATGCTGGCTTTAAAAAGAAAAGTTTCTAATTTATTGTATGCTATACCTAAAATATCAGATTGTATTGGATGGTCTTTTTCATTTGTACAGAAAAGCCTTGTGTAATAATCCAACAAAACTACTCACCGTGATATAATTGTATTTCCCAATTAACGATATACCAAAACTCCATGTGGTTAATTTCACATCCCCGCAAATGTTCTATTAATCAGAGTGGTACTTGCTAGTACTAAGTGAGCAGCTGTGACTCAAATCAATGCCCTCATCATGTTGCTTCACTTGGTTTTAAACCTCAACAAAAAAACAGAAAATTTGCAGACAAACTATTGTTAAATGTCTGTTTAGCTATTCCGATTTTATTTACTTAATACATAAAAATATATATTTTGTTGATTTGTTTTGGTTCTTAACACAGAAAATTGTGAAAATACTTCCCCAGTGTTCTTTCATAGAGATGACGGCAAAACAGAAGGAGGTTCAACTAAAGTGAAAAACAAAGATGAGTGAAGGGAAGCTGCTGCAGCATACACAGCGATGGCTGCTTCTTACCAAGCATCACTAACATATCTATCACCATACCAGAGTAACAGACATGAAACAGGAGAACTGCATCAGTGCTGGAAATTTCCAATATATCTAACTCTCTTGTGAAGACATTTCTGAATACTTGTGTACAAGAGATTTGTCTCAGTTTGTCTTAACTCTGTACGAGTGATCTATCATCGTTAAAAAAAAAACAGACACTTGATTTGCAAAGTTATTATAAATTACAATGCATAGAGTTAAAGAGGTGATTAGGTACACCTGTACCAGCTAATGCATCCAATATAACAGCCAAGCAATAAATCTGCTCCCTGTAAAGTTTTCAATGTTCAGCCATCACAGACTGTCTCTCCAAATAAGAGACAAGAAGTCCAACTCAACACCAGCACTCACTCAGGCCACATAAAACCAACACCTCCAGTATGTTTGTTTGTTTTTTGCACGGTTGAATGTGCAGGTATTGAAGACCTGTGTTAAAAAAAAAGATCGACTTTTCATGTTAATATGTATGCTGAGACTGAAGTCAACGCCGCTTTAGGCGGCGGAGGTGTTGCCCTCCATTGCGCTTCCCTGCCGCTCCTGTGCAGGTCCCCCGAGGAAACGAGAGTTTGCCCGGCTCTCTCGTCGCCCTCGTCCTGCACCCACAGACCTCCCCTGGTGGAGGCTGCAGCCGGGGGGAACCGGCGCGGTCGAAAACACTCCCCAGTCTGGCCTTCGCTTCCGACCAGATTCCCAATCTCCTTCACCTTCACCTCAGCGCGATGCGGTATCTTTGCCCCCCCCCCCCCCTGAGCATGTCCGTTATCACTGATTCTGCATTACCATTATGGTTCATGTCTTGACCACAGTGACCTGCTTTGAGCCCCGAAACATACAGGAAGACGGTTCCTATTGGCTTTCTGGGCAGATTAGAGAGAATTTACAGCCTTCTCATAGCTGCATGATTCGTGCTTAAGTGGACCGCATCCCATTTGATGTAGAAAAGGCATTTCCATGTCACATGGAATAATACATGACAGATAACGCTTGATGGTAAACCGCTACGGCTTTATTAGTTTGAGTGATGTCCATAAAAGACGACAATAATCGCTGATATGTTCTGGTGTGATGGCCGCGCTGCGGGGTGTGTTACTTCACGTCTTAGAGAAATCAAAAAACACTGCCGAAGACGGTTCTCCTGCTGCAAAGAGGCGACATCTGTGACCCCCGATTTTAGCTCCAACTAGCTGAGGCGCTCTCCCCGATTGCGCACAGCTGCCGTTAGACGACCGCTGACAGACTGCAGACACCAGGTTGATGCCGTAACTTCCAAGACTTCAATTTTTAGGGATGTTTTTGTGCCCCCCGCAAGGCTCGTAAGGAACGGGCCTCATGTCACGATTCATAATGCATGATGTTTTTTACGGGTCTATTGTGGCTGGAAGAGACTAAAAGATGCAAAGTACTGCAATCAATAATGCAGGTGAAATATTGGTATGCAGACAAGATGTGACAGCACCGGCGGACCGCCTGAGGCTTTTCTTCTTTTTTTTTTTCCTTGTCCTGTGCCTGGACTCTTTAAAATAGCCCTTTTCTCTCGCACAACATTTCCCCAAACAAGTTACAAGCAGATACCCAAGGCACGATTTCTCACACTCTCAGCATATCACCTTAATGTGGCTAAAATGTAACTGAAAAGCCGTTATTTTTAACATACATTGATTACATAACCGTCCATCTGGCTACTCGTACGGCCTCGGCTTCCCCACTTGAGTGCAGAATAGATTTTTCCATTAGCTGACCTTTAGAAATAGAAATACCAACGCTAACAGAGGTGGCCTTCAGAAAATGTGTTGTAAAATAAAATCTCTTTCAAAACAAATCATAAAAAGTGCTGTTATTTAAAAGTAAAGCTGGCAACATGCAGCTGCAGTTATTGATGATAGACATCAAAGTCTCTTCCCACTATTGGTGCTGCTTTCTTGTTATTGTCAAATGTTTTACAGTGTGCGGCCACTTTAACTCAGGTCGGACTCTGGATCAGGCCAGATTCGGCCAGGTTGTACACCTTAGGACAGACTGTCACATGTATGTGAGCCAGGGAAGTCACAGCATGGCCGTGTGAGGAGAACACAGTACTGTGAAGCTTAGTTGAGTCCTGGGGTCCTGAAATGTGATGACACCTGCTTGGTTTCATGCACCTTCTGTAATCAGACGTGTTCTCTTCAGACGATGAACCATCTTTGAAGCACGAGCATGAATTTGTCAGAAGACAGACACATAATTCACATCATTTTATGACTACAGGAAATCCTGCTCTGAGCCAGTTTGGAGTGGTGGAAAATCTTGGAGTCACTTTCACAGGTTTTAAATGGTCTCATTGCTCTGGTGGCTAGTAGTTACGGAGGTGGGCTGAACACATAAAAACAAAACACAAAAAAAACACAAGGCACGTTTTTTTTTTCCCCCCCGAGGAAAAGAAAATTACTTCTGAGCACAAGGGAATGCATCAGTGACATGGCATACTGCCTAGTTTGTTATAATTACAAGCAAAAGCAGTTTTGAATAGGCGTCTTAATGACCAAACAAATTGTTGCATATTTCAAACCCATCTGGATGATTTTCTTAGGGGAAATGTAATTGCTGTTCAGAAATGGTGTGCGCTATCTCTGTTGTGGTGACTGTACGCACGCATGCAACCACGCTCATATATCACCTGAGATGATGCATAATGGCACATTTTTCGCTGCCAATGGGATGATGTGCTGTCAGGTTTCACCTAATGCAGGTGCACGTGTGCCCGTCTTGTATCCGTCTGTCAATTAGGGCTGTAATAGTTTATTTAAAGTCTATAGTTGGAGCCAATTCACTCCTCCGTGGTACTGCACTTTTATGGGGGTCATGATGCAGGTTTCTTAATGCTAAACGAGTGTCAACGGCCAATCGGTGTCTGTGCTGTGTAGCCTCCTACCATCTTCTAACACGTTGCTCCGTAGTTTGCTTGAAGAATATAGTGCATCGCCATGTGAACAAGAGACCGCTATAATTAGTATTTGGCTCCCTCTGCTGGAGGATTAAAGCCACAACATGTTAATGCAGCAATACTTCCATTGGTTGACATCATTCCTACAGATTTTATTTTTTATTTTTTATTTTTAAATCAAATAATAACATATAAAGGTTTCTAGATGATACAAGATTGCAGAAAAAGTGATAAGGTACTTTCTTTTTAAAAATATATTCAGTCTGACTAAAGGTAGAACTACAGACTTGACATTAAAGCAGTTTTAATTGCCTAACATATTGAAAACTATACAATACACGGAGTTAGCATCCATCTGTACATTATAAAGTATGGGATTCTTTGTTTCACACCTATATTGTTTAATTCAGGCATTTTGGGCAGCAACGTTTGTTATCTTTGGATAGCATGCTATCAACAGAGGGCAGCAGAGATCTTTGAACATGTGGTGGGCGAGACGCCCCAAGTGTTTTTGCTGCTACGCACAGAATCCAATGCACCAACAGCTCTACAGATATGTAGGATTTAAAATAGAGAGCATCTCCAAGAGCACAGGAGTTAAAGTAGTGCTTTAAGTGACTGTGGAGTCACTCATATATGCATTCATTAAATGTGTTGATTCAATTTAAAAACAAAAACAGGATCTTTTTAAAGATGTTTACATCAGTAATGTTGGCAAAACTTCAAAGGTGAAAAAAAACACACACAAAAAAAAAAAAACATCCTGGAATGTTTACCTTCTCGACCGCCAGTCACATCGCATCAGGAATATTAAAACATTTCCTCATATCTTATTCAAATGTATTAAAAACTCATGGGACATTTTTTTTTCTCTTAACCCACATTTATGAGTAAAGGTTTTTAGTTTTTTTTTGTCAAACCAAATGCTTGGATGTTTAATTAGTCCAACATTAGACACCGTGCTTCTATGTGGATTACTTACACAAACTATAGATACACGTCAACAATATCAAGGGTTTGCTGGGAGTGATGAACCCACAGGACATTAGCATCCAACTCTAAAGAGTATTTTAGCATCTTTTCCTTTGCACGTCCCGCGACGAGCGAAGACTCCAAGAGGTGAAAAGGTTCTGGTTCAGAAATAGTTGCATGTAAAGCCTCCCGAAAAAAGGTGCATTGTCGTTTCCGTACACAGGTTACTGTAGCGATCCCACAGAATTTGAACCGGTTCATTAGCAAGCCTTAGCGGTCCACATCCTGGCTTTATTCCTCTGCTTCCATTCTTTATGTTGAGCTGAGCTGCCTCTCTCTTGGCTGCAGCCTCATACAGCGGTTACTGTAAATACTTGAGAGAGGAATTGATTTTCTTATCCAACTCTCAGCAAGAAAGCAAATGAGCACACATCCCATTGCTTTAATGGATGACAGCTGTTTGTGAGGTGTGAAGGATATCGCAGGAATACCCGGAGCGGAAAGTGATGCGGCGTATTTTCAAATTAAAGCATTCATACGAGCATTTGTCCACTTTCATTCAGTGGCAGTGATCTAACCTACATCTCAATAAACTCACGCTTCATTAGGAGGATGCTTCAGCTACCAAACAATGATAAAGCGCTGCTCATACAACATGAGCTGTTGAAATTACTCCAACCCATCCGGGATGGCTCTTCATTAGGTGCGCTATACGACTTGCACCATTCAGCGTTTATGATAATGGACATTTTATTTTCAGGTTGCACAGATGAAATGCTCGCAAAAACCATATACCCTGTGTGGCTTTATGGATGATTACATTTTCGACGCGTCCTTGCTGTCACCTCACAGCCAAAATAAACAAGTACCCATCTCCTGTTGAAGACTGAAGACAACGTGTCATGGAGCCTCTCTGAATCTGCTGTGAAACCCTTATCTACTGACCCATATTTAACCCCTTGAAAGTCTAATTCAAGCAGTCCGCTTTCAGGATCCTTCACAGTCTCAGCACTGCGTAATGCAATCGTGGGTTTTTTTGCATATTAGGAATGGCCATCAAGTTTGTGTATTTTGCAGTGCCAGCATTTGACAGATTACAAAATGTTCATTCCGCCCCCCTTTAGATAATCTCTGTGACGGCAGCCGCTAGCTTTTGTGTATGGAGTGCGTTCCAGAGGTCAGCTCTCATCTCATCTTCTATTTTCCACGTTCGTTAAGCTCCATTCTGCTGCGCGTGTCCAAATAGGGTAATTCTGTGTTCAATTAAGCAGGGCAGACACAGGACATTCAACACAATGTCAATGAGATGCCACTAAAAATGAGCTATCAATTTGATAGACAGTCAGAGAGGTGGATAATAAGCTGTTGTATGTCCCCTGATTCTGCACCACCCAAGGCCATCCCCACAATTGAATTACACCGGTGCCTCGCGAAGTCGCAGCTGCTAGGACCTCATGCACTGCGAAAAAGAAACCCACCTTGCAGTGACTCACTGACTGTGTTGTATAATTGTGTGGTTGTCTGCAGCTATCATGGCACTGTCTTCCTACTAGCCATGGCCATGAAACCGGCATAAAGAGACCCGCTAGGCCACACAAAGCACTGCAGATGTCCTTAGGCAAGCGGCCAGTGTGTGTGTGTGTGCGTGTGTGTGTGTGTGTGTGCGTGTGTGTGTGTGAGAGAGAGAGAGAAAACGAGGGAGACGGGTGAAGAAGGGAATTAGGGGGATGGGGGTGATTCTGTTGTGCGCGGTGAGCCAAATATCCCCGGGACACGAGCCAAGTGGCCAGTCACGAGCATGGCATGCCAAGAGAATGCCATCCGGCCAGGTTGCACAGCCAGATAAAATGCTCCGCGGGTCGCCCTAAGCTCGACACAGACATCCCACAATACAACAGTGTCTTCTCCTCTCGCTAACTAGCGCCTTTCCATTGTGCAGTTCAAGGCGTTGCATACAGTTCGTGCGCTGCCATCACTGTAAGGCTAAAACCCGGACTGAAAAACAGATCATTCCTATGATCTTGAGAAAACTCTGCCCAGGTGTGAAAATACAAGTTTATCCCCGAGGTTGGCAAAAAAATGAGATTCAATGCTTTGATTTTGTTTTGACACAAAGCCCAAAGACAGAGATTTCTGTTGTTGAACCTTTTGAACAAAAGTTTCTTGGCCTGTTCGGCATATACCTGCCCTAACTCAAAAGACACAGCACAGAGGTGGATAAAATACTTTGGTAAAACTTCCGGGTACAATATTTGTGAGTGAGTTCGACAGCCAGAAAGGCCAGTGTGCCTGTAACTGCAACATGGCTGCAACTAATGATTATTTAAATTATCAACTAATCTGGGAATCATGTTGTTGATTCGTCAAATACTTATTTTACGCTATAAAATGTCAAAAAGTAGAAGAAATGTTAGAAATACCAACAACCCAGGACGACGTCACGACATTATCAAACCCGACGAGACTGCAAACGTTTTCACCAGCAGACAGATAATCAACTAAATAATAATAGATTGTCCAACATCCCACAAGTCTGACTCACTGCGGCACACTCAACTACTTCACTGTTTAGTTTGAAAAAGCCTTTAAAATGAGAATTCACATTAATTAAAAAAAAGCGCATTCATCTTTGTTCATTATTCTTATATTGTGTGCAAGAGAATGACTTATCCTCATACCCTCTTCATATGCTCAATGTGACTCTATATCTGTGGGTTTGACCTCTAATATAATGAAATCAATGATGAAAATAATAAGAAAAAAGTTGTGAGAGCTCCTCTTCACAATAGATTATGTTTTTTTTTGTGTTTTGCTATTGCAAATGGCAAGGTTGATTAATCCTTTCTCATTCAACGGATGTGTCTTCAGCCGGGACATTTACAAAAGTGAAATTTTTCCTTTTTGTTTCGGCTTTCTCTGAGGGAGGAAAAAAATGGCAAAGTATACGAGTACCAAGATGGTGTCAAGAAAGCAGCTCGAGGATGGAAAGGGGAGCAGCGGGGGGGGCAATGAGAAAATCAGGTATGACAGAAAAGTGACAAAAGTGAGACGGCGGGGTAAGAATAACACAGTTTCTCACTTTAAAGGGATTATGCAAAGGAGATACCTGGAGGGAGAAAGGTGAACGAACACTATACCGAGTAGCATCCTGCAAAGTAAGCAGATAGGTGTTCGCATCGGCCTGTTCGTTTCCTTTTAGGACAGACTTTATCTATTTATTTAAAAGTAATCCTTTTCAGGCATTGGTTACTATGGGGAATAATTATAATGAAAATTCATAGATGAGTAGTAAAAAAAAAATTTAAAAAATGGTATTAACTTGTATCTCTTCTATCTCGTACGACAGATTACAGACTAATCCGGTTTATATGTGGATGTAATAACGCTTAGTTAAAAAGAGGTTTGCTAAAAGGAGACTGTCCTACAAAGAAAACAAAACAATCAATAGTATTGATCCTTTCAGCAAGTCCACACAAACGGCATGTGTTTAATGGTCAACTGACAAGGTCGAATGGTGTTACACATTATCAAAGAACTAAAGGAGGACAGGGTGGACGGATGGGTCAACAAAACCTTTAACACTAACATGGGGGACTGCTGCTCATTTATTACATTATTCAAACCCTGATGATAAAGGTCTCAACGTGGAAACTCTACATGGTAGCATATTAAACGGACAGCCATTTTATCGGAGGCTGGTAGCAGTGTGCTCCTTTTCTCCTCCTTCTGCTGTTTAATTACGGCTGGCCAACAACTTTTAGGTGCATGACTGCCACCCTCTGGGAGTTGTAATGCATTAATAAAAAGCAGCAGTAAAAACAGAGGAAATAAAACAAAAACGATAGTTTCATGAACTCTTGATTTTTTTTCGAGAATGACTATTCAAAGATGATTACCCACCCCAGACTCTTAGAAGTTCGGGGTAGATTTGTGCATGAAATTCAGTTATTTTATCATTAATTGTGTACTTAACAAAATATTCAACATGCATGCTACTTGTATGATGGATTTTTCAATGGACAAGAATATTATTCTACGCAATTTACAATATGACTATTGACATGTTTTTTTTTTTTTATTCACAGGACAGGCAGTTATTTGTGTTACTTTCTTGGGCTTCATAGGCACTAATCTCTGTAACTGGAGTTGGTTTGTGGACCATTAATCTGCCTTTACATCTGGCCCCATGAGAAAAGCAACTCTTTGCCTCTGTGACTGGAATCGTCTGGGCTGAGCAATGAAAGATCATTGATCCAGGTAACAATTATCTCTTGAAGGCAGCTCAAAAACCATGGCAGCTCCTTGCATTCAAATAGAGTCCTATTCCCTTTCCAATTAAAAAAATATTGAACAAACATCTTACACGTTTTATCTTTTTTTATTTGAAAGTCAGGATAAGGCAAAGCAATAGTGCACTGCATCAGGCTGGTTTGGTTGTTTTCTATGTTAAAATAAGACACAGAGGATACATTTTAATGCCGAGAGCATTTTTTGATAGCCATTATGGAGAAAGGATATGAAGCCCATCACTCAATATGCCAAGAGCCTCCAAAGTTTGATGCTTGTTTTATCTTTTGTTGAGATTCAGAGAAAATCAGATCATTATACTGAAATTACGGAAAGTTGTGTTTTGGCAAAAGCCCAAGAAAAGCAGAGTTCACCTTGATACAAACTATGCATCTGAATGTGACCTGGACAGGTCCGATAAAGGGCAGAGATGATAGAGGACGCTTGTCTGTTGTTTCACGGGAAGCTCTCCTGCTGATGACGGGTGCCAGCTTGGCTCGGCCTTGTCAATACAACTCATATGTTTCATATTTATAACCTCCTCTCCTTTTTAGCCTAAGAGCATGTGATGCATTATTTATGCTGCCAAGAAGATGTATTGAATTTTGCCCTGACACTTCAATAAGATATTGTCTGTCTAACTTAAAGAGGGGTACGGAAAATCAACACATTTTTTTCGGAACATCAATCCCACAGCTTTGTTTTAATTTCAGATAAGTATTGATGCGGTATACTGCAGTAAATCTCAGTTCTCACACAGGTTGTTTTGGGAAATGCCTTTAAACCGATTTCCTATACATGCTGCGTGTCCCCAACCTACACTGGCTCATTGTCCTTTGTCATGTTTAACATTAAAGGCGCATGAATTTTTAATCATCAGCATTGTAGCAGTGGGGCTCGTGCATTGGCAAAGCGCTATCTTTAGCGCTGAGCTCAGTCGGAGAGGCAAGCATGGCTGGAGGAAGGTAATATGACCTTAATATGTCAGACCCGAAGACCTCTCCTAGCTCAGCGCCTGTCAATATTACATCAGGATCAGCACTTTTGAAAGCAGCATCGAGCCTCCCCACCTGATTCGCTCTCCGCAGCGCGGAGTGGAGAGCTGCTCCCATTTACCGCTTACAAGCTCTGGGTTGTATCTGCGCCCGATGCGACGCTGCTTCAAGTGTCTCTTTTAAAGAAAAGTACGGCTGTTTCAGGTTTGGGTACGATAAGGCCGTGTCAATACAAGATTTATTGGAAACAGGATATCAAAGGCGGAGTAACAAACAAGTCAAATGATGTGACTTGGCACACGCCATCCATCATGTCCCCGTGATCTCTCACCACATCGAACTGCTCGTTAGATATTAAACCGCAGGTCCAATTTTCTGACCTGCTTTATGCTACATATTGAAAGGCTCGACCTTGGTTAAGTTTCAGGTATGTTCCCTTTCATACATATGTTATCTCTTCAAGTAATCAGAACACGAGCAATCTGGTCACCTTTATATTCATGAAGATGAGATGTACCCAAGCTGGAGCAGCGTATTCATTTCAAGAGCATCTGACATACATGGACAGATTATGAATGCTAATGATCTTTAGGCCAAGGTCTCTGTAATGCATCGTGTTTTTCTTGTGCCCCAATCAATCCAATAATATCTGGGTTTTTTTCCAGCTAGCACAAAATGGCCCAAACAAAAATCTGGTGATATTTATGGACACACAAAATGTTTGAAGATTTATACAGTGTTTACTGTAATATTGCTTGTGGTCCACGTCATAGATAAGGAGAGGGTGAACTTGAGTTGAAATGCTCGTTGACCAACTGAACAACAATGTTAATATTTTAAATCACTTACGTGTCGCGGGAATTGTTTAATTGTTGGGATTTTTCTCTGTAATGATGTGAGTACTTTGTTTGTCGATTTAAATACAATTGAATTGATTTGAATTTAATTAAATCTCAATCATAACAAACTGAATGAAAACAAAACAACAAAAAAAAACATTTGTCCTACAACAGATTTAATAATCAATAATTTATTCATTATGCTGATATATGAATTATGTTTACTGGCTTTGTGGAAAGAAAATACCTTCTAGTTGTAACTAAAATGATGGATCTGACAACAAAAGCTTCCCTTTCCCACATTTATGGAACAGCAGTGCGTTTTACGGTGTTGACTATCTGAGCAGATGATTCAATAAACATGGGAACGCATTTATTTGCAAATCAATGAAAGTAAACACCTATATGAGACTATGTAAATTCATATCTATACTGTATTCCGAAACTGTACCTCAACAACATGTTTACCAAGTGTGCTTATTAATAAAGGCTGAGCTGCAACACAGCAGTGTGATGCAAAGATGCCTGCAGCAGCAACACCCCCTCCACAGCAAGTATTAAAACAAATAACATCTGCTTCTGTTAACACCTCCTTCACTGCAGCTGTGTTGATTCCCCGTAATCCCTGAAGAATTAAAACCCACACTGGCAATTCTTCCACGACTGACACAACTGTTTCATCAACACAAAAAGATTCTGTTCATGTTGAGTTCATTTTTTTTTTTCTATCACAAATAACATCAGAGACCCGTTATAGTCTGCAGTGGGCAACAAGTCGCCCGCCTTTTAATCCCAGCAATGATGAGGAAATATTCCATGCGACTGTCAATCGTTATAACAAAGAATAATCACAGCGATGGACTAAAATCGTATCTATACTTCAGCAACAAAGTTCCTCCATGAGGGAACAGGACATAAATGATGCTGAGTCGACAGCAGACGTCAAGCAAACACATTTCCACCACTTTGAGTGACCGTTGTGGACCAATTTGTTTTTGTCAGGTCGTAAACAACAAAGTATTGAACATGTCACGCGGCTCTGAAAGGATATTGGCATATTTAATGAAAAAAAGCTAATCTGCCAAGAATAGACATTGCTGATGTGTGTGCACATGTGATGGCCCAGATAACAGAAACCCTGAATTACAGTGTACAGAGTCGTGGATGAATTTCTTGGTACGCTGATTGAAACAATGCTTCGTTGCTCCTAAAATAAAACGCTTACCTGCATGCACGCCACAATTAATCCTATTAATTATTTATTAATCCTAATCAAATCGTGACCTTAAATCATGATTCTACGCGATCTCATTTTCAAATGAAAAGGTTTCTGCATTTGCATGAATCTTTCATTTGGAAAATGAGTTACACCAAAACGAGCGCTCCTACTCCTCCTCAACCAATAACAACACAGCGTTACACCAGGTGAAACACGAGGGAAGCTAAAGGAAAATCGTATACATCGTGTCGTGCTGTTTACATCGTATGTAAACAGCACGCAAATCATTACAACGTAATCTTCCCTGTCAGGTTCAACAGCGATGATAAATCATCTGAATTCTGTAGTTTTTTTTAAAACATTTTCAGTCATCAGTTTTATTTTATCAAACTCAGTAGTCACATTTCATTGATATTACTGATCTGAAATTTACAAGGTTTCCTTGATTAATCTCAATGTTAATAGCATTATTATTCTACTAGAATACCTTGTGTCAAGGACTATCAGTTTTAGTTGTCTTCTGTATCACGCAAATGAAAACAACAAATATTTATGCCGAAAAGAGATCGTGAGAGAATCGTGATCTCAAATCTAAGCAAAAAAATTCATAAAAAATGGTGATTCTCATTTGATCCTGAATCATGCATCCCTATCACAGAATAAAGCGAAAGAGTTAAGTGTGTTGCTTGGCTTTTCCGGTCAGCATGTTTTGTTCCACTGTCAGCGTCAGAGAGCTCTGTCTCAGTCACAGGTCACGGGTCCTCCAACAGGATAATGACAAAAACCACACAGCTAAAACCACCCCAGAATGGCGAAGAACAAAACACTGGACTGTGGTGAAGTGGTCTTCTGTGACTCCTGATCTGAAATGCTATCAAACATCCACAGAAACAGCTCAAACACTCACTCTGGAGAAGGCACCTTTTAAACCGGAGACCTTTGCAGCACATTTTCTCAGGAAGAGTGGCCCAAACTACTGGTTCACAGGTGCAGAAGTGTCTATGATAACGACGGTAATTCCCTATTTCCCGTGATTCCAGGTTGCACAACAAAAATATATGCTATTTCTATTTGTTTTAGTTTGGCAAAAGCACTGTTTATTTTATTTTTTTTATTAAACAATAATAAAGAATTGGGGGGGGGTTACTTTTATCAGTTTCAGGTTATTTCAGAGGACATTTTGGCAGCTCTTTCAACATTTATGGACTGGAAGACAAATTGTAAAGTGCTTTGAGACCTCCAAGGTGAAAGGGCGCCATGAAAGTGTCATCCATTTACCATTTACCATCCCACTGCAGCAAATAAGACCTCGTTACAAGGTTTCAAATGTTTTACAGACTGGAAAAACCCACAGAGAATTATTTATAATTCGTACAAAGTGACACAACATTTTTGCAAAATTAAACATCTTTGTTACGCCCACTATGCTGTACTGCTAAACTGCAAAAAAGTCCATGCAAAGTTCAACAAAACAGCCTGTATGAATACATCCTCCAAGGTACATGGAATTAGGTAGAAAATGTCATGGGAACGGTTTGGTTATGTAGTGTCAGATATTTCCAAAGTGAAATGTACCTGTAAACTGTAAAGCAATGGTGCGCTCTCTTTGTCGTAATAAATCAAACCTATTCAGCCACCTTAAAAGAAAACCCCTGAAAGAATACGCCGACGAAACCTCGCTCAAGGTGGCACAATCTCCCTCGCTGGCAACATGAGGGACAAAAACAAAACAGTTACTGACTGCAGATTTTAAGCTGTCCAAAAAAAATAAATAAATAAATGTGGATTTATATCTCTTCATTATAAAATATGGATGGCTTTTACCTTATTGTACGCTGATATTGATCACAGATCTGTATGTTTATGAATGTTGTGTAAAGAAAGTAAAAGTGTACCTAATGATTGACAGTTTTGGTGTTGATACTATAGGTATGATATGTGACTGCATCAGGAAACTCTAAGTTGTTCTTGGTTCACTTGCCGGAGCCACCGGGGTTATTTGACTCTGACCTCCATTTCTACAATCTCTGCCGTGTGGATATTGCCCCTGCTGCCATCTGACCACGGTAGCTTTCTACGGGATTCTTTGTCGCACATGCTCAACACTGCAATAATTTCATGTGGGTGAATCCCAGCAAAGCTTATCTCCGATGAACTCCCATTTTCCACACCACACCCTGTTGAGTGTGAAATATTCTGGGCATCAGATACAGCATCCTATATCGGATTTCTGCTACAGCTGACCCCCCCAGACTGCCACGAGGCAATCTATAAAAAAAAAACGGTGGAATGCATCGCTGTGTGATGCACAATGCTGATTGCACCTCGCTGAGCATTCACCTCCTATTTGTGATGCACTTCCGTGCCTCAATAAGCAGCGAGATCCCAGAGCACTCTGTAAATTGGACAATCAGTAATGGTATTTGATGGCATTAAGAGTGGAGATGAAAGGAAGGACACTTCAGTTATCAACAGGATAATGGGGCTGCTGCCATGCACTTTGTGTCCAATGAAATGGGACTCGGTTAATTATCCTTGCCATTAATTAGGCCGGCCTATCAAAGAGAAAAGGGGTTATTCTTCATTGACAATATACCGTATTATATTGAATTACTGGCCCGAAGAAATGCGGGTTGTTTTGTTGTTTTCTGCATTTAAATTGGTGTCGTGTTGTGAAACAGACTCAAATAAAATCCTTGTTTCAGCACTGTTTGTATTTATACATCTATCTATAATATTGAACAGAGTGAGCTATGGTGGGCCAGTGGTGGACTTGGGATGGCACTGTGTATCAGCTGTTAGCCTTGTTGACAAACAATTGGTAAATACATACAATTTATGGTTGCCTTTTTTTTTTTTTTTTCCTGCATAGCCGTTACTGTTGTCGCATTTCCTGCATGAGATTCAAATAAGCTACTCAGGCACATGAGAAACGTCAGTGTCGTAGGTGGTAATCTATTCAGAAGTCCTCCTGTTTACTGACAGACCTCAGTAGCTTCCCCAGAACTAGATTAGTTTATTGTTAACACAACACAATCATTTGCCTCGTACTCACACCTGACGTGAATGAGAACATTCACTACAGGAGCGTTTTATTGTGAAGCGGCCACAGACAATACGATGTGTTTGTCGCCGGCGTTATTCATCCAAAACAATACAACGCAACGTCAGACTCGCCAGGTGTCGGCAGTTCAGACAGAATCTTCAGCACTATTGTAAGGCACCATGTTTTACTCCGTACTCTTCTACCTCGCTAGAGCAAAGTCCCAAAGCCATTTCTTTGGCCCGCTGATAAGCTGTCTAACTGGAAACCACATCTACTGAGGTGGTGTAATGCATCAACAGCACGTTGCAAGTCTCGTCTTTCTGCATCTTTACCTTTTTATCTTATTGTTACTATTGGAATGAAATGTTTATCGCTCCTTTTTTTTTTTCAACCATAATGACTTCAACATCCAATATGACATAAGAATAAGTTTTGAGCGCCATTAAATACGTTTGGCATATGGGACAGGCTATTAATAAAACAAAAAAAAAAGAGCAATGCATTTAAGTTGAAGGCAGCTCTGTCTGGGTTTCCAATGGAAGGCATGGAGACAAACATCAGACACATTTGACAGAAGCGGTGTCCATATCAGTATGAAAGATGTCCAGGTATATCGAAACATGACAGCGATCGGTATCTTCTGCAAAGACCGCGCGGTGGAAAAGGAGCTAATGCTCAATTATGTACTGCAGAACTGAGTGTATCAGGTTATTACACTGAACACCAAGTGATAGTATTCTTTTTACCCTGATTGTGGAAGAACATTAGCTGAAGGGGAAAAAAAATCTTCATGCAAATTACATGCTTCCTTGTCAGTTAAACCGGCACGGACGACACAAAAGCTGAATATTAAATTTAAATTGAGTGAATTTCAAGCATAATGTGACTCGTGCTTCAAATGGAAATGTGCATTTTTACACAAGTTAAGTCTCACATAGTTGTACAATGTGACAATGTACTTGTGGGAGTGCCCACGTGATGGACAGACACAGCAATTATAATAATGAAAGGCTTTTAGAGGACTCCAGCTCCTCCATTCTCAATCCTCTGACGTGCAGATACGTTTCCCCAAGTGAGCCGCCAAACATGGGGGAATAATTCTTCTTTATTATCAGCGAGCAAAAGGGGGGTACTAAAGGTGTGTGCTTCAAAGATTCCCTTTATGTCTTTATTTTATGAGATAGCACCACTGGCACATTGGTGCACAGCCCAATGAAGAAAAATGCAAATGAAATATACGATAAGTCTCTCAGTAACTTCAGTTTGTGCAATACAGGACGACGCCGTCCAACACAAAGTTTCGACTTTAAGAGTTACACCACATTAACAACCGGTTTCTTCAAACCCTTTCAAATTTAACACCACGAGGAGTATGCTAATTTAAACTTAAATTGTCCCCAAGAAACATCATCAGATTGTTTTTTATAATCTATTCTGCAAAAAAAAAGTTCTGCCAACCCCAGGTCACGTTATATCTTAATTTGGCTGCATGACAGAATCACATTATTGAGGAAGATGGGAGCAGCCATGGGCAAAACAAAGGGAGACAGATTTAAGACTTCCCCTTATATGTCAAGTATATTATCTCTGGCTCGCAAAAAAAAAAAAAAAAGATAGCTTAAACTGCCACGGTGTATCTCATCCATGATTGCATTTCCATAAACTTAGAGTACTATTTTACAACCTATAGTAATGAAGTGATAATTAAAACGATGCATCTGAAAGAACATAATAAACAAATGTTGTTGTCTTTGCAATCCATTGGTAAATAATGAATGATGCAGGATTATATATAAAACTCCTCCATTGCTCTACAGGGAACTTAAAGTGTGCAAAAGTTTAGTTTTTTAAGATGTAATCATTTATCTTGTCTGTCCGTGCATGTTTGGGTTTGTGTACTTTGTGTTTTATGCGCCATAATGTGCCTTTGATAAACTGTTATTATTATGATTATTATTCATCAAAGGTGTTAACAATGACAGAGTCAGTTAAAAGAAACAGAGGTAAAAGAAAAAAGGTTTTTTCAGAAAGTATTCAGACCCAGACACTTTGTGAACTTTGTTGTGTTGCAGATTTAATTTGAGATGAATAAAAATGATGTTTTTCTCCATTAAGCTGCACTCAAAAAAATGTGGAGATATGCATTTAATTTCTAAACATATTTACAAAAAGGTAACACAATGACGTGAGCAAAAAGTGGTGGAGTCTGAATAATTCAATCAAATTGAAGATAAGAGGAGGTACGTGTCTACGGCAACACAAAGCCTTGAATAAATACGGGCACATTTTGGGGGGGAAAAAAAACAGAAGAACGCTAAAAGCCAAGTCAAATATTGTGACCTTTTAACTAAGAAACGACAATTTGTAAATTCCCTAAAAAGATGTGTGTGCAGTAACATGGAAATAAGAGAAATAAACAGAATAGAAGATGCTTTTTTTCTGCGTTTACCGATGTTATAGCCCGATGCAAGTTAATGTTTGTTTCTGACAGCAAGCCATGAGCATTCATTGTTTCAAACAGGTGCGCTTACATTCCCCATGATAGTAATTCATTTGAAATTGTATTTGAAGGTGATCTCAGCTCTTGGCTCCCTCGTTGATCAGCTACTTTAATTTGTTCTATGGAGAATGTGGTTAGTTAATAGCATCCAATCAAGCACAACCTATAAAGATATAAAGGAAACTGTTTTCTGGTTTGGTGTGACTTGTTTTTTATGACACGGGGCGGGTGCAGTTCCCATCAACTTGGAGGAGCTCCATATTTCTCAGAAATGTCCTTTTGATTCAATTCAATTAAATTCAGTTTGCTTTATTGGCATGACGTTTGGATTTACCATGATGCCAAAGCATAAACTCTTACAAAAAAATTGTATAACTGTTAAAATGATAAAATAGTTTTAAAAAAAAAAAGTGATACTGTGTGTATTGGAACCAAAACAACTTTGGCTGATTTAGTGTGAACAAATAAGAAACAGGTATTTTTTTTTCACCTGGCAACTTGTGTTATTTAACCCTCCAACTGCACCAATCCATCTGGCACAGCTCACTCCACCTTGACTACTCTCCTGGCCCAAACTTTGCAGCTGCACACTGCTCACATGGTTTCACATCATTTTCTGGGTGTGAATATATCCTTGGGGCAACACAGCAGGATCTTTTTTTGTTATAGGTGTGGGTCAGTCAATCCTAACATGGTTATGCTACTGGTGCTCTTGGAAAGAAAAAAAAAAAAAAAAATCCCATAAATGTGGAATACATTTACAACATGTGACCCCGCTGTGAGTTCAGCTGCTACAGTTATCCCACTAAATGGCGGTGAATGAATGCAGCCTGCAGATCGACTCCCTCTTCTGTACTATTTTGGTCTCTCTGCAAGAGCTGTGTGCCAACAGGGTGAAATAGTTGAAAGTGTCCTAGTTGTTCTGTACACTGTGCAGCCACGCTCCCACTTCCGTACACCTGAGTAACATCTGTCAGTGTGTAAAGAAAATGTCAAATGTGACACCGTAAATGCGGCCCCGTATCCGTTACGGTAGAAAGTCACTCGGTCGCTCTCTCTCTTTACAGCCGCATGGCCACTACATGTGACATCTGCTGACATCCCTGTTCCTAATGTGGTTGAAATTAATGACAAATGATCTTCACAGAAAGCACAGGAAGCTTTAGGTTACTGCTAAACCCCGTGAGTAGAGTCTTAAAAAGAGACGGGAATTAGAAAACTGGGAATATTTTACAAATTAATCCTCCTGCAGTCATGGCCGTCTATGCATCCGTCCATCCGTCCAACCAACCATCCCTCTGCAGCCCTGAAAGTGTGCGTATGTGCGATGAATCATTTACCCAGCAGCAAATTGCAAGGCCATTGTCTAGATGCAACCTGAAATGTACCTACCAAAATAAACATTCAGCTTTAACCTGCCGTGTTTTCCCTTTCTCATTCACGACAAGACAACTTTGAAAATACAAGCTAAGTGCAAGGATAAATATGCTTCTGTCAATAGTGATTCTAAGCAATGCGTTATCATTTAATGTTTGTGATAATCAGGAACAGTGCTACCTACTTTGGCTAAAGTGCTTTGTGGCATCTTAATGACGCACGATTCCTTTATTTTGATCAAACCAGCTGAAATTCTAAACAAATACATTTGATTTAATTTGTCACACAAATTAATAGATTGCGTTTTGAAACTTGAATTTTGAACACACTGAGTGAAAGTGTGGGAGCATCTGGAGCCGAGCGCTTGTGGATTTGTTTCAGCTCATTGTCGTTAATGTGCAGTGGAAGCGCCATTAATAAAACTGGCAACAAGGTTGTATTATTTGCTGATGAAGTGTAATGACAGTGGCATTTAAAACTGCGACATCAAGACGAAAAACATTTCTTCAGCTAACAGATCCCTGTGCTTTATTAACATAAAGATCGAGCACGTTCATTGGAATTGATATTACTTCATTAGTCCGGCTACGTGTCCTTAAACATGTGGGATGGTGTGACTCTCATCGGCCAAACTGCATTTAGCGAAGATCGATTTTTCAGGAAGTGCTCTCGTATGAGAAAAGATGGTTCTGCATCCTTAGTTCAGTCAAGAAGCAGCCGAGTGTAGCTCATTCTTCCGCTGGATAAAAAACTAAAACAAAGATGATAAGTGATGTTTGCAGGTTGTTTAGGTCATGTTCTGAGCATGTTTGTTTCTCCAAGAAGAATGTGCACGCTCGCTGCCCCGGCAACCATCTGAGCATAAAAGCTGAAGATTCACACGTATAACCGTGATGGACGGCAGCTCGCCTGCTGCTTTCTATTTAGTTTCCTTACTTGTCGCAGTGTATTTATTTATTTTTTTATTTTTTTTACTGTTTCCACAATAACTCACGTGAGAATGTAAAGTAACCTGACAGGATGAACACACACACATACAACTGCTCCTACCTCGGTATTGGGGGAAACATAAGTCAGACTACCACAATGTACAAGCTAGCCTGATGAGCTCCCAAGGGCCTCTGAAGGTCATCCAATAAATCCAAATTTTTCCTTTTTCTTCCCAGCGGTCTCTATAGGTTGCACCACATTTGTCTAGCTTGTCCGCCGGTGCCATTGATTGAGGAGGACAACTGAGGGAAGGGCATCTTTAATTGTACACAAAATGAAGCTCCCTGGATTGTCTTTAACGCCCAGCCCGTTGTTGGATGGGAGGGGATTAATTAAGTACATCTACAAGAGGCAGAGTTGACTGTGGAAGCAGCCGGTGATTATCTGTGATGGGTCTTGAAACCCGGGAGAGGAGCGGCTGTGCAGCTGGCCTGAAGTTGTTGGAAACTTTTTTCTTTTTTTTTTAAGTCTTAGTTCAAAGACTTATCTTCGTTTGTATTGAAAACTAAGCAACATGAAAAAGTTATATGAAAGCTGTCATGCAATAAATTTGCTACCAGTGTGTGAATGGAAATGTTTAGTATCCTATATTGTTTTGGGGATCTATGTGGTGATGAATATTTTACATTTTACTGAAGTTGTTTGATGTGTCTATCCATGTGACAAAGATACGTGCAATACTGACTACTTTTAACACTAGTTTGGTTTTCACAAGTGACTCCTGATGAGCTACAACGCAACAGTTGAGTTGTTGGGCAGTATTCATAGACGAAATATTCATTACAGGAGAGATATAGTGGATTTTTGCTTTGCTGTACAACACAAAAACTGCACGAATCTTGCAATTGCAAGTGCCAATGCAGAATTATACTTGAATTAACTACAGTGATAAAAGTGCCAAACTACGCCTCAACATCAGTTCTATCTGTTCTATGTTGTAAAAGTTCTCCCCTTTGTTATGGTGCCGATATCATACCAAGCCAGTCTGTTCTAATAAAGCAGACAGGAAGCAGACGTCGCAGCTGCCTGCTCGTGGTGAAGTCGGCCCCGCACGATTCATAACAAATCATTGTATTCCAGCAGCTTCGATTCTCGAGGTGCCTGTCAATCTGCATTTCCTCAAAAATACTTCATTTCTCTCATGGGCGCCTGGAACAATATGGCCTTGAAACTGTTACCCCGCGGTCAAAACACATGCAGTAATTCAAATCTCAGCATAAACTGTTGTTGTTTGACAAGCTATATGATAAGATTCACTTGATCTAATTTTCCTACTTTCTCGCTCTTTTTTAATCTCAGAACATTACGCCTGTGGCGAAATCACAATATTTCACCTTGGGAGAGGCATCCTAAAAAAAAAAAGAAAAAAAGAAAAAAACTCAAATGAAATTTCACAAGATGGACGATTTTGGCCCGCAAACCACTTCAAAGTCACAAACCTGAACGTGAAAAAATGAGAATGGTATCCTATCAGCGGAGAATGACTTATTGCTGCGAGGCAGCCTATAGACAATCTGTCCTGTGGTATAATATGTGTGTAAATGATAATGTTAAAGGTTATTGTCATGCTTCGCTGGTGACTCAAAATACATTGCCTCTCTGGAAGCTGGCTGATCATTAACTCAAGGTGTCAGGAGACACACATTTGCTCAGTGGCATTCTCCAAAGCCTAAAAGGTATGTAATGCTTTTCTTCCAGAGAAATATGCTCTAGTTGTCTGATGTACATCCGTGCTGAATATCTCTGAACCAGCCTTTTGAATATCTTCAGACTTTTGGTTTAACCTTGAGGAAGGCGGTGTTGTTTCATGGCATTTCTTTAAATACACCAGACTTTCAATAATACTAATTTTCTCTGCGTTTCAAGTGATGTTTCACATTATGTACTATCGTCAAGCTGGTTGCAACTGAATTCTGTTTCCAGATAATAAACTGCATCTAAAAGCACAAAAAGAATGGGATATACGCTCTACGCAAACATTGATTTAATTTCTAGTAGGAACACTGATCGACATCCAAAGGGAAGACACAGGCAAGAACATATTTGTCAAAATCAAAGCCAATGAGAGAACATGGCGTAAGGAACAAGGACTAGTAATTACAGGACGCAATGTAGCTTTGAGCTTGACCTTACAGGGGTGATGAACGGCACAACTTCTATCCATGACATACAAGCAGAGAGTCATCAATGTTTGTGGGCAACTGCAAGGTATGAGGTCATTAATCATGCAACACGGGGCCCAGCACTGATTTTAATTAACAGCAATACACATGTTCTTGTCTGTCTTTGGGGAAGAGAGAAAGGACCGGGTCTGAGCACAGCTATCTCAGCTTTTTAAATATTTAGGATCTGACCATTGCAGCTTTTTGACTGCAATCGGTTACCCTTTGACCAAGAGCTGTCTTCACGGTTACGGCATGAACATCACTGATGTCCGTCCAGTTTCTACTAGTTCTGCTAAGAATAATCAGCACAATACTGTTGGCATGCAATCACTTTAATTTATGTTAATAAAAAGCCTGTGACGGATATTTCCATTCAGCAAAAGTACTTTCTACCGTCAACGCAACTTTTCTGGCAGAGACTTTTTAGTGTCATGCTTATGCTAATAGCTCGCAGCCTGGAGGTACTACCCTCAAGGCAGCTACACAGGTGTAGTTAGCTCGCTTCTCTCTTTCTAGCCAAACACGTCTGGAGCCTTCTGATGGCTTGCGTCACGGGGTCCCGTCATCGTCTTGAAGTAGCATCTTCTGTGCTGTCAGACAGGGAACGATGCCTCAACTGAAGAATTGTAATGGCTCACTTCCTCTATTGGGATGAGTTTCAACCAAATTGCACACGATGCGGCTACTCGTAAGCTGCGGTAAATGCGAATCCTCATTCTTCCTGCTTCGGCTGAAACGTTCTTTCGTAAACCGCGGAGCATCCAGTTCCAACTTCGTGTGACAGCCTGGATTAGTTTGTGCTCAGGCCGGCCAAGTGCCGTCTTAATGTCCGTCTGCTTGGCAGGAAGGGATAGCGGTGGAAACGGGTAGCACGCTTCTTTGGTAACACAGCAATGTCCGTGACCGCTCTTTGACTTGACAGACCATCGTTCAGCGCAAGTTATGCGTGTGCTGTGCAGCTGAGGTTTGGCATTTCAGCGGGCTTCATTTCATTCATCGTATCTGCTCCACTGTCTCGGAGCACGAGTTTATCTTCCAGTCTTCGAGCATGCCCGGGAAAAAGTCTCTTCACCAAATTCCCCACAGTGGGATCTGACAAGCCCCCTCGTATTTAAAGCCACCTGTTTTCTGGTCTATTTACTGTCAATAAAGTGGAATAGAAGGATCACCAATAAGTCAGACTAACAGTCTGCAGTGAAGCAGAGTGAGTGTTCTGAATTTGCAGGTTGTATCAGGGCTTTTTTCATAACTACCATCTTGTGATGTGGTGTGAATATTTTTCAAAATGTCTGTGGTAATACCTTTCACTTTTCGGCATCTATCTTGGTTTAGTGTAGTCATGAGCTGTCAGACAGTTTCATCGGTGATAAATCATTCAAAAAGTTTGGATTTTTTTCAGTTGAATTTCCTTTGTCTGAAATGTTTCCTGCATTATAGGCTACATTTCTTTGGCTGAGGAAGGAATAAATGAGTCGGACCTCATTATATTTTTTGACTACCATTTCTTTTCACATAAATCTATACTCATTAATCCATAATGACCAAATGAAAGTGTGTTTACAATTTTTGCTTTCTTAAACATCTAAAACTGAAATATGCATCTGTTTGCTTTAATAATTCTTGGGATGCATCTAGAACCTAATTGGGTTCATCAATTACCACTTCTTAATGTGGTGGTAAGGGAAAGTGTTTAAAATGTGCATGCTTAGTTGAAAACTGTTGATAATTACAACCAAACAGTATCTATTAATGCTGGCTTTGAGATGGCAGTTGCAGTATCTCTAATGGGACATGTTATATCCTGCAACAAAAACCCTTTCCACAAAAAGATAGCAGACTTTAACACATCGATTTACTACAGCAGTGCACTTTTCAAAGACATCTACATTACGGTGGGTCAGTTCAGGTCATCCACGTAATCATTCATGCTATAGTATTCCAGCACAGGCCGTGAGTATTCCTGGAAGCACTGGGACGCCTCCCAGCCGCATTGCAGGTTAAGTTACCGAGCCGGGGGTGGCGTGGGGGAAGGGATTGGGGGGGGAGGGGGTAATTGCATTAAGAACGAAGGTGTTTCACGTAGCCGCGATGACACCTGTCTCAAACGCAGGCAGCTCAGCAGCTGGAGCAACAGAAGGCCTTGATATGAAGAGAAAGTAGACGCTCTTCGGTTGGGTGACCCCAAAGCTTGAGCCAAATTATTTACAATAAAAGCTCCATGTCATATCTGTTTAACATTCAGGATAGGAGTTACACGCCGCGGTGGTGCTGAATGTCAATTGGAAAGACATTCTGTTCCGAGCGCGAGAACAACGAGTATAATGCTGGCAAAAGTTGTGACGAATATGAAACATAATAGAAGGCAGCAGATGTAGTACTTTCGCAGGGCATTAAGGTGCCAGAATGAAACGTCTTGACTTTTGTTGTCAAGATGCACCAAATGTTATTTCATCAAATCATCTGGTAATGATATTTCAAGTGAGCGAGTTCACCTTGAAGAGGTTTCTTTGTCACCTATACAGTCCAGCACATAATCATGCATATATGCCCAAAGAAATGGGGGGATACAAAAAAAAAAAAAAACTTGGGTATTATATTATGTTCTTCAATCACTAAAGCATCAGGATTCATGCATTTATTCATATGTGCTTGATACAGACAGATTTAAGTGGCAAATGGTCCATGCTTACACGATTTATATCAGACAAAACTAAGACAGGAAATGTGTGAGAATATATGAAAAGATTGACTAATTCCTAGATGTTCCTGGACATTTTTTTTTTGTTTTGCCATCTAACAAATCACCATTTGCCTCCAAGACATCCATTTCTGCACTAACTTTATAACATGTATTCTGCGCTATTGAACAACGGGTAAATGTATTCCTAAATCTACTTCGTTGGTCAATCGATGGCAGTTATAAAGCAGTTTGTATATATAAAGGTATTTTTTAAACGTTTTCCTGAAAGTACCTACATTTTGCCAACGTTAAAAAAAACATGGCTGGAAAACAAAGAGCTTCGTTTCAAATGTAAGGCAACAAATTCCTTTTCCAAAGTTGTACTAGTGTTGGAAATGTCCTTAGGTTGATGATAATGTGCTGTGTAGGTATCTCGGAGAACTCTAGATGGAGAGAATGAGAGATAGACAACCAAAGTGCTGGCATTACTGGTATTTCTCCATAAAAATGAAAAATGTTTGGATTATTGAAAGTGGAAACTTTATTTTTTTTTTTTCCTTTTTTTTAAGCCAAAGGTTAATGAAGTGTGAAAGTACAGGTACTCATATCATCTTCCCCCCCCCCAATTCTATAATCATGATGGCCAACCATGCTCTCCTCTAATGTCAGTTTTCCAACTTTTTTAGCTTCCGTGTCTGCTGTTTAAAACATCTCTGTCCTGCTGTTATCAGAGTCATGTCTGATCTCGACGCTCCCGTTTCCCTTCAGCTCTCAGTGGCGAACGCGCTTTTTGAATTACTGTTGCTTCGGCTGTAAACACAACGGGGGGCATTATGCAGGCTTTCAGATGATATATCATTGCAGTAAAAGCAGCTTCTTGGGATTAATTTACATGTTGAAGGGACCCTGTGGAGCAAAGTTTTGATACACTGCGTTAGTTGTGTCATGTTATATCAGTACATATACAAGAATGCCTGTACATGTGGCAAGTATACAATGGTTATTTCTGCAAACTGCAAAAAGCCATACCTTTCAATTATTTTCTTGCACCTATAAGACTTTAGAAAAAAAAAAAAGAGTACTACCATTTTTCATGTGGCAACTTATTTTGCTCCTTACAGCACTCTCTAATGAAGAACACATACCAGCAATGGGAGACTGCAACGAAATAGAATCCATTCTTTGGTGTGTCCTCTTGAGGAGCAGAAGCCAAGGGATGGTGGATGGAAGAGGTGAAAGAAGAAAGATGTAAACGTAGACGAGGCTCCGTCTTGTTAAACCAAACATCAGGTGAAAAGAGGGAGAGATGGCATAGTTTCCACTTGGAGACGGAAGCCGCGGTTTAACTACCAATTTGCAAATACTGGATCAGCAGTGCAGTATCTAAAACATTGTGTAGGAAAGAGCGCTACCTGCAGGTCGTTTGTCCCGGCGGCTGTCAGACTGTTCAACACCAGCCTAAAATAATGTTGCACTGTATGTCATAGTACGACACTTTTTTCTTCATCCCAAGCTGTATTTATCTATTTGTTTCTGAATATAGTTTGTGTGTGTGTGTATTTATTCATTGGTCTTACTTTTTCTAAAATAATATTTCTATCTATCTTATTTTATTGTACACGTATTTGTAATTGTTTCTTATTGTGTGCAGCTTTTTTTTCCTCTAACTGTGTTTCTATGCTGCTGTGATGACTAAATGTCCCCACTGTGGGATTAATAAAGTCTCATCTATCGATCGATACAACAGACAAATACTCCAGTTTAAATCATTGAGTCACAATGTGCAGAAAAAGTACTATTTGCAAAATGTTCGAAGGTGGCTTTGCAAGTGTTTGCCGAGGTAAGAAATGCTGTTTATTGTTTAGCCTAAATGGCAACGTCACAAAAATAGTTTATCAACTAAACACTGGAGTATTCTTACACGTCGCTGCAGCAAAGAGAGACGGACACAAGATGGATGTTTCTATACAAGGATTTCAAAAATGCCTTTGGTAAAAAAAATATATATATATATATGTATATATAAAAATGCAGGAAAATCAGAGAACTTACTTGGGGTGAGTGGCGCACAACGTCACTGAGGTGCATGCAGAGATTAATGCAGCTGATAGGGGGAGAGTGTAACCCAGGTTATTTTCTAAGGCTACAATGTACAGATTTCCCCTAAACGTTTCACATGCAAGCTTTCAGTAGCCACTACGATTTACGGATGTCACCTAAACCCCTCACAGGAACGCTTTAAGTAGATGCCACAATTGACCAAGTTTCCATAAGCGGCTTACACGCAGGCAATCGGTAGACTTTAAATAGACGAAATGCCTCGTCATTCATTACTGTTTTTGATGGTCTTGCAGATTGTAGGACAACAATGAAAAACAGGATTTGATGACAACTTGAATAGATTAGGAGAAGAGGAGTCAGAATCAAGCCTAACCCCACTGTTACGAGGTGGCGCCACCTTATTTACATAAATATGACCAATTCTGAAAACGATTACCTATGATAGAATGGTAATGAGTGCATTGAACTGTTAAATATAGTCATTCAGCATGCAGTTCCCAAGAAATAAAAAAAATCTTGCATCAGCATTATAAATAATTGCCACTTCTCATGAACTTGCAGCTTGATCCACAGTGTTGGTTTGCTGCAGTGGGATAACAGTTTTGGTTTTTCCCATTACCCTATGCAAAATTTAGCCATTAGCGCTAACCACAATTCATTCAGTGGAACATATGAAAGGGACTGTTGCACTTCATTAGCATAATATGGACTCTCATCATGCATCAATCTGCACCCATTAACACCCCTCAGCCTGAGCTACTTACCCCCCGCCCCTCCACCGCACGACAGTAAAGTGACCACTGGTGAGGACGAATACGAGCACTCTGCTCATCCAGTTTCAAACTGGGATGTCATGGCAGATGGTAGACGGGGGGTGGAGAAGAGAGAAGCATGACCCGGCATACTGATTGAAATAAATAGAATATCAGCATGAGAGTGAGACATTGGCAGATTTGCAGAGTTAAAGGTGAGAACAACATTGAAATCGGGGCTCCATCCAGCAACAATCTACATCCAGAAATATAGCTCAACAGCACTGGCTTTATTTTACAATATTCGATTATCTTGATTAAATTTGTTAATCTCTGTCTGCAGTCTCATAACAGATCAGTTACATTCCTATCACATCTGGCCGTACACTGGCATCAGGGCCTGGCGAGAGACATCATTGCACAGATGAAATTCAATAATGCAGTTTTAGGGCTCGAGTAGGATCTAATTTCATGCTAGGCCACTCATAAAATTGTTGTATAAGCTTTTGTAATTTCAAAAGTACCATTATCCTTTTTTTTTTTCTTTTTTTTTAACATAGCTTGCAGAAACATTCTGTGAACATGCCGTAAAACATCCTGATTCAATACCATTTCCATTCAGGTTTTTTTTTATTATTATTGTTCACAACAACAAATACACTCACTACTTGGGTTTATGTTGTTGTTGTTTTTCTTATAAATACTGCATTTATTATATTATAGTTTGAACTCCAGAAAGCAGGCGGAGTCCTTGAACAAACACACAGAGTTCCTTTGATGACACCTTGTTGATGCGCGGCTGATGTGAAAGCAGAAGCGTGTCAGCAGCACAACACCGGCGGCAGCCTTTCTGTCAGCGTCCACACTGGATCAGTCACAGCGGATAAGTTCAGCCGCAGTACTGATGTGCACTCAGAGGCCTTCTGACAGAGCTCACAGCCCCACTACACAATCAAGTCGTGGACGTCTGTGTCATTTCTTGAAACTTAAAGAAGCAGGTCCTTGTCCTCTGACTCAAAAGAGCCCTTACTATCCTGAGGTTCCACTTAAACCGAGACAGAAGTTTTGGGCCGTATGATTTTTCTTTTTTTTTTTTACACTATCTCCATCTGTTCTGGCAAAATTTCACAGTTGCAGATCTTCACCTGGCGTTCAAAGAACAGGACCCAGGAACACTTCCCTAATTGGACAGTCTCAAAAGGTCACAATCCATTTTTCAGAATTAAATATTCTATAAAGATTAGAAAAGGAGAGAGATAAGACCCCATTGCATGCACATGTCCTCTTTGCATGTCAACTCCCTGAATATGGTGTTAAGAACAGACTATTAAAACATCCTTATGCAAAAACAAAACATGCTCCCTTTTTTTTTTTTTTAAAAACACCAAAAATTAAAAAAAGAAATGCACCTACACACTAAAATATATATCTGACTAAAACCTGTCTATAAACTGCATGGCCCTGTCTTTAAGAATGGTTAGTGCAACATTTCCTGTACATATATGCGGCATTATAAATGTTGAGTGGCTTTAATGAATACAACATGTCAGAATAACATCCACCTGCCAGCGCTTTTAAATATGTCACAACAACAACAAAAAATAAACCAGACACAAATCCCCTCAGTGATGTAGTGGCAGACCTCGCCCACACTTTCTAACACGCTGTGAGCGCAGCGGCTTCAGGTGCCGACATGTGATGTGTCAGCGGTACTGCTGTGCGGTCAGCTACCTGACAGTTCAATACATAATGTGGCTATGGGGGTAAGTCCAAAGGAAACACACTGGGGGAGCTGCCTGCACTGATGAAAACTGAAATGCATATATTCCATATATGAAGCCAATCAGAAAGAGACCGACTGCTTTCTACTGCGTCATTTCTGCCGTCCCCTTACAGGTGGAACATATGAATTCATGAGCTATTACTGGAACTGTGCGAAGACAAATATCCTCCAAAGTGTTGAGACGTCTTGCCTTGACCTGGCATACATGTGTTTTAATTAAATATTGTGCTGTGGTTCGTTTTTATTCAGAACTGCTTTAACGGATCGTGCACCTTTTTCCTGTTAAAAACTTTGTGCTGCTTGTCTGTACCAATAAATCTGACACACTCTGCAGTGTAATTTTCTTCCTCTTTAAATTTAAGGGTGAAAAATAAAACTGTTCTCACATCAGACTGAAAGTGACCTTGTCGGTGTACAAACAGGAAGCTGACCTCAGAACAGGAAGTGGAACATATGACTGTACCCTCAGGCTTTTGAGTAGAGAGCAACGTGACAACGCAGCCCTGCTGCAACTCTTTCAACAGCAGTGTACTAAATATCCTACAACTAAGTAAAGAGACAGATCTCTTTGACGATGGGAATTACGTCATTTTTTGTCATATAAAGAAGAATTTAAAAGGAAACTGCAGAGTGTTTTAAGTCATTTTGATGGCTGCAGTCTGATCAAGGCTGTTTTGGAAAATATGTCTAGACAGCGTTTTGCCATGAATCATATTTACTGCGACGAGCTGAGTGTCCATCTACATCAGTGAGTCACGTTGAAATATCCTGAAGCAAGAAAGCGAGCCGGTTATTGCTCATTCATATTGGACATTGTGGACAAGGACATCAGCCTAGCATGCTTGGGAATTCAGTACCAGAAAATCACTCATTATTGAGCAAATGTTTATATTTAACATGCAACTTGAGCACAAAGGAAATCTGAAGAGTTTCAATATTATACATGATGCAAAAAAAGTTACTCGCAAACAGCAAAAGACAAAAGTTTTAGCAATTACATCAAGAAGGAGACAATATTTTTTGCTCACTTAATCCTGGATTTTGCTGTTACTCCTATTAAATGTAAGTGGACTCCTATCTAACCTAATTGTGAAAGTGCTGCCTATCTGCACACTGAGATACTCAACAGGATCAAAGTGAATTCAAGACCCACCTACACTGCAGAGCAAAGATGCTGTTGTAAGCAGTTCCTGTGTTTCAGAGTCAGAATGGGTTTGAGGTCGTTTTGGCTGTCTCTCAACTTCAGAAAGTGCCTGCAACAGAACTAAATGTTGTTCACCGAACACATTCAAACACAGGTACAACGCTGTATTCTTGTATTTCATACCTGAACAGGTGTTAAGTGTGTACTGTTCTCTGAATCTGTCACATAATAAACCAACAGTGGATGCCAGAAGAGGCTGCAGCCTCACTGGCGTTAAATCCCGCCCACAAGATTAAAGCTGTGGAATACTAATGGTAACCATAATTAGGAAATTGAAACTCGTGATAAATTGACTGTTAAGTGGAGGGACTTGCTAACGGTGAGTCACTTATTAGTTCGTTAGCGTGACCTTGGGTTGGCAGAAATAATGAGATGCCTTAAAAATAACTGGCAAGAAAATTCCTAGAAGATTAATTATCAGAACCACAAAAAAATACCTAGTATTTTAGACACATCTCGCCTCCATTGTCTGTCCATCCAATTAATTAAGTGTAAGCTGCTGTATCATCTCTGAGGAGGGCAATCTGCACACTGTAATGCAACAACAGTGTTTTGTTTGGAAAACATAATTGCTCTAAAGATAGCCCAGGACAGAGGAGAACGTAATTAAACCCTAAAGAGCTGCGATCACTCGCTACCGACGTATGTGCTCTCGGTCGAAGGAGAGGAAGTGGCACATGTGGGCATATTTTCAGCGGAGAGATTACACCACCCATGACGCCTCTGCAAGGCCAGCATTTATGAGGTGGCAGGAGGGGACGAGCCCTCTGTAGCTGCCGCGCGGGTCGGCCTCCCAGGCGTGCAGTCGGCGGGTATCTGTCTCAGATCTGTACTATCAGCACATCTCAAACAGACAGCAACACCAGTGTGTGACAATCACAGCTGGAAAATAGAAAGTGCTGTGAGGCAAACAAACTCCATTAATACATATAGCGGCATGAAGTACTCAATGGACACGGATGTTAGAAAACATTGATTCAGGTGGCTATTTTTATTTATTTATTCTTTAACGCCATGGCTCGGCGACTTCTCTTTAATAGAAAAAAATAATAATAATAATTTCTGTCCTTGGGCTAATTCGGTATGAAAGATAATGGCTTTACTAAATTTAATCATTTTGTTGATTATTGGCTCCTGACCACAGTAATGGAACTTCTTCCATGGCTGTTATGGCCTCTCAAAGAAAATCAAGAAAAAAGTTCAGTAATCTCAGACCTTAAAAGTCACTGAAGTCCATTATGATGCTACTTAAATTAAAACATCGGCCAGATTATCCACTGCTTCATCTGACAACCAGCGCACTTGAAATGTTTCGGTTCTTATTCATGGTGCAATATTTTCAGGGAGACGTCTGATTGGTCCAAAAGTAGTTTATGTCTGACATCAAACTGAGAAATATGACAAAGCACCAGATAATAACATGCAACACAATCCAAAACGCTGTTGCTTCATGGCTATGACAGTTTCCCAAACATAAACTGGAATAAGTTATTCAATAAACAAAACCAAGAGCGGAGTCACCTGATGGCGAATTTTAATTACTTCCTGGCACTTTAAATTTACTCGCCGTCTTACTTCTGTGTTTATCTGAAAGATAAAATGACCACACTGATGTATTTTTCTTGAATTACTCTCAGATTTTTATGTTTTCAGACTCTATAAATGTGTGCCGAAGGACACATCTGAAAATCAAATCCCAACCGAAATCCCAATATAAAATTAACACATTTTTGTTTTAGAGTTGCTGTGTTCTCTGTTTATGCCGCTGTTTTGTGTTGCCAGGGAATAAATTTGACATACAGTGTCCTTCTGCTCCAGCTGGCTGGTTGCCCAGAGGGCCACTGTGTCTTCTGTGATTAGTCGAAAGTGAGAAATGCAATTAAAATGGCAGGTAGCTGCTTCTTCTTGTTACGACAGCTGAAATGAGACGTGCGGTGTCACGGGCTCTGGCGCTTCCACCGCCGCCGAGTTTATGACTCCCGAGAGGACGAGCATTATTTCTGGAGGACCTAACTGCGTTGATCCTCAATTGGGGTTGTGATTTACTTGTTATTTAATCTGCAAGTCAACTGAAAAGTTGAAACTCAGAAGAGGTTTTTCAAAAGTTCACGATGTAAATGTAAGAAGGTGCAGTTAAGAGCCTGGTACATAGCGATCAGCGGGCCCGGTGCTCATATAGTACTGGTCGTGGCTTTACTGTCAGTTTTGTTCCCCTTTTCAGCTCAAGTGACATTTGGCGAGAACATGAACATCTCACAAGGATCCCGTCAACATCAATAATTTTCTCTCAACCATCAAATTCAATTCTTAAACCTAACGTGGTTTCAGATGTTTTGTCAAACAAATATGCCTTGACATTTTGAGAAATGGGTGTTTTCTTGCCCAAATTTGGAGCAGAAGATCAACGCCACTCTCAAATGTGTAATAAGGAGCTGCTTAGCTTAGCATAAAGAGCGGACACAAGTACCACTACAAGTGCAGTGCACTGCAAGTACCAGGATAAAAAGAAGTGTGAAACGTTGGACACTTTCCACCCTTAACGGTCGCCATTTTGATTACGTAGCAGGGGGGGGGGGCGGGGCCACCAAAGTAAAACCTTTTCAAAATAAGGCATCTGAGGAAGCTGCAGCTGTTCCTGAACACCACACTACTTCACTACTGCTGCTGGACAGAAGAATCAGTGTGTTCATGGAGTGTTTTAAACGGAGGACACGAGAACACGTTTATTTCTGGGTAAAACAATTAAAGCTGCAGATATTTTGCCGGCTGATGTGTTCACATGCTGAGTTTATTTCCGGTCAGTGCAGAACAGCAGGGCGCGATTTGAAACAACACTACCCCATCAAAACATGTAAAAGCTTTATTTGTTCGTGTACTGAGGGAAGTGTGGCATTTCAAACACAGCATCAGTCAAGCAGCGCGTCTGGTCTTGTTCAAAGGTAACAGCATTTACTTTTCCTACATCTCCAAAAGCTCAATAATTTCCACCCTTTCTGCTGAATTAAAACTAACTGGGCTGCTGGCTGTCAGAGACATGACAGTTATATGGATCTCCTCATTGATGCAAGTTTCCATGTTGAACCATTCCTTTTACAGTTCACCCTTCCTGAAACCATTAGGACCCATTAAAAGCGATCTCCCTTTAACAACTATTCACGCAAACTTGTCAACGTCACATCGATGGCGGGCTAATTTGACAAGACGGCGTCATCAGTCATCATAACCTCCCATCAAATTCCCATTGACAGGGTGGGAAGCTGCCCCGTGAATGCATTGTCAATGGGCGAGCTCAATCAATGCAGACACTCTTCAAACAGGCTAAATGATGTTCTGGTTGACAGAGCTGCACTCGGGGGTCTAATATTTATAAGCAGGAGAGGCTGTTATTTCTTATCGGGAATGCTATTGTCATCTATTAAATCTCCCAACCTTTTTCCCGGCATGTATGCTTTCAGGAGAGTGTGCATTTGTGAGAAGAAAAAAAAAAACCTCTGCAGCTTTCTCTCCGCTTTAATCAGATGCTGCTGACTCCGTCTAGTGCACCTTCCCCTCTTTCTCTTGCATTCATCGACGACAGCTCTGTAGACTTTGGGATTTCTTTGTAAACATCAGGGGCAGACGTTTATTGAAGGCACAAAATGTTCAATCTTTCATTTAATTTATTATTAACCTCCATTTCTTTTCTATTCACACACGTTTGAGCTTTTTTGGGTGTTCTCAAATCTCAACTGATATTTTTGGCTTCTTGCAATGACCTATTTCTTCACAAGGATCAAGAGTTCATCTTAGCTCTCCTTATCTAAAGTAGTTAAACCCACAGAAAACAAAACTTGCTTTCCATGTCCTTCTCTCAACTTTGAAACATCTCCAAGAGGCTATTATTTTTGCAACAAATGCCAAACAGAAATTGCACCGGAGCGTGTTGCATTGAGTAACCTTTCAAAAAACAGTCTCACAGACATTTGACACACTTTCTAACTGTATATGACATTTACAACAATCAAGGGAAATAATTGTTTTTAATTAATCGATTAAAACCTTTAGACAGTTTGCTGATTGCGTTCTTCAGACACTGAACACATACATTGTAAAGCTTACGATAGACAGTAAAATGTTAAATAAAAAGTAAAGCCAATCAAAGAAATATCGGCAAGCAGAACAAACTTTTTTTTTTAAAGAGCACACAAATAATAAAGATAAAAGATACTTGGAGAACTGTTCTATTTGTGTATTTTTCAAATCGATAGTAATAATTATTCCAGACCCAGTGAAGATTGTAGTTTCAAAGACATAATTTCAGAAAGTTTTTTGTAAAACTGTAAAATATCCTGCCTCGGTTCCATATCTGATCTGAAGCTTCTGATCACGACATTTGGGCCAATACAACAATATATCGGTATCCAATTGTTGTTGTTTTTTTTTTTACTTCCTAATTTTGGTATCAGCATCAACTAAACAAATGACAAGAAAGCAGTAAGACAGCAGGAACATTTAAGAATTTTCAAAAAGGACAAAAAAAGGGACAAAAGAGAGGCGGACAGATGGCTTAATTGAACATTTAATCACTGGACAGGTGGTCTTCTTTGTTTTGTTGAGTTCAGTACGTTCTGGTTTAATCAGCTGCTCAGTATCCTGTTAAACGTGCTCATCACACTTACACATTTTCGACATATTTTGACACAAAGCGTTTCCAGCCTCTAACACATGGTAATATTATACACACCGCATTGTTTTATTGACAAACTGACAGTAAAATTAACTGTCTTTCAAGGGCGACATATACCCGCATCAGCAAAAAGCGGCTACATAAGGAAGGAGCACATGGCGGCAATGTTCCAACACCGTAATGGATTCACTTCTGGAGGAATTAATGGGACTGCCGTGATCTCTTTAGTGTTTATCTCGGCGCTGTATGGAAATGAACCACTTTTTAACGACCCAGCAACCACCCAATTTAAAACTTAAGATCTGGCCTCTTTCAAAGGAGCTTATCTGCCACTGATCTGAACTTTATCCCTGCTTTTTGAATCATTCACAAATGCACCGACCCACGATGGAAAAATAAATAAAATATGGCCTACATTTTGTTGTTGTTCTTTAAATCTGCCTCTCTTGTGACTTGATTTATATTAGCGGAGTCTTCACTGTACTGTCTTGGAATTGTCATGTGACCGAACTGTAATTTCACTTCTAAATTGAATTAGCATTTCAAACGCCTCACAATCCCCTCTGCCAATCCATGTCTCATTAGTGGCCTCGAATGAAAAAACTCTGGAGTTGCTTCATTAACATAGGTACGTTCCTGCGGTTCTTGTTGATGCCGTTTCCCTTTGTGTGTTCAACAGAATTAGAAAAACAGTAGGTTGAAATATGAAATGCTGTGTTTTTACCATTTCCTATCCCACCGGGAAACTATATCAGGAGGAGAAATTGTTGCCTGTGACTGTATAAACACTCTGCCGCCGACTTGGATATCTACAAAACCTTTTGACTCTTGATGTTTCAGCAAGTGCTTATTGTTATATTAAAGAAATAATGTGAGAATTGGATCTTCTGTGACTTTCAACATGCAGGCTAATTGAAAAAAAACAACCCAAAAAACCAAGAAAAACCATGACTCAGCATGGTAACAGTTCATGAGCTCTTGGATTCACTAGAAATCACTCAGTGGTGAAAAATCCTCTGGTGTACGGTAAGTGGTGTGTTTTCCATTTCCAAGTATTTGCCACTTACTATGGCTGTTTAAATTGTTGTATTTTTTCCAGATCTACAGTCCACAACCAAACTATGAAGATACTAGTATGGACTTCTAAAGAAACTAGCAAATAGTCTCTTTTAAAAAACTATAATGAGAGAATTTTTGCATATTTTCATGAAAAACTTACTCAAATCGATTGACCATTAATTCTTAATTTTTCTTTTTAGTCAAATTATTATCATAATCATTATAGCGTTAAACTTCAGAGGTAGCGTAAGATAATAGCGAGCGTGTTAAAATTTTGAGGTGTTGTGGTCATTTTTTCTTTCCATATAGTACTACATACACAACAAAAATAAACTACTGCAGAGGTGAGTTCATCAGGAGCAACAAGGAGCAAAAAGAGGTGGAAGAGGGGGAAAAAAAAAAATCAGTAGAAAGGGTAGAAATTTGTTTTAAAAAAAATAGAAGGATTAGTGGAAACATCTGTTTATAGAAAGAGACCGATGCCCTCAGAAAGTTTAATACTCGTGAAAGTATCTCTCATCATCTGCTGATTTAGAAAGAGATTATATTGTCTGTTTGAGCAGTGATGCTGGATGTTACGCATGGATGCATTTTAAAGTGATGGAGTTGATGGAGGGTGGGTGCGCATATGTGCATTACATTTTACTTTCCACTTGTTGAGTGCGCATGGAGGACAGTTGTTTGGTGACTACAATAATAAAAAAAAAAATCACGTTACTTTAACTGCCGTATAGGGCTTTTACCTCTAAATGAGTGTAACATTTAAGCCAACAGAGTACACACAATGCGGATTTTGTTATATCCATGTCTGGTGAGACATTCCCGCACTGGCTAGATGACTGCATACTGGGCATGCTTCATGGGGGCTGTGGGCAGAGCTAACTTCCAGTTTAGCCCTATAATAACTTAAATGGGAATAAAATAATTCAATTCATTTTTAGACTTTATAAATACTATCAGTCCAAATGAATCAAATTCTTATTGTGAAACGAGTCATCTCTTTGTTGTTGAGATGCCCAACAATTCATCCACTATTTAACAAAAAAGTTAGTGATGAAGTACAGCAGAGCCTATAAGCACATGTCAACAGTGTTTTTGTAATTACCCTCACTGGCAGAAGGGGGCGACAAAAGTTCTGTAGGTTTAAGTATATGCAGAAGTGTGTGAAATCATAATATGTCACCCTCAACTGCCCTGTTATATTTTGAATATGTATCTCAGCATCACAGTCAACATGAACATTAAACTTCAATCTATTTTTTTAATTCCACTCAAAGTTTGCTTAATTATAAACTGCAATATATGTCGTTTGGATCCAAAAATAAGTATTTAAATAATGTTCCTCGGAGACAAACTGAACTGTGAAGCTGTCATTCTTTATTTAAAACTTCAGTCGGTTAAACTGAAGAGAAGTGTGATAAATTGCTAATGTTCCATTTAAACGTCTCTCTGCTTCCACGCTTGTATCTTACTTCGAGTGTGAGTAAAGTTCTGACATAAAAGAGATGAGGATTTAAGAAGTTGTATCCCTGGAGTTTCTCGGCTTCCTCCAGCACTGTCACTCCACTAGTGTCTGGCTCGTTGCTCTTAAACCTAAGCTCATTATCCCAAAGACTTAAAACTGAAATGTAATATTACCACAGGACCTTCTCCTTCTACAGGCTGATTTAGAATTCGCTCATCGCATTTTCTCCAGAGGAACCGGTGCCCATACAGGACTTGCAGGAGAAGGTAATTCAATTAAAACCAGTTCTCTTAATGGTGTGACTGGATGGTGCCCTTCATAAAAGTTGTCGAGCTAATTACAAGAAAATCGGCGTAGAGTGGAACCGGTTACAGGCAAAACTGATCAGCTGAATGGAGAGTGTGCTGTTGGTTAGCATTTCCCTCGTATCTTCTTCGTTATTTTGAATTCAAATCAAATGTCACAAACCTATAACGTTTGTAACTCAACTACAAACAACAGTCAAAAAGTCCAAGTAATGATTCTGTGAGCATTTTTGTCGCTGGTCCCATCTGCTGAATGTTTTGTGCAATAGCAGAAATATCAATTTTATTTTAACCACTTTATTTCTGTCATCAAAATGAGGGAAGAGAAAGATGACTCGAAATCCATCTCCATTTGACATTTATTAAATAAAGGACAAATGGATGCCCCACTTACTGCAATCAGTAGTTCCTTATTGACTTTTTATCCCAGTGGAATTAGAGGCAAAGAAAATAAATAATTCATTATTGATTCTCAGTGCGCCGCGTTGTAGTGCTGGACGAAAACGAAGAAGACGAAGACGAAGATGAAGACAAAGAAGACAAAGAAGACGAAGACGAAGATGAAGACAAAGAAGACGAAGAAGACGAAGAAGACGAAGAAGGAGGCACTTTGGAGAATGATATAGCCAACGTGAACTAGCACAAATGAGCCTCGCCAATTAAGCAGGAGCACCACTAACCCCAGGCAAGGTTTAACTGGAGACTAAAAGGTAAAGTCGTTCAAACCACAGTAAACATACAGCAAATTTTTAAATAAATAAAATAAAATAAAACATGAGGCAGCAGATTGGCAACCACGGTGTTAAAAATGAGTGATTATAAAAATTGCTTTTCGGCTCCGTGGGTGATGGCCCCTTTTAAAATGTCAAGAGCCCATTACAACGCTTGATGGCAGTAAACAGTTCTCAAAGCAATCTACTTCTTATTTTGATATTTTTTGGTTGAGGGGGGGGGGGGGGGGGGGGGTTGGAAAATACATTATGTACATGTTTTTAAAGTCATTATTTCCAACATGTCTTCAACTCAAAATGGTTGTGCCGCCTTTTTAAAAAACATTTCTTTGTTTCAGTTTGTGACGACACACACACACACACACACACACACACACACACACACACACACACACACACACACACACACACACACACACACGTGTTCATGTTTTCCCAGGCAGAAAAAAAAAAGTGTGCCAGGCCTGTTAGCATTTTGACAGTTCCATGTATTAGACCACGAGCTCTTGCCAACATTTCTGTGTTCTCTGACAGCGGGGTTGCCTCAGATCAAGAGCAAGTCACAAGCCCAAACCCAACCCCCCCGCCCCCCCCCCCCCCCCCCCTCACACACACACACACACACATGTTCCCTGCTGGCTACTAATACATTACAGTGCACGTAGCTGTGGACACGGACATGCTGTCAGTAGCAGCTGCAAATTACTTTAAACGGGGCACGGAGTCTGTTATCATTTGTTTGTCCTTTTTATTACACGGATTAAACCGAAATTTTTAGGAAGAAAAAATAAACATTGCAGAGGGATGATGCGGTCAATGTGTCAACACGTGCAGGTAAGATGATATTAAACACAATCAGATCTGTATCTGTATGTACTCTAGAAGGAATAGAGATAGAAATAGCCAAATAAATGAAGTCGTCCTCCTGCAGTTGCCAATAATAATGTGATAATGAGAATTATTTATGCGTACGAGCATTCAAGACTCAGATAAGAATGGTAATTTTGTGTTGGTTTAGTAAAGATATGTATTACAACTCCAATTAAAGTAGAAATGACACACAAAACAGCCTCACACAGGAGAGTTGCCACACCATATTTTGTTCACGTTTACTGACGCAACCTCTGATTTCAAATAAGGGGAATGCTTAGAGATATGGTGTTCAACATGAAACGTGACGTTTTGGATGTGATCGACATTTGATTTAATCAGTCCTCTTTTCTACTTATTTCATGTTTTTAAGCCTATAGCGTGAAACCACACATTATACACAAGCATGTGATTATACAAGGTTCCCGTATGACAGCCTGAGGCTCTGCTATTTCCCACCTTTGACACGTAATCATTTCTCTTTTCGCTCATATTCGTGGCTTATTTTTAATTCAAGCCTACCCAACACAGAACTGGGGCTACAGAAAGAAAAATATAGACCTATAAATAATACCCTATGGCCTTTGGGGATATTGACACTTTTAGCATTCACATATTAAAAGACCAGAGTAAAATTAGCTGTATTTTAGCATATTAAAATGCTAAAATGACTATGATTTACTGTGATCAGCTATTCAGCTTAAATTGGGTTCATATTTAGTTCTGGTTCATTTGCTTGATCGTCTCAATAAGTATCATCTTTCTTTCTTATGCATGAGGTATTAATGACAGGGATTTGATGTATAGCATTAACTCTGTCTAATACCTGTCTAATGACTATTCTACTGCAGGCCTTCAGCACTTTTTTCTGGTCTTTGACCTCAGAACTTAATGAAATCTCAGATTTGTCAAAGTTTTTTTTTTTTTTTTTTTTTTACCAATTTGGATTCAGACCTGCTATTACACCAAATGTGGTCGGTATTATCATGGCCGACGGCTCACTTTTGATTCCATCCTGCCTTCCCTTCATCCTGATAAACACCTTTCTAAAGATCCCTTGTCACATTATAATTACACACAGATGATATCTTTCAACTGATGCAATTTCGAAGAAATAACCGCCTGCACCGTTTTACTTTTTAGATTTTGTATTTCTAAGTGTCAACGTAGGTCAATATGACTCCGGTCCGGGTTCAAGTAGCCTTTATTCGAGGTTCTGCGCAGACTTTTAATACACCTGGCTAAACAAATTCCTACCCATCCGTGTAGGAGGAGAAGCACCACTTTGTGTGGGAGTACAAGCACTGTGACTTGCATTCTTCGCTATCCAATGCAAAATCATGTTCTACCCTGACCCAAACCCCGAGAAAAAAGTATTTGGAGGGGTACACGGACCGCACACTCGTGTAGCTCTTTTACTCTTAAAACTGTTTAAAGTTTAACATCTCATCCACTCATTCTCACACATACACACATGGGTAAATATGGAGTATTAATAACACAGTTAACACAGTCATATTTCTCATTAAATCAGAATTTGCTGCGAGGACAGATTATAACATCACCCTCGAAGTGAGAGTCGACTGTGAGGTGAGAGCAAACCGGGTGAGAAATCCAGTGCTAGAAACATATGGTGGTGTTTACAGTCCTGACCAAGGGGTTGTTAGTTGTGGCATGAACTGTAGCGCATGGGAAAACAGATGTGGATGTCTAAAAATGAAAAATATATATATATATATATATATAAAAAAATAAGTGTCTTATTTATAAAAAATAAAATAAATAAATACACTGACCACTAACTGCACCAAGGCAGGCTGAACGGTCTGCCTCGGTGCAGTGGCTCTTGCAAAAGGCAACAGATAACAGAATAGCCTGCTGACAAATGCCAAGTCTCAAAAACCCTCCACTTTGTGCGACGTGTCATTGAATGACGTGCTCCCCCTCCCCTTAAATAGTTGCTGGGCACTTCATATTTAAAGAGCCGCTCTCAACAATTCATTTTGTGACAGCTTTAGTGCGTGTGCCCTGGGAGCAACATCTGAAAACTATGACATGTCTGTGGCGCAGGCAAAGACTTGAGTGACAGAATAATTCTCCATTAATAGAGCAGGTCACTCACTCCACAGCTTCAAATGACAATCACTGCAGACTGTAGATATGAAAGAGCACCAAATTAGAGTGTAAGGAAAATACATGTGGAAGCTAACCCTAAACAGGAAGCGTAAGAGATGTAGGGTAAAAAAAAAAAAAAAAGAAGAAAAAGAGTGTATTTATGAAAGCCCTGTTTTATTGCTTTAAAACTACATCAAAAACAAAGAGTTGATTCATAGAGGTGTGAAAATGTGTTAAAGATTCTGCAACGCACACAGCGACAGAACATAATCACTCAAAATGATAGCCTATCGTTTCCAAAAGGCTGTGCTTGGATGGCTCATCTAGTTAGATTCAAATCAAAGGTAGATAATATGACTCAGTTTAGTTCCAAACCAATGAAAGAAGGCGCTTTGCTGAAACCTGCATTTTCCACTTTTCCGTCATGTCGTGTGCCGCCGTTACTTTGTTCCGTCTTCTGCCCGGCGTCATACTCCACCGGCATGCTTCAGAGGCAAAGTGTTTTGTCTGCCAGTTTTGTTTCTTTCGTTATTCCTAATTTAGTCGCATTTCCATGATTTTTTTTTTTGCTTCTCGCATTGTTAAACGCTTTCTTTTTTGTCCGTTTTATGTTCGTCGTTGTTCTTTCCCACTTTGTGCCTTAGCCTACAGACATAAGTTCTGCTTGCTATGTTTTAGTCATTTCAAAAAATAATCCCCCTCCTGAATATTTCGTAACCGTTTCACACACCGTGCCTGTAGCAGGAGGAGAACACATTTCTTGTCGTAGATGAAAGACCGCCGTGATGTCGTGACGTGTTGCACAATCGGGAGTCTGCAAATAGGTGTTTTATTTTGAAAATTGAGCAGATTCTCTTTGTTTTTCCTCTGTCTTGACTTCCTGCCCGGCCAAACTGCTCCATTCAGCTCATCGCTGCTCAGCTAGTGTATACAGATAACCCGCATGTGCAATTAGGAAACATAGGCAAATTGTAGCATCTATTCATAGTCATAAATTACAGTAAAATGCATCGTGCAATAAAATCGCTAATAGGTGAAAATATAATTGAATGCAATCGTGAAGCCAACGAAGATTCACATTTCTAGTGAACTTAATCGCATTTTAAAAGAGAATGCATTGACCTTTGTGGACCTAACTATTTTATTTTATGTTATTTATTTTTTTAATCACATTACTGATGTGGCCTTAAGACATTGTTTTTGCACAAAGGCTTCCCATTTGCCGTATTTCAGGCCGAACAATCGTTCATTTAAATTCAGACTGCGGGGCATGTAGAACTGAGTTTGTAACATATACGAGTTTGTGCCAAAAGGCCTCCACTACGGTTCACAATACATCCATAGATTCTTCAAGTTGACTCTAGAGGGCTTCAAGTCAGCATATATTATGCAGATCACAGTGATGCATTAGGAATTCTTAAGCTGAAATGGGTCATTTCGCTGCACAAACACAAACACTGTTGCAAATGAGTCCGGGACATAAGATGTGACATAGGATGTCCACTGCCGTATTTCTCACCCATGTCACTCTTATTAGAAGAACTCGTGCGCCACTGTAAGGACAACTTTTCTGTTTCACCAGCAGTTTGGTCCTTGACAAAGTTCCTTTGAATAAACTGGCAAAATTTCCATTAAAAACAGTCTTTGATGAAAACAATAAAAACAAATTGAATATTTTGGTGAGGCCCTGACCTTTTCCTCTGCCACAACTTGCATCAGTTCAAAATCTCATTTTGCACGATATTTCATCAGTAATCTCAGATGTAGGTTGCCATGAAAGTGGTCGAGTAGACTCAGCCTTCCAAAGGCAAAAATAATGTTTGTTTTTCATTTTAATGACACAAAAGCCTTGAATTTCTCGGTCACATTTTCCATGCAAAAACACCTGGCACTCACAAAACTTGAACAGCTGGGCCCTGAATACCAATAAACTGCCGTATTTCAAGGTTGTTCACTTCAGCCAAAACTAACACGTACATGTGGTATTGAGGCTTTGTTTCCCTTTGTACGTTATGAGGTCTGCTGATGGACTTTGTGTCTTTCCAAACTGTGTCATCCCCATAAAAAAAAAAACACGGAGAACCTACTAGTTAAAGAGGGAGCGGGAAAATATGGAAATCGTATGTGTGCTAGCTGTCAACCACTATATATGGAGACTGTTACTCGGAAAAGGTAAACAAAGGGAAAATTAAATGGGATTCTGAATAATAATTGAGAAAGATTTCCTTTTGATGTAACTTGGGAGATCTGAGAAGTGCTTTTTTTGAGCTAATTACGGAGTCATGGCAGAGTTCTAATTAGACTGATGCTAATGAGCCTTGTTTATCCTTATCTGATGTCAAAATGAAATTGGTTGAAATCCAAATAAAGGTGCCGGCATTAGCATCTCGCCAAGCGGGATGAGAAATGTCAGCAATTTCATTGCTTTCAAGTGATGGGGTTGTGTAGTCGTTGTGTTTCACGTAATACAAGCTGACTGGAAAGCTTTCACATGGTCGACCTGAGGGAAACACGAACGTCCCCCGATGGTGACGCAAAAGTAAAAACTGCATTTGGTATTGCTTCCCCCACCCCAAATCTGTCACCTCATGTATTTTTTGTTTTGTTTTTAGAAGTAACCTTATTTCAATACCACAGTGTATACTCGCACTGCATTGTATCACATTTGCATAGAATTACTTGTACCGTGGGTTAGTGGAATCAAAAAGTAAAGACGTGAGTCACTTCTGCTTGTTTTCTCTCTCTTCCCTTCTCTTTATATATGTATAAGTGCGTGTGTGTGCGTGTGTGTGTGTGTGTGTGTGTGTGTGTGCGTGTGTCACTATATGCATGTTCGCAGTTGCGGTTTCGTTTTTGGAGGGTTTGATTAAAGTGCCCTCAGCAATCTGGAAGATGACTAGTGTGAGTTCTCGAGGGGTCCGCAGATCAGGCAGCGCACCAACTCCCTGCTCCGGCCCAGTCAATTTGAACACGACTTCAAAAGGAAAGTTTATATTCTCAATGACCTTGAGCAACCACATGCACACGTCCCGTATAATGAAGGCCCAGATTTTCATTAAGAAAAAAAAAGAAGGAAATATGCAAGATTTCAGGCTAACATATTCAACTCTCTACTGAGCCTTTGTAACTACAGACATTGCATCATTTAACATTTGATTTCGGAGAGTATTCTCAGCTAAAAGGGAATCAAAGCAAATATAACCATGAATAGATCCATGGAAGAATGAATCAGTCCTTTTCAGAAGCACAGTGAGCGCAACATAATGCCTCAGATCTTAATAGCAATCACACCACTGATCTCTTTTTACTAAAAGATTATGTTGCTGACCTTTTAAAAGCACATGAACTATGCTGTGAACGCAGCACTGGAGGAAGGCGACGTTTGCATTTAAAAAGAAACATAATGGAAAGAAAATAGTCACATGACACTTGGAGCACTGTACAATTACTGTCACTGAAGAAATAAATAGATGCAAAGCTTGGAAATATATATATATATTTTGTTTTACTTTGCGGTGGTTATTTAATAGACCGTGCCATGAAAACAGACAAATACAAAAAGACAATTAAATCAGTAATAATGATTAATTGTATGGCAATTAATTGTGAACTACAATGTCATGATTGTGACAGCACTAGACAGGTCAGTCTTTGAATAGCAAGTATTATGATAGTGCAGTAGTCATTTAAATATATTAAAAGTTCCTCTTGACAGTCAGTTCGCCATTTCCTAATGCATAAAAACAATGTCTGCACAAGGCAAAGTAAACTGAAGTATAAAAAGGAGGTTGTTTTTTTTTTACCAACAACCCAGAATGAAAACAGGAGGAAAACATGCTTGTTTAAAGAATTCCTCGCAGTTAATATGTCTATATAGTTGTCTTAGGAGTTTCATCACAAGTCTGTCGTGAATAAAGAGGCAAAATGATTTATAGTTTGCATAGAGCGGAGAAGCTGACAATTCTTGCCATTTATATGTTGGAGTAAGATGTGAACTGTGGTGATTTATACAAGGGTTCCTCATGGGTCTCAATAAATCAGAACATCTAATTTGTACAGGAGTGAAAAATGTACAGTACTCTCAGCCATTTCCTGTAACAGAGCCATGTGGCCACTATGGCTATAAAGAGATTACAATGACATCCTTTACACTTCGGTGACAGCTAACCCGGACACAGCCTTGATGCTCCTCTAAGAAGGTGTCAATGTCCACATAAGAAATGCTTTATGAAGGTGAAAACATTACTTGACAGCTACTGGGGGGAGAAAAAAAAAAAAAAAAACATTTCAAGAGGACAGTGTGATCTCACCAGCACGCCGAATACTGGTTTGCATACAAGGTTTTGGGGAAACTGAGGAAACGGGCCGCTCTCATATATCACAGTCAGGGATTACTGGCAATAAACATTCATCTTCTTACCCTCTTAAAGCGATATTTTAAAGTCAATGGATTAGGGCAGAGCATGCTTGTAATCACTAGTAGGAGATAAAGAGTCACATCTTTAAATGCCTCCAATTAGAGGAGATATACTACCTGTCAGGCATTTAAAGTTGCACTTATCATATCATTTATATTCCAGAGTTAGGAAATCCAAATAATGGGGTCATTTCATTAAAGTATATAGCTTTAACTTGAATAAAAGTTATCCCCATCCTCGAGCAGCTGAAGGGAATTTTAAACAGGTTTGCATGTAACGTAAGGAATTTAAAAAAAAAAAAGTCTCTCTGTGATCTATCAGTTATCCAAAACAGCGTTTACTTCCAATACGGCTTGAAAAAGAAAAACAAGGACCGATGTTGCATGATAAGTACATGCAGTTTATCATGTCTATGCAGCTGATGATTATCATACCGTTATCAATCTCTTTGTTATCAGGTGAACCCCCCGGTGGCGGCGGCGGTGCAGCGCTCACTTTAGGGACAGTATCCCTGCTTATTTCTCGCAGCGCTGACTACAAGGCTTTAAAGATAAAAAACCAGCAAGGTCTGAAGCACACTTTTTGTTATTTTGATATTCTCCTCTGATGTTATTTACACTGTCTGATGTGTAAAACGCAGACCGACACATCCTTGAATCTGATAAAGAGTGGGGGTGTGAATTAACATTCAATATTTGTTGGAAGATATCCAACACGTTAGTCAGTGAGGCAAAACAAGAAATGTGAAATATAGATTTATAAGTAAGTATAATATGAATATATTTGTTGTGGGAAATAATTATTATCGTTTTGTTTTTTTCATTAATGAATGATCACACTCATGTGTGTGTGTGTAGTGTTGGGTGTTCCATTACAGACTGTCACTTTGGATCAGCGCTGCGCATACAAAAATCCCTCTTTTTGAAACTGCACCTAAATACGTGAAGGGAGACATTTCCCAACAATTCTCCAAACAGGTGGAGTAGCAGTGCAGCAGTAATGCCCGCATCTGGCATCTGTATGTAAAAGCAAACTGCCTGAGTTACCGTACAGATGGAAGCAATGAGGTGTGAGAAGAATTTCTGCTGACAGCACGTTTATTTCCTGTGGGGGAAGTGGAAGTCCAATGCTGCAACACATGGGATAAACATGCTGTCTATGTAAAGAATAATGACGCAATCTAGTTTTCTATGCTTATCATTTGAGGCGTGGTTAATTTGGAATGTTTTTTTGTTTTTTTCTAAGTACACCCCATGTTTATGGTATAACTGCCGATATTATACAAAGAAAAGCGAATACAGCCTGTGAACAGCATTCATCTCGATGACAACAAATCAACAATTAAATTAAATAATACATATTCATCTGTGTGGGTCTCTAAGCTCGGCAAAACAGGAAGTCAAAGTGTTTAATGATTTATACCATTTCCATTATGTATGGTGCGTTATAGGTTGCGCCTGAGGTTAACGGGAAGTTTTCAGTTTCTTTATCTTTTATTTAACTTTATATTTAACTTTTACTGTCTCATCCATGCACATTTTACATAGTCAACAAACATACTTTGATAATGTGGCCTGCATTCGAAAAAAATAAGCGTATAGTCTGGTATAATGAAGTGGCAGCAGAAAGCCAGCTGTTACAGATGTAACATTATTTGTGTTGTGTATATGCACATCTGTTTTACATCTGTACCATCCAGCAGTTTACCAAAGCAAAAAAGAACAACACATCTGCTAATTGTTCATTGTGATTCACTACTATCATTTCAAGCCTGTTAGCTAACGAGAAGTAGGTACATAAATAATAAAAAATAAAAAACAACAACACTGCATGCCAGAGGCTTACAAAGGCATTAGTTTTAAACACACGCATTCAATTATTTTTTTTATGTTTAAGTAAGTTGAGACCGAGAAACACTACAAATGCAACGCTGCACCTTAATCTCGTCCAATCTTTAGTCGGTCTAAGAACACAAATCCTCGGGCAGTTCACAGCATCCCGCGCACACCATTCGGTCTTAATGTGCTCTCTTATGAACAAACACATTAGCCGAGCAGTAGACAGACCATTTATATTTGATGTGCTGTCAGAGGCTCTCTCCTCCTGGTGGATATTTACGCACATTTCTGCCTTATTACTGTGTGCTGCTGCTCCCCTGGGAGATTGTTTTACGGGGGACCGTGATGGCGAGGTGGCCGGCGGGGCCATTAGAAGAGCAGCGAGGGGTCTGGAGGTTGGCTAACAGCTGCCTTTTGCCCACACTCTCAGCTGTGTCTGCAGGCCCCTTACGCAGCGAGGGGTCTCGAGTGTCTCTGATATAGCTGAAGCAAAAAAAAAAAAAAAAAAAACCTCCAGGGCTAATGGACTTGAAATATCACTGCAATTTTTCGAGGAACTCGGAGGAGATTAACACTTTCGAGATTTCTCGCTTGTATCGGAATAGTCACAGTAAAGCTGAGAGGATCAGAACAATGACTGAAAACAACACAGAAAAGGGAAAAACTATTGTTGTGTATGTGGATATGGTATAAGTACATTTTCAGGTACCAATCAGTTTCAAATATCAAAACAGAAATTGAAAAATAGGTTTATGAGCTTTTAAAGTGCTGCCATTTAAGGGGCCCATACTATTTTATGAGATTCAGTGGTCTATGCTGTATGATAGCACTTAATTAGATAGTTTTAGTAATTAAATCTGATCATTTGCATGAAACTGATGCAGATTTATGATGCCCAAACTTTATTAAAAACCCTGTATTGTTACAACTTATTACCCCGATCTGACTGCATCTGTTACGATATAAAAGGACACATATTAGACGATATAAATACTTCAAATCCAATTTAACAGATAGCTTGTTAAAAATCTAATCTGACCATCTAAAAGCAACTCCTCACAGGATATTGAGTTCCACGGCGAACAAGTTTCTTCCATCCCCGGCGTGAGTTTTTCGGGATTTTGAAGCCCACAGAGAAGGTTTATTTAGATCCAGGTTATAGTGGAGTTTGACAAAAAGGCAATACACCAGGAGGTGCTCATTCATCACCGAGATGTCCTTCGGCACTTTCCTATTAGAAGCTGTCAGGTGGGCTGGGCTCATTATTACATCATCATAACGGTGTCATCGTTGAACTTCATCAGAGTAATTGCTGCAATTTGTCACATTGAGGGAGATGTGCCTGTGGACGAGCACCCGAGCGCGTACAAGCCTCAAAAACGTACAAAAAAACAAAAATCATATTTCACAGGGAGATTCTTTATCAATATCCGTTTGTTATTTTCTAATTTATTTGTCGTTTATCAAACCGAGTGGAAACACGACGCTGACAGTCGCCCACAGATGAAGCCGTTTTGTTTGCTAACAAATAAACTGCCCACTGACACAGCCTGCGGATACATTAGCATTCATTTTGGAGCTCGGTGCCTCCGACTCCCCGGCGACTCCCAACTCAAATATCAACTCCTCTTTCAGCTCTGTTCTGGTCAGCATCTTCTGAAGGGATATTTCAGGCTCTTCAGCAGCTAAATATTCCACAATATTCGCCAGCAACTGACTGACTGACTGTGCTGTCTGGTCACAGAAAGCTGGCTAACAAGGAGCTTTTTATACTCATTACTTACAGCTGAATATACATTGTAAAATTAGTGTTTTTTTAATATGTAGACTAAGATATAGTTATTGAATACATATACATGATGTATACAGCATGTACTAATAACTATGCTCACAATTTTAAGCAGTACTTCTCATGCAGAATTGATGACAGGTTTCTCTGACGGTAGATGATCAAGTCTATCTGCTTGATAATCTCATTTAGCTGCACATCAAAATGATAGAATTGAGAAGAGCAGACTAAAAACATTATTTTATCAGATAAAACAGATGTTGACAAAGTTTTCCTTTTGGGAAGATCATTTTCAGAAATAAAAACAATTGAATTATATATATTATAAGCATATCACCAAACGTTTAAAATCTCAATTGTATCCTGACTTTAGTGTCATTTTAATATAGTATTGTGGCGCCTCCGGTGATTCACACCCTTAATTTAACCAGTAATTGTTTTTTTTTTTTTTTAGGTTCAAAAGAGAAACGCACACATGATGATGAAATTCAATTGCTGAGGTCGGAATAGCGCTTTGATCAGTAATTCTAATAGACTAAAAGAGTAAACGGAGGAGGCAATAATTGCCACAAAGGGACCAATGGACCTCTTTAAACAAATCTACAGTGACAGGGTGCCGCCAAGTGTGCAAAGGGGAAACGGGGGTTAGATGCACTCAAAAAACCCATTTAGATATTGCCCCTTGTCACCAAAAACACTTTTGTGCTCTCAAAGAAGAATAAATAATAAATGCTATTGGACACAGACAGATGCTGAGCCCCCCCCCCCCCAACCCCCCCACTTCCCTCCACCTCCACACCTCCTCTTAAAAGGCCACACGGAATTAAATGCACACACCTAATAGAGTTAATGCATTTCAGCCCTCTCACTGCAGGCATGTCTTTCAAAACGACGATGTGAAATATGAAGCGGAGGGTGAAGCTAATGCATTAAGTTGGGCGAGTCAACAAGCCATGAAAACACTACAGACATATTGCAATTTTGTTTTGTTTTGTTTCACACGAGGGCTCTACAATATAATAATGTATCACGTTGACTTACACCAGACAAAATGTCCAGCATAAAAGGCAATTCGGCGTATACAACCTTCAAATCGTCTAATAACGATGAGTCAAATTGTTCTTTCAAAGTTGCCGACCTGAGTCTGTGAGTAATTAAAAGAAATTAAATAACAGGAAATATATTGTATTTGACCCACATGACACATTTGGAGAACGGGGTCCAACCTCAAATGACTTTGTTTTTGCGGTTCCTGAATTTCAACTAGCATGCATCGGAAATGGAGAGGACACTTGTTCTCTGAAACAAATTGTTATTCCTGAAAATAAAAGATGTGGTCTGTAAAGCCCGGGCACAAATGTTTCCCACACAGGAAAGTTTCTCCATGCTTGGTCAGGTTGATGTGAGTTAATGTGACAGCGGGGGGACAAGGCAAACTGGAGGCTTATGTTTAAACTTGCCATTACGCCAATGAGAGGAGCATTTGAAGGGTGTTAGGCTGTCCGGGCTGTAATAGCCATGCCCGCAGCTCTAACTGCTGCTCTCATATTAAGCAGAAGGGGTCAAAAGTCTACAGTGTGGGACATTTTATTATTTCTATAATAGTTCAAACGTAAAACAATTTGGTAATGGTCTTGGATATCAAAAAGTTTCGTCATTATTGTAAACCGAGCTTTTTAGTCTGTATCTCTCCAAATATCTCCAAAGGATATGACCTATACTTTCATCCCTGTGTCACGCCATTTCTATGAGCCCCCCTCTCCACTTAAGTGAAAATGAAAAACCAAGTGAGACAAAAGTTTAAATTGCTTCTCACAATGAATCTTTGAGATGTGTAGGTGAGGAGACAGGCAGCGTTTAAGAAAAAGAAAAAAAAAAAAAGCGCCGATCGGCTTGGCTCACTCAAGCAGCCCATATTGTAAGCACGCCAGCACATTTACAGCATTAGTCACATCGCTGCTCTTGTGTCTGCCTGACGGAGAACCTGCAGAGAAGAATTCAGCCAACCCTTTTCTTTCCTCTGCCCCCCCCCGCCCCCCCCATCTCTCTCGCTCGCTATGACTCTCACCCTTTATAATAAGGTCAGCTGGGAGACAATCATACCGACATCCTTACAGAACACACAACAACAAAAAAGGGTAAATATACATTTGGGTTGCAGGTCAATGAATATTCTCCTATTCATTCAGAGTATTTCAGAGTGGAAACGAGGTGACGTTTTTTTTTTTTTTTACGGCTGCGTTGTTTTCATCGCAGTCATAAAATACGTTGTTTACTTTGGTAAGGAGGGGAGTCACTGTCCTCTATCAAAAACCTCCAATTTCCAACAGGAATCCATTTTCGAGAATTGTTTTCTGTTCTTGGCTCAACATGTTTTCACTGCAGGCTGAACACCCTCTCTGGTATTGTCTTTATGTTTCTTCGCGACAAACCAAATCATTCATTTTCTGAAGTTTGTTTGAAAACGGAAAATTACAGTTTCAATAATTAATTCCGTTCGTATTGTGTCGAGCGGTGTGCCGTTGGAAGAAGTAGGAAGTTGTATTTGAGTGCGAGGAGTTGGAGCAAAGCTGTGTTTGCGTGCGTTTGAAGTGTTTACAGCTGAATATCCATAATAGTACAGTGAGTGTTACTCCAAATGACAGTGGTGAAGAACTGCAAACGCAGTACAAACGGTGATGGAATAGCAAATGAAGAACGTCCTCGAAAGGAAAGTTCACTTCCATAAAGCCTACTTTTCACTTCTGCTCTTACAGAAACTACATTTCAGGCCTCTCTAACTCTTCCCGTTTCAATAAATGTCACCCCTCAACCAGTAGGTATAGCCGTGTCAAAGTCAAACGCACACAATTCTCACAGATAAAACCCTCGTTAAACACTCGCAACATCCAGAGTCAGAAGAGCAGCAAACAATAGAGAGACGACGTCTGTTGGAGTTGATTGGAGTGAATGGTTCAAACGCAGCGCTTCAGCTTGATTGTACGACGCTGATGAACAGAAGATTCGAGAAAACAAACCGAGCACACTTAATTAAATCTTTGCTCTGGGACTTATCTCATTAAAGCCTTTTTTTGCTTTGAAGCATTTAGACTTTCGACGGTGAAAAAAAATTGGCAGAAGGAAAGCAGCTCGTTCGGCAAACGCCTCGAGCGGAAGAAACAGAACAGCAGAGGTGGAAGGAGACCGAACAGCCAAAGCGGGCACATGATTTACAGCACGAAGCCGGCTGTACGTTCAACACTGCAGCGCACGGTTTCCCACAAAGGTACACCTGATCGATGCTTTCTGGTCAAACTTGAGACGCGAGAGTGGAGTTGAGAGACAACATCTGCAACCGGATTGTTTTCACAAGCAGCCGGTTTACACTCAGTCAATAAAATAAAACCACTAAAATGAAGATAATAAAAAGATAGCTGATGGGTTCTGAGATTTCTGTATGCAACTGAAACATGCTCAAACGTGATTGGTCAATACTCCTCGGACAACACACAGACTACAAAACGTTTCCAGTATCAATATGTAGTTCACTAAATTGAACTGGAACAGAAAACACAGCCCAAGATATGTTATCTGTATGAATATCATGATCCAAATTTTAAATGGGACCGTTTTTTTTTATCTTCTCCAGCTGTGGTTTCCAGCCAAGATTATTAATTTTTTTTACAAATGTTGATAATGTGTCGCCAGGGGTTGTGTCGAAAAAACTCAAATAGAGTGATGGTTAAAAAGATTTCCATATTTGTGTGTAGAAATCAAATACATGAATGAAGCTGGTGTTTGTGAGTATTTATTGTAACAGCAGCCAATAATCTAGCAGCTACAAAAAGATGGTTTCGAAGAAAAATCAATGGGCCAGTTTTCTTGTCGGACTTTGTACCACCTGAACATTTTGTTCTGCAACTGAATGTAGAAACTAACTGTCAAGAGGCGACCCGAGAGGTGTAACTGTATGGGCAAAAGTGAGTAAGCCATAAATAAAACTATAAATATTATTAGAAAGAACTATTTGTGCACTGACTATTTTACTGTATAAATACAAATATTGTAAGAATTAGAAAAAAATTACAGGATAAACCTAAATAAGAAGAGATACATACAGTTCATCATATATACTAACTCCAAAATATATCCTAAATCCCCTTTGGGAATATTATGGACTTCAGTCAATAAAGATTATGACAAAAATTAAATAAATAAAGGTAAAAAAACAAATCACACAAAAACTCTGATATTAGTCATACACAAAAGCCAACTGCATGAACAAAGAAACCATTAAGGGGAAGAAATAAAAAAGGTAGAGGAAAGACACCTTCTTTGTCTGTCTGTTTCAGTCCCCATGGTGATGAGCAAGAGCACTTAACCTGCCAGCAGGGTGCTCGGCAGGGTTTCCACCCAGACACAGGGCCTGTCACGAGAGGGAGGTCCACTGGGACTCCAAACAAAAGGCCACGGGCACGCAAGGCCAGGCACAATCTGTCCACCTCTGCACTTACACAAGTCGACAACAGTGACAGGCAACAAGAGTTCATGTTCTTAAGGAGTGCTGAGCTACACAAGAGATAAGCTAGTGGCACATATCAACATCTGACCACTGCACTGGCTGTTCTACACTTCTTCTTTTTTTTTTAAAGACTCAGCACACAAGTGGGTGGTGAGCGATGGAAAACAAGAAAAGGATAAATGCCAGTGACTCTTGATATGACAATAAATATTACATCCCTTGTATGTATTCTCCAGGAATAGTCAGTGAGGAAATTAGAGCTTAAGACGAAAAGTACAAAAATGTTTTGTTTTTTTCAGATAAAAACACAAAGGGAAAGCATGCACGCCTGAGGTGATGATACCAGCAGAGAGACTGTCCTAGAAAGACTTTAATCTCAATATGAATGACTAATTTCATGGAAAGCACATAAACGTCTTTCTTTTTAGCTTTTGTAAACAGGTTTCACGGACTGGACAGTCCAAACTGTTTTTTCAGTGGTAATTAAACAAAGGGCATTGAGATTTTGCACAATGCTGTACATCACGCTTCCCCTAATCCAAATCAGTAAATATGGCAGTTCACATCAGGTGAAACCGCAGGGATGAGAATATTGTAACAAGGATTTAACCGGTTTGGCTCTGGTAAATGCTCCCACAAATCAAACCATCTACTGGGAAAATGCAGCACCGAGCAGCGGGGAAGTGGCAGCGTGTCTCAGGGAAAAAAAAACAACAACAAAAAAAAGGTTGAGATAGGCAACGTCAACCGCTCCCCTCCTGCCAAGACTGCAGTGGAGCAGGGGACTCTGGGGAGGCTCGGCAAGGCTATTCAATCGCCGAGGACGACAACTGACAATGAGGATCATGTCCAGAGGACAGAAATAGGAATTAGAACAAAGGAAATGAAGGCAGACCACAGCAGGCTGTCTCAGGACCTCTCCATAAGGCAGGACCGTTAAGATGGCACACTGCCTTCCCAAATTACAACCTTATGACTCACTCTACCGTCAAGGTTACTGATACAGTTTAGGGAGCTGTGACATTATTAAGCAGACACCCCCTCTCTCTCTCTTCTGTGTCTGATGAGGTATTTACTCTATGGTCTGCTGTCACTGCCATCAAGCCCTGTGAAAAAAAAATCCTGTGACTCATACTGACACACGTACTTTGCAGTATTCCCAATAGCAGTTGCGGAATTCGTACATAAAAGTAAATCTGTATTGACAGTTTGGTCCATCAAATGCAGTCTGCAATATTAAAGAGATGCAGACCAGAGTTCAAGAGGTCAGGTGATGAATAATATGTGTTTTCCTCATGATGGAAGTAATTGGAACAACATCAGCATCCTCCGACACCGACGTCTCGCACAGCCTCCTCCCAGCTCATCCCCTCGGGATACCGTAGCCTGTAATTGACACAAAACTGCTTTTGTTCAGTACGGCGAGCCAATTAGACACACCATCCGACAAATTCACATAATGACGAGGTACCGTGATGCAAAGTACTGTAATAATAATTGTACTGTGTGAAGTACCTTTCAGGGCTTGAAAACATCGCCGGACAAGCTTTTTGGGACACGAGTCGCCTGCTTATCGTACAAGTTCTCTTCTACAAATGAAAAGCGAGCGCAACGGCAGATATGACCGGCCACTAATAGATTTAAGTATGACCAACACTGCATTCCTAATTTAGTGACATGCTGAACTGGAGTTCTCGGAGGCAAGCAGACGCTGCATCATCTGCCGCATCTATCAGATAAATTATACATATTTCACGTTAAAGTCAAAACAGAACATCTATAACATTTTTGTGATGAAGCAGGAGGACAAAAACAAGATCAAACTTGTCCTCCGTTACTAATGACTGCTTGCCTCCAAGATTCAAAACGTTCATCTGTAAGGTTAATAATATTCCATCTGTATGTTATGAATGTTAAATGAAAGACCGGTTGGTATACTGTGCTTTATTATTAGTATAATGATTTCAAAATCAATTTCTAAAGTCATTTCAACACCCTTTAAAGATATTAAAGGTATTTTGTCTTCGCCATGTTGCTCAGTTTCATTATGGTAACTGTGCAGGAAAAAGAGCTCCTGTCTTATATATATGCACACAGGCAGTGTGGTCTTGGAAAGGTTCCCTGATTGCACTTCTACCCTTCAGCAACAGCATAGTCTCCAAGTCCCAGACAGCCTCAAGTAACTCCCAACACCCACACTTCTGTCATTGTTCCGGTGAAGTAAATTTATTGAATTTGGAGCATAAATATATCCTTTTTAAATTTGATCATAAATTTTCCGAGTTATCTCGATGCTTTTAAAAGGTGCTGGGGGATTTTTTTTTTTTGTTCTTTTTCTTTTGAGGACATGACTCTTGCCTCTTCGTTTAACACACTATAGTGAACTGAAAGTAGGCGACATGGTGCTAAAAACTAGAACTGCGAGTATTTGAACCATTTTGAATGCAAGCTACAATTAAAAATCCTTCTTAAAAGGGAAAAAAAAAAAAAAAAGGTTGATTTGATCAAATATTTTGTTAAATCTGCAAGTCACTGGCAGCCCTAAATGTATTTGTAGAACAGAACTTATCCAGCTGATATGAAGGGGCGAGTGCAACAAAGCATAAGCATGGCTGTGCGTGTGTTTTCACTGTGCTTGGCACATAATGCCGTTATGAACAAATTGTAGACCGTTTTTTTTCCGAGGCACTACGGAAGCGTTTGTCACTCTTTGTGACATCAAAATGGAGAGACGGCGATCCCTCGGTGCACACGGTGAAGGCCAGCATATCGGAGGGCACTGTTGCCCTAATAGGGCGGACGAGGCACACAAATCTTGGCCGAGCAACAGACAAAGGGGAGAAGGCTTAGAGGGCTCGTGAGTGTGCAGCCAAGTCTGATTCATCAACTTTTACAGTTCAAATACAAGTGAGTGCAGCTTGCCAGCTTGATTATCAGATGGCTCCTGCTGCATTAGGGAAGATGACATGCCACATTTTCTCTGATGTCCCTGCGCTGCCTGGGAAGCGCCGGTCTTTTTGAAGACGAGGAGCCACCAGGATTATAGTGCACTCTCTGTCACGGCTTGCAAATATATATTTACGAGCAACCTGAAAGTGAAGTGCAATTTTTCTATAGGCTCCTGATTAGGTGTGAAGTGCTTTTTGGTATTTTATATTTCATGGCATCGATTGTTTGAGTGCTGCATTAAAGTTTCTTTTTGAGCTCGGTATGGATACATTTATCGATCGTATTATTTCACTGTCGATTTATTGAGATATTTGTCATGTATTCAAAGTGACATGCTTAGTTAACTCAAAAATCCAAAGTCAGTTAACCGTCACAGAAAGATAAGAAAGCCACAGCATGCGAGGGCGGATCGAAGCATTGCGTTGTGTGTATGGAGCAGATGGAAGCTATGACCTATTTGACGATAGTGTTCCAAGTTTCGTCGCTTGACCAACATCAGACGCTGAGTTACACCCGTTTATTTTGTGACCAATGGTTGGAGATCATCGGTGGTTTCACCATGGAGATGAGCAAATTTGGGGTCAAACAGTGGAAATCAGCAATGGAGACCCCTGAAGTGCCTTCAGAAAATCTACAGCAATGGAGAAAAATGAGTCGGGTAAAAGGTGGATTCAGTCACATCTGAGAGGGGCAACCAGGTGAGGTTTTTCTTTGACATTCGTGGGGTTGTGCGCCGTGAACACGTCACACAGAAATCGCTGATACAGCAGAACCGGTGTTCACATAAACGGCCTTAACTCAGGTGCTGATGTTGATCAAGTGAAGAAACTTGCAATACTTGTTTGCAGATATTATACCTTCCCCATGCTCCGTGCACATCGTGGTGCGGTGCACCTTTATGATCCACATTACTTGAAATGTCTTTTAAATAATGACTAAAACATCAACATAATTGCTGAATATCTACTGTTGATCAGCTTTGTGATTGACTGTCATACTTCTATTATGTGATGAGGGCACCGTACATGGACGGACACAGATATGTATTTGCCTGACTAGGTGATGTAAATCTTTGTAAGCTTTTATCTATTTAGAAATAAGATATTCTAACCAGAGGAGTCACATGAATGTTGATTAAAGAATATGAGGTAAACAAACCTCTTTCTTAAAATCCCATCTTCTGACAGCTTTGCTGCAGCAGTGAAGCCGCCTTGTTGCAGTGACAGCACTTAGTGAAACATAAAACATGAACTTGACATGAGACCATTTGAAGATGCTCACATGTTATGGATGACAGCCATATATTGGCTATGGTGACTTAACATTAACTGTGCGTGTTGACTTGGTAAACGACTATTTACAGAGTTGTAAAAAGGCCCAAGGGTCATTTAGGGCAATAAAACGGACTAAAGGTATGAAGACAAATAATGCCCTTGCGCACTCACACACACAAATGCACAATAGTCTCTAAGTGGTCTCAATGTCTGCGCCTCGAGTTTTACGACGGATCCCCTTGTTTTATGAAAAATAGCAACTTAAAAGATTGCTCAAGTGCCTCTCGAAGGCTTGAAGGTTGAATAGAAGAGGATTCTCAACACCTGCTCAGGGTACCATATTAAACTACTATGGGTTGTATTAGTGTCTCCACAGGCATCCACACCAAACACAGTGGGGACCTGAAAACCACAGCCCTGAAACCAATGCTTGTCCAGTGAAGGTCATGGAGCGGAGAGTATATCTGCTCCAAACTCAGGATTACTTGAATAGATGAATCACAAGTGGCCGGACCAAAGTTGTTGTTTTTTTGTTTTTTTTTCCCCCCCTTGCTTGTCAAGATGGAACTTTTGTCATAAAACAGGAAAAATAAAAGAAATCTGTCACAGATAAAGTTAGGAATGAGACTTTTAAGAGGACAACAACAAAGGAAAAGTTCAGTTCAAAAACTTCTCAGACATGTATACGTGTGTTTCCTATAAACAAGAAAGTATTTTATCCATGAGAGAAAATATACTTTTTCTGTGTGCAAAATTACACAGTACCCATAGTAATTTTCTGCATTAACCAAAACAATCCAGATAGTACAAAATACTGTATAAAAATGAACGGCGATGAGGACGACGAAAAAGGCGCTGAAAGTTTCTCACTTGTTCAGTCAAGCTTGCAGAAAAGTATATCAAAAAGTTCCCATTGCGTGTTATTTCCACAGGGCAGATAATCTTGGTACACTCGTTTTAATTTACTCAAAATACCACTAAAAAATAAAAATAAAATAACTGAAACATTGAATAATAGTCGCGCGAACCGGAGTCCAAGCGGCTCCACAATGAGGCATACCAATCACAGGAAAACAACATGAACAACAGCGTGAGTGTTCATGCTTGAGCAGCACAGGGCGTAGATGAGCTGCTATCTTGTCACCTTAATAATTGCAGGACAAACGCAATTGGAACCAGCACACCGACGGTCCCCGATCTCAGCAGCTAGTTATTAGGGAAGAAGCCCAGTGGAGCTCGTTAGAGGAAGAGGAGAGATGCGGTAAATAAGGTTAATTGGCCGATCTGTCAGACCCGGGAAGATGCTCACGCTGACATGGAACAACCGGAACATGATTTCACCCTTTTGTGCCGCGCACCCACCCCCTCCCACTTGCATTCATTAGCATTTCCGAGGAGCGACGCGGTGGTTGTAGTGGTTGAGACTGTAGCCCAGGTGTGCTGTGCTGAAACCGCAGGTGATCATCCTGAGAGTTTAAACCTTCTGTGTTTTCTTTCGAACAGCAAGTGGTAATTGTTTGCTTGGAATCTAGAAAAACATACCAAATTGAGCCTTTGAACTTTTTAGCATTTGCAGCAGAACGGTATTTGCTGTAGCACCAACAATGATTACTGTAATAGCACAATTGGCATCTTGCAGGTTAACACGAGTCATTGTTTTGTGCTATATCAGTATACCACTGAAAGACTGCTGTTGTGATAAGGGTTTTATAACCTTTTATAACATATTAAAAAAAAAAAAAAATAATATATATATATATATATATAAAAAGCCCCCTCACCTGCTTTAGTGCTGTGACAGAACTCCGAAACAGCTCAGAGGGCAAAAGCACTTAAAAGAAGCAGCCTCAGTGTTAATGAGAGCGATATGACAATTATTTCCAAGGGTAACTCATTAGTTCTGAGTGACAAAAAAAAATAAAAAAATCAGGACAAGATAGTGCTGGACTGAATGGTTGAATATGCATGACATGAGGATGCTCTGCTCTCTTTCTTCATCATGCTCTCGTGAAGCACTTTTTCCATTCACTATTGTATGGCTGTGGTATTGTGACAGCTAATGGAGGCAATAGTTTTTTTGGATGTCCTCATCAGCCATCAGGATTTTTTTTCCAGCCTCTGTTAATGACAATAGGCAGTTAATTAAAGGTCCTGTCTTGAGGGAAATGTATCCGTCATCACGTTTACTGAACCAGTCGCAGCCCTGGAAAGAAAAAGCAGGTCTAAAAAGAATGCTGTGGCTCGTATGTCTTGATTAGCTGAATATTGCTGCACTAAGGTGGTGATTGCACAGAAATCATCCATCATGAATTGTTGCTGATAGTAAAAGGGAAAAATATATATATATACAAAAAAAAAAAAAAAAAAAAAAAAAAAAAAAAATATATATATATATATATATATATATTTATGTGCGTATCACCTGTGATTCTGCTGATGCTGAACATGCAAAGTACAGCCTGTGTATTTCTTGGCTATAGTAAAAGGAGGAAAGTCTATTTTTTCGTTGAAACCTGAAGACCTGGAACCAAACATAGATTCACACCTGTGCTCATGTTTTTTCAATGTAAATGCTTCCTGCGCTTTAAAAATCCACTGAAATCTGAAGCGACTCCATGTCCTTCAGCAACAGTTTGTGCGCCAACCAGCGAACCCAGAGAAAAGACACAGGTCTATGGTTTGGGTCCTTCCGCCATAGTGATTTAAAGGAAACAGCTGCAGGTGCAAGTGAAAATGAACCAAAATTCTCAGAGCAAAATGGGAGAACCTGAACAACTTACAGGGAGAGTTTGAATTAGATTTTTTTTCCACATAGGAATCCCAAAAGCATTGTCTTTAAAACTGGCAGCTGTCTTTCAGTCCAACATGACATTACATAGACTTGTTCAGATTCTTAACTTTTATCCTCTTGTTTCTACTGGATTTAAAGTTTGTTGTTGTTTTGTTTATTTAGGTTGAAGGCAAAGCCTTGAGATACTGCAGTAATAATTCAGTTAGATATATATAGATAATGTCATCGGGGGAAAAAACAGAGCTACATTAGTTAATGGCTTATGTTTTCCCTTAAATAGCTAAGATTATGAATACTTGTCAAACATATTGTCACAAATCATATATTTGTACACATCTTGGTTGATTTAGAGATCCATGCTATATTGAATTTAAATGCAGGCCACCATCTAAACTCTTAGAAATGATTTATACTACATATTATTACATAGAGAGCATGTTAAATGTAAGGATTATTAAAGAAATCACGTCAAAGCTCAATAATTCAACAGAGCAGAAACATCAAATTTGATGAATTTTGACATTAGTTTCAAGCAATGTTCTTGATTCTTGTCAAATCATAAAGCAGGTAGGTGGTAGTACTCTATTCTAACTTTCCATTGGTATGGGGCTAGTAGACCTTTCCCCATTAGCCCATCTGCCTTTGATGTTAATTTATACTGCTGGATCCCCTTGTCTCCTCTCAGCCCAAGTAATGGATTTTGAACCAGCGATCAAAGCACCCTCAAGATTTTTTTTTCCTCGCCTTCCAGCGTGTAATCCTTCTGCATTTAAGCAGTCTGTGTTGAACAAACCACCTGGTCGAAATATGAAGGCTGTCCTTTTAGTTGCGATCTTAAGAAACTTGAAACTTGGGGCAAATATCATTCGCAGATCAAGCGTCAAACTGCAGATAAAAAAAACAGGCTTCTCTTGAATTTCACGTCAAAAAAGATATCATATCGTGGGAGCCAGAGAAAGATACATGTTGGAGAAAATGTAAGATGGCATGTCCATATTGAACAAAAAAAAACAAAAAACAAAAAACATTTCTCTCCACTTCACTTAAGCAGATGTTATGAAAAACGCATCCACACACAAGACACTGCACTTTGATGTGTCATCTTCTCGAGACTCTGACCCCAAAATGATTCATCTCACTGATGAAAGTCAATTCACAAGTCGACGTGCGGTTTTACACCATAGAGTTCATTCATGTCACCACGGCGATCACAGCAAGTCCTAACTGATGCATTCACCTCCTGCGGAACCTTAATTTTTAAATACCTCCCATTATGTTGTATAGCAATAATGAACCGAGCTAAATGTCCCTCATCTCAGATCCCGATCTAAATCATATTTTAATCAAGTGAGTGCCCTCTCTAATAAACACTGAGCTGAGAAGTGGTACATTGTGTGTGACCTTGGGTGGTGATGTATCTGTCAGTGCTTTTTTATTTATGCACCTATCTTGTGATCACGCACCAATAAATCTTTGGTTAAACTTTAGAGGCCCTGATGTTCAAAAGACTAAGCTGTCACCGGGGATGACTTTACGAGCACGAGGAACAAAACCATATCAAATAGTCCCTCACAGGGGATCGACGGGGTTGCACCACTCGGTCTATCTTGGCTGCCCGAAGACGGATGATACTGTAAATCAATTATATGCCATAAAATGGCTACTCAAAATATTTGTGTGTCAAAATGTACACATAATTAGGTGCTTAATAGGAACAAAAACAAGCTATAATGGGATTGCTTGAGCAAAATGACATGGGGGTAGATAAATTGGAGCTGATGTTGGTAATCCCAGGTTTCTTGAGAGCACAAACTTTTTTTTTTACATGTTTCATGCTCAAAGGCAGCTAATGCTTAAAGCTCAACGTCTCATGGAAACAAAAAAAAAAAGAAAACCAGGAAGGTATTAGACGACGTGGTTGGAGCACCTTTGTTGGTGCTTGCATTAAAAATCTGACAGGTAATGAACAGGTAATAATCCCAAATACTTGAACTGTATCGCAAATATGCACATATGAAGTTTATTATTCACAAGTCATATTGTCATGTAAATATTGAACAATGTTAATGCACATTATATCATGCAGCCTAATTTGAATTACAAATAAATTAGGAGGCAATTAAAAAAACAAAAACAAAAAAGTTTTGGCGTCAAAGTTTTACTTTATAATAAAAGCTACAGTTTTGTGTTACATTGTGAGGAGAGGCACTGGACAGGAAATAGCTCACTGCAGGCATCAAGGTGGTGGATCAGAAAGGTGATAATCCATTATCATGCTGCCTGACTGTTTTGGCATGGTTTTCTATTTGAAAGGTCACAGTCAAAAGGTGTAAAAGGTCCTGAATCAGTAGAATAACTGAAAGACAGTGAGTGTCCAAAGTGTAAGATTCTGGCATATCATGGATTTCACTCTTCCCTTTTTGGAGCTTATTTTTTTCGCCGCATTAGATTTGATTGAAGTTTGTGCATTTAGTAGTTTACCAGCCACACAACTGATAAACGATCCTGAATTTAAGAATTAAGTTTTCTCTTTGGATGGCAAATTGTTGACCGTATGGTTCAAACTGATCAGTGGCAGGCAAGCAAAAAGAGAGAATATCATAAATTTTATGGCTTCCTCAACTAAAATAAATGACTAAACAGACTCTAAATTGAGACCGAAACATAAAACGCACCCTCTGAAAAACTGTTTTTTTGGATGCAAAACCACAAAAGCTTTACTTTTCCCACAAAAAAATGTAAAGAGGGTTGAAGATCCTGGCCAAACAGAACTAAAGGAGGGGAAGTCACTGGGCCAACCACACAATGGGCCGTCGCATCCAGCTCGCCCCTCTAACCCTACTTAAAGAGATAAACTTACCTACACTAAACCAAAAGACCGAAAATTGGACTATCGGTGATCTCCAGCACGAACTGAAATAACAAACTAAAGTATAACAAAGGCTAAATCATACTGGACAGAAGAAGACTTGAGGGGGAAAAGAAAAAGTAGGAAAAGAAATCGTCCCAAAAAGCAATATTGCCTGCCACCTGGTCTGGGTGTGTTTAATAAGTGGCCAGAAAGGGAGCTCCCTCTCTACTCCCGAAAATTAATTACAGTTGTACCTATCCAGGTAAAGGGGGAGCGAGAGCACCTGGGAGAGAATGTGACAAAAAAAAAAAAAAGGCCACACAAAATCACCAGCTGTAGCTCAGTTCAACAAAATATAGTAAATATATGCTGTACTTATACCATCAGGGCTGGTAAATATATCAGGATCGTATTGTGTAAATAAGAATCTCTATAATGTTGTAGCAATATCAATATCCGGGTATTTAGCCCAAAATGTTGTGATATTTGATTTGGTCGCTACCTCCCCAGTCCTTCTACCAAGTTGCATCCCAACTCATTAAATACTTTAATTCCTACATATTTTGTTTTCATCAAGAATTAGACATTTCTGATGTTTTAATTACAGAGACCATTAAAAGAACCAAAGCCCCTCCACCACATCTATATCCTTTGTAATTATAACTGCATGTTTCTTATCTGTCACTTATTCATATTGACACAAACAAATAGCTGCACCAGTAAAGAGAAATGATTCAGTATGCAGCGGAACTGCAAGACAAATGGTAGGAGTGTCAAGCTGCTCGGAAATTCGTATTCCCTCTCATGCACTAACTGTTGCAAATTGTGTTCTGTATTGAGATACATGGAGCTTGATGGCTGGAAGAAGGCTTTGGCTCATTGCAGATCCTGACACTGTTTTCCAGTCAGCCTAAAATGGAACAACCCTTGTGCTATTCATCATATTCTACTCAATTATGAATGTCTGAGAACTTGAACGTGCTGCAGTAATATATTTGCAAGGGGGGGGGAGATGAGAGGAGAAAGAGCTTGTGCTTGGAAACCCAGAGCGAGTCATGCCACCATTAGAATGCATAAAGGATTTCTTCGGGAACCACACTTGGAAATAAAAAAACCTTTCTCATCTCCTAAATGGAGCCGCAATTCATAATAAACACAAATCATGCCCTCGTTTACAGTATTTATGGCATTTATTCAACAGTATTAAAAATGTACACCATGAAATAATGCTTAGCTGCTGGGTGCAAACAATAATGCATTTAAAAGCAGGTTCATTTTCTTTGCGATGCCCTTACATAAGGCTAAAGAGCCGGCGCAGAGTCTAGTTCCTGCCATTGTCCTTTTTTTTTGCAAGCCTAACTGGCAACAGTGACTCATCCAAAGCCATTGGAGCTACCAGACTTAATTACCCAAGCTCTCTTTGTTTAAAGAAGCTCAATAGAAGATCTAAAGCAGCCTTAGATGTGTCCAATCTGATCTCCTAACTGTGATGATATTGCACTTCCTTTATGGCTCTAATTACTGAAATTAGATCTCCAACAGAGAAGTCTACTGTATAGAACTCCAATAAGAAACCTCTTTATCTCTGTATGTGTAACCCAGTCTCTTTGTTCTCAGTTACAAGCCCTCATTTCTTTGGAACACACCCATTTTCGCAGACACAAGACGTGACTTATTCTCAATTTTTACCACAACACGTCGAATGATGAATCATGGTTAAAATATGTATTATTTTTTTTACTGCTATTCGTCTGCTGAGGCTTTTTTCGCTCCTCACCGGCTCCACTTTGTCCCACTTTCCAGAATGAATAATAAGGGGAAGGACTGGCACTTGGGTGTGTACTAGTCCTTGACCTGAGGTAGTAAAACCTTGCCATAAGCTCAATCATTGAGTCTCGTTATCTAGTACATGCATAATTAAAACCCTAAAAATGCCTGCTTTAGAATAGGTTTGTCCTTGGAGGTTTAATATTTTAATAAGATACTCATAGGGCCAATCAGGGGCTTACTCCCTGGTGACTTACACTACACACAAGAATAACATAAGTATTATTTTTTTTATATTCAAACATTTAATTTAGAAGTATTTGTTAATATTTCAGCTCTTATTGACCAGTAATTTGGGTTTTGAAAGCCTATGGTTTGGTTACGTGTGGTCAGAAAATGCAACATGTTTCCTGTCATTTTCAGTCCAAAAAAACCATATTTATAATCCACAACTTTGAACAAGTATACACTGAAAATGTCCACTTTAACTTCTGGAAGTCGAGAGTAAACAACAGCTGTGTGGCAAACTTCTTTAACCAGCTAATTTTGCTCAAGACTCTAATTGATCACAATTTCAAATGAGATTTTCCACATTCATTTGAGAAAACAGCTACCAGCTTTGCCATCAGCCAACACTATAATTTGTCAAACACATTTGGAGGAGACAACAGAGAGAATTTTGTTTTCTGGGACTACAATCCCCAATTACAATGACTCCTGCATTGCAAAATGGCAAAATCACTCAAAATAGTGAATATTAATCTGCTATCAAAATATATATTCAAGTGTAATTTTGTAAGCTCTATACTTAAATTAATTTCGAGTTCATCCCAAATGGCGATCCGTCTTTAAAAAGATCAATTTGTCTCTGAAGTCAGGCTGAAAAACAAATATTTTTTATTTGATAATTGATTAAATGCTGCTTTCATCGGCCCATGGATCTCCTCAAGCTGCTATCGAGAGTTCATTAGTTACAGACACACTTGATTCACCGACAGTGATGCTTGGACTGAGTCAGTAAAATACATAAAGCATAGAATTATTTAATGATCTGAAAAAACTATTTGGAGAAATCCTGAGAAGCCAATTTGACTCGAGATTGTTTACTTCAGTCTGGTCAGTAGAAAACGAACATGAAAGACGGGTGGCAACAAACGAGTTCATGGAAACCAAGACATGTGAATAACTTACTGTTCATAGGGAGCCAGTGATCGCCTAAGCAGGAATAGCAAATTACCCAAAAATGACTATACAAGACATTGGCTGTTAATATTATGACTCCTGCTTGCAGCCCGCGTAATAGAATAAATTGGGCACAGTGTGAAATTAAGTTCACCTTAATTTTAAATGAAAAAAATCTAAGCTTTTGCATAAAACCCTGAGAAGGTATATTAAAACAAAAACAGCTAAACTTGATTTGATGCTTTTTGAAGCTTCAAAAAGATGAATAGTTATAGCAATTGTATAATTAGGTCAACCAGTCTTTCATTTATGCTTGGAGTTGTACATATTGGAATTAAAATATCAGCACTATACCACTGTACGCTGTGGGCTGAAGAATGTAGTTAGGGCTGGGTGCATTCGTAAACTCAAAATATGTAAATGAGTCAAGTGGCTTCCTAACATCGACCTTCTGGAGACAATTTATTGCTTTCTTACTTTCTCTCTCAACGTAGCAAAAACTAAAACAAACACGAAGATTTATTTATCTATTCATTACTATGCAAGGTAAGAAATGGCAATAAAAATGTGTCATTGATGTATGTTTACCGCAGCTGACTTAGCACTGCGGATACCAATAATGTCTTCCACAGTGGAACACTTCTGAGAATTGATGGTATCAGTATTAGAAGATTTGTTTTTCTTCGTCTTCCTTTGGGACTGAGTCAATACTACTCCGTGGTGAGCAAACACTGCAGGTATGAATGAAAGGAAAGTGTCATAGCTGAAGAGGGAATAACACGTCTCTCGCTCCAAATGGAGCAGCGCTCCGTCTTCCTTCAGCTCTCTTCAGCAGCCTGGCCACACAGACGTGACCTCCATGACACCATCGTGTCCCAGATCTTTTGGTGAAAGCTGCTGGTTGACTTTGGATAGAGATTACATTATGTTGTGTGGGTTTTACTGTTGACATGTTCAAAGGATTAATGCCCTTAGCAGTCAACAGGCCCTCAAAGACGGACCAACCAAGACTCCACTGTGGCTCTTTAGATTTATGATCATCACACTCATACGGGGTGTCTGGTAACTACTAATTATGTAGCCATAGCTGTCTGCCGAGGGGAAACACTGCATACATTTTATGGGAATGAGATGACCGGGTACCAAACCTACTCACATCTACGGTAAGGAAGGAGGAACCAAATTCAAAGTTTTCTGATTGTGCGCTCACACCAACAGCAAGAGACAAAGTGGCTGATTGCAATTTGTCTGAGAGTCACAAAGGCGACAAGGAGAATGCAACAAAACATAAACCGCTCACCAGAATCGCTAAACAAGATCAGAAAGTTTAGCTTTCACATTTAACGTCCATGAACTTTTTTTTAGGAAACAAAATCCACACACAACACCTGAAAACTGATCCAACTGCATCACATGCAGCAAGTTCTAACAGGCCAGAGATTCAACTGTCTCGTAAAAGTTTTTTTTTTCTAAAATGTTAGATGTTTTTAAAATAAGACGTCTCGACCTTAAACAAAGAAAAATCTCAAACTAAGCTCTGCAGGCAGCTGCATGTTTGTAGAGAAAGATTCACATTCATATTCATGCTGCCATATAGACATGTATCATTACAAGCGGCTTGAACCGAAGTATTTCTTACCAAATGAAATGATGAAAAAACTTTTGAATAAAATATGAACACGAATGAAATCTGGCAAGAGTTGCTGTTTAGCTTATAAAAGCAATTAAAATGTGTTTGCTCAGAATTAATTGAAAGGATGTGGCTCTTCTCATTAGTCGGGTCTTTTGTCTGCAGCTAACAAAGGTATGTGGCACAACCTCACACCTTTCGGTTCTGTTAGAAATCAACAAACCAGTCACGAATGTCTTGACTTATAAGAGGATTCATCATATAGAACTAGCTGAGCTCAAAACACATTAATTGGGAGTCCATGAAAAAAGCATGAAAGCACAAGAAACATAAAGCAACGTATCACCAGCATCTGATTTGTTTTCTGGCCGAGAATGAAGCAATCACAAACAGTGTGTAAGGCATCCGGTGCCCTCTGAAACTGCGCCAACACCAATTATGCAACATCACTGGCAAGCTTGCTTTATACCCCAACTGTAAACACACCATACTGGGAAAGAGGCGTAGTTGGACAGTATGGAGAAAATGCCATTTACACAAAGGGAAAAAACAGCGTTGCTATTTTTATCCTGCCTTCACACACAAACACCTCGATCTCACAACTGTAGGTACTATAACAATGTGAGTGTGCGACTCCGACTCATTTTGGCATTTGGAGATGTAAACCCTCAAAATTACTCATAACTGTGTCTTCTTGTGTGTTCACTTGGACAAAGAAAAAGCATACGGTTATTCACACATGGTGTGTGTCAGCTTGTGGACAGAATTGTTGGTTCAGATGAGTTGCGGGAGGAAGAAAATCCAGAAATCCAGAGAACAGATACCCTTTGCTTATTCGTTCACTGTTATCTTGTGTTAAAGACCTGCATCACTGAAAATCAAGGTTATAACCTATTTACATTTTGTTTTTATATGCTACAACACATATGAGCGAATTGAGCAGTCAACACCATGGCTGAGCATTTCCACTTTGGAACTGCAGAACAAATGGCAGTCTTAAAAACACATTCACACAGCCAGGGTTTTATATGGCACATACCTCAGGAAGCAAGCCAGCTCGAGCTGCACGCAAGAGGCAGGAAGGTGGGTGGGGACGGAGGCGGGGATCCATGCATACTGAATGAAGGCCAAAGAGTTTAGTTGCATCTAAGCCACTTTAAGGCATTAGCAGATGTTTATTCATTGGGGAAAAAAATCTAAATAGATGATTTTAGTGAACAGATGTGTGTTTTAGGAGTCACAAGGAGGACCTAAATGACTACTACACTAATATATTACTTGTAATTCTGATACTGACCAGTGTAACAATTCGCTTTTCAGCTTATTGACTTTTCAGCTTCGTTATATCATTATATATAATGATATATATACATCGTTTGATATATATATATCAAACGATCAAGGAATTGTTTTCATTAAAAAGGTCACCGATTTTTTTTTTTTTTACATCACTCCTGCCATTAACAAATTCACTTGACTGTACACCAATTTGTCCATTGTGATCACAAGTGTGCTTTCATGGGGTTCAAACTTTCTTGGAAGCACTCTGTGACTTCTGAGTGTCAGTCGCACGACAGGGCCGCAGATAATACTTCATCTTCTCAAACGCTCCTCTTCTAATATAACTTCACTTTGAAGTCCAGTCAAGGGATCAAGCAGAACATTTTAAGTAGTTAATCCCTCATTTCTAGTCAAATGCACACTATCCGCTTAATATTTACCAGAGAGGTTTTCTAATTGTCCTGCTTACCAGTCCAAACTTAAAGTACCATACTGATATTTTGGGTGACCACTAGAGAGATATGGACTGTGTGTCAAAAAATTAAGGAAAGGGTGTTAAATGTTTTCAAATGATATAATTAGCATACCTTTGAAAGGAAAAAAGAAAATAGCATTTCCTTTTTCTTTTTCTTTTTGTGCTGTTGCCGCAAGGTCATGGTGTGTAAGTATGGTAGTTTAATTAAATTTGCTGTCCATAAAGTTTTTGAGGAACATTATGCAAATAAGATTTTAATTATTGCCCATTCCCAGTGTCGTCAAAGTAGGGAATAGAAACAGTCCTCTGATTTCCACAGCCCGTATTTCCTTACATAGAGTAAGAAAACTTACCAAAAAAAAAAAAAAAAAAAAAAAAAAATTTGAAGAAGTTCCAGTTAAACAAAAAAACTAACCAAACAAACCAGCTTCCCCCTAGATATTAGTCTTGACTCCTGAAAATAACTCTAATCAGTGAATACTCATTGGCTCACTTAACGGTCAAGGCAAGGTCCATTTTGGTTTGTTTTCTTGTTGTTGATCTGTTTGCACTTTGAATGTAAAAAGACCCATTTTCACAAAACCTTGTCTTGACTTTGTCCAAAATTGTGCATCCTTTATCGCAGTTATAATTTAGTTTTGCATGAATAGATTTGATTTTGAACAGCTACAATGTGATTTCCAGCAAAAGCCTCTGATGAACTTCCTGTTTGAAATGGCAGATGTGTGGGCACATGCCTTGAATACATTTATAGACTACAATCTATGGCCAACTCAAAGTACAAAGAAGCTACTCATGTCTGAAATTATACAGTTCAAAGGGCAAAGAATGTGGTTGAACAATTAGAAAATCAAATATTGGCAAAAGCTGCCATCCCGGTTTAAAGGAATTACACATCTGGGCAAGGAATTAAAAGTCAAAACGGAGATGTGTAGGCTCTGATGACTGGGACCTTGATCAAATATTGATTGTGTGGCACAGTAGGGAAGGTGAAACTGCTGAGAAATCCCAAATCCATACTGTGGAATTTGCGAGACGTGGGCTTCCATTATTTAATTATCATTTACTTGAGTGATATCAGCTCCCCAGTCAAGCCCTGTCAGCTCCTCTTGAAAAGGACCTGCCAGATGAAGCGGGGACTTTAATTTGCAACTTTTCGCTTTTTCTTTCATTTCCGCATTACTGGTTCACCCTGAAAGCTCGAGTCGATTCAATCCCTCTACAGTGAAGAACACAGACCTATTCCGGCATGAGTAATAGGCGCTGGTATTTGGATTTATCACGAGAGACAGAGTGTAAAGAGTAAGAAAATGCCTCTTTCTGCAGCTCTTAGGCGGCCGTTTAAGAAAAATTTGGAATTCTAAAAAGAACACTTCATTGTTAGCGGATGTTCCTTCCCCTCAAATAGAAGACTTGATGTTTAAGAGCCAGGTTTCCTACACTTTGAGAATTCCAACAGTTTATTTCCTCCTGTTTGGGGCACCGACACTGCATTTTATGCAGTTGAATTTGTTTTTGCTTATTCACAGGGAGCAGAACGCCATCTCGTAGCCGACTCACGTACAGATTTAAAATCTCATTTTAAGGGCGGGAACCCCAAAGTCCGATTTCCACAACTGTCATAGCCGAGTAAAGTATGAGATTATGGAATATTACTGTCGTGCTTATTCAGCCGCGCAAACTCAAGAGACTTCTAAACCGACGATTACACCAGCTGCATGTGTTGACTCGACAACAGATGGACAGAAATCAGTTCTGTTCACCCTTCAGTGACACTCACATTGAACAGAATTTATGTCCCTGCTTATAAGATCAGGGACATGTGTGGACATCGTCTGCTCGTCCTCTTCTACACGTAGGTGCTCCATCTTATATTCATATTTTTTGTCACAGGTTTCTCTTTTTTTTTTTTTAAAGGGTGGACGTGAATGAGGAAGGAGTCCCCCATAATTACGGCATTTTGTATCCTCAGTGCGTGTATGTAAATCTGTATGCATGCATGTACATGTTAGGGAAATATATCAGCGGAAGTGAGCCTTAAGCCCTGCTCTCATGTGGCCATCATTATGAGGGGACCTCAGGTAATTAATGAACTGTGAACAACCTCTGTGCTTTGCGAATTCATACTATCAGATGATAGAAATTCACCAAAAAAAACAGCAGCTCCCTCGATACAACAAATCTACATTTGTCACTAAATGATTTAGCAGAACAAAAAGCCCCATCTGTCCCACAAATATATTCCACACCATCATTTTCTGTCACTGCGGCCTACATTTTTCATGTCAGGTGAAACGACCAGCATGTCATTGTCCCTTTATAGACATGTCATATCTACCTCCAATCAGAATAAGTGGAATCTCCACACTTATGTGTAATTTTAAAGCCTTTGTGTGTACAATTTTATATCGTAAAAAGTCCCAAATCTTACAGAAAAGTTACTGTCCCACATACACATCAAGGGTTTAGTATTGATGCTGTGGGAATAGAGCTTAGTGACCAATACTATGCAGGAAACAAGTCAGCCAAAGCTTTCTTCTTCTTCTTCTTCTTCTTCTTCTTCTTCTTCTTCGTGGTGGATGAAATCTTAAGAGTCAACTTGTCAATCAAAGCAAAAGGTCAGGAGAAAGCCAATAAAACAATAAGGATGTCTCAAGGCCGCTGGATGTTTGGAATTGAGAAACAACTTTGGAGGAACACACACACACACACGAAGATGCACTACCCTACTGCCACTTTTCTATGGTAGTCTCCGTGCATCGTGGGATACGTTTCCAGAAAGTTTGTCACTTAAGTCATTATTTGTCTCGTAATATAAATTTGAAACCAGCTGCCAGTCCAATTTCAATAAGGTGGAGGAAGTAATATGTTAACTCCCGAAGGATTCCTGAACTGTCTTCAAAGAGAAAGAAGTTACTGCTGGCACACAGCACTTATTGCAGTTTATGAAATATCTTTACCCATAAGGCTCAGATGTCCAACCTGCACTTCCTGTGAACTGAGTCTTAAAAGAGTAAATGCATGAAACCGATAAATAAGTAAACAGACACTCAGCTTGATATTCTCTGTATAGATCCACCTCCTTTCATATTGTTGGGACTGGCTTCACACAAGGTGAAAAGATATACACTTCCAGACTTCAAAAGTGCATTTGATATCCCAAGATGGACATTTTGCACATAAATAATAGATTGTGATTTTATTATTTAAAAATGAATGGATGTCTCTTCTTAGAGGGCCGTTTCCTTTTCATCATCTTTATGAGAGAGCGGGCCGAACGCCGCGAAGGCAACATGGAGCGTAATAAAGGGGAAACTGTCAAAACGGCACAAACTGACCTCCTTTAGTTTTTTCAAAGGCCTTCCTCTGCTGTGTGCTGGGAGAGAGATAATCCATTTGTTCCCCGCGACGACGGACGGCCGAGGTGATCAAAGGGCAGTAATGGTGAAAGACTCAAAAGATACTCTTCTGCACTTACGTGAGTGGATAGCCTGCCGTTCAGATGAATCATAGTGTTAAATTTGCTCCTCGATATTGGTTTAGTTTTCATCTTTAGACGAAAACGTCTATTCATTTTATTAACATTTTAGTCCTTTGCATCTTATTAGTTTTAGCCAAGTTTTCCACAGTGATATTTTAGTCACAAGTTGGTGCTTTTCGTTTTATATAGCTGGAGAACATTAATATATTTATCCTACAGGTTTTTTTCCCCCACTTAACATCTAGTGGAAGATCCTGGAACTTGTCCATTCCTGAACAACTTTACATCCACATCACCTGAACTACATCATCAGCGTTAGTTTAGCTTTTTATAAACGTCAGTTCCCGCCTTGAAGTTTGCAGTTTATCTCGGCTTTTTTTTGTTGCCGTTTCTTGTCTAGTTCTCCTTGTAATTTAATTGGTGGATGAGTTTATCTCATTAATTAATGTTTTCCAAGAACCGGTGACATCAGATAACATTACTGACAGACACAGATCAATACTGTATATAAATAACTTTTCATTCACGGCAGCACAGCAAGTCAAACAGATAAATCAACAGATATTTTTGGCAGCGGAAGAGAGTTTGTTTTAAACCAATATCAGTTCATGTATCCATTTAGTCCATCTTTAACATTATTGTTTAGTTTAATAATAATTAAAAAAAAAATGTGAAAAAAAACCAAACATTTTGTCAGTTCTTGTCTTGACATGTTTTTTTCTATTTAAGTTTTGGGTGAGTGAAGATATTACAAATGTTTTGTGGCTGCCACATCCAAGATCATTAATATGTTCCCAAATTGCATCTTTTCAGTCACGTCACCACTTTTTGCTCTCCACATACAATCCACTTCTTTCCCCTTCTTAAATTTGTTTCATTAGCACAGTTCCTCCCTGAGCGTTGAACACTGTTGAGCTGACACATTCTGGCCTCCCTGACAGAGAGCAATTAGTGAGCGTAAGGTTGAACAGCTTGGTGCCCAAGGCTGCCAACACTACTCTTTTGCCCGTGCCTGTTGCAAGAAGCCATGCGATGATGGTGCCGGGCTTAACATCACCATAAGTTCAGTCCAATAATGACCAGACCCCCTTACCAGGCAGGCTGGACCTGCTCATGACAGGTCACAGAAATGTGTGTGTTGAAATACTGCAAAATGACAACCACTCTCCGATGTTGTGCAATGCCACATCTAATAAGCCCCCCAGCAGAGGCCAAGAGTATTCACAGCAGAGCCAATTTACTTTGTCCACACGCATGTTTTGTTTTTTCAAGATTTGTCTAAATAGGAAAATGTGTCCAGATTAAAATATCCAAGTCACAAAGAGCAGCCTGGCAGAACAGCATTATTTGTCCCACATGAGCCTGTCGACATTAGTGAAGAATGCCTTGTGATTTCACTTTCCAACAACACATGAAATGCACAAAATCTAAAAACTTGGAGAAAATTGAGAATTCCCTTGCATGTAACAAGATCACACACTGTATTGCCTCCAAGAGGCTGATTCCAATATCCAAAGTTTGTTTCCTTCTTACTATGATGCAAAAATGTGCATCAGAGAAGAAAAGTACTATGAACTGTGATTTATGTTTCCAGCCAAGGACCATTTCAAATGATATCCCACTATTAGCTAATGCTTTCACAGGCAACAGCGAGTCCCAGTAGCCCCTGGTAGAGATTACAGAAAGAAATGCAGTGGCATAATTTAGCAAGCATCCACTCCATTTGTAAAACTTTTATTTTTTTTCCCCTCTTCAGATTCCCCTGCAGAAATAACATAAACGAGGACTTTCCCTTCATTTCATTTACCACACGTGTTGACCGCTGATAAATCATCTGTGCCTAATGGATTGGACCACTCCAGTCTGCTAAATGACACAGTACACCACACAATGCCATGCTATTTGATACATTTGTGGAGGGGGGGGAGGGGGACGAAGAAAAAAAAACTTGTTTTGTGAAATTGCAACCGCGAGGTTTTATGGTCACAAGATGTGGCTCAGCATAAAACAACAACAGCTGGCAGATTCAGTCACTAAAATAACTAGCTGAACGCAATCTGATGTTTTTACGAGATGTACTAATGAAATACAGCAGGTGATACAAGTTTATTAAGTTTCCAAGTATTTTAGTGCCCCTTATTATTCATGGTGGAGAACAGTTCCTGAAGGTGAAGGAAGTCATTTGCTTGTATTGGTACTATAATTTTTAAATAATCTCTCTACCGCTCTCTTTATCTGCCTCTTCCTGGGCGTGCTTGTGTGTGTGTGTGTGTGTGTGTGTGTGTGTGTGTGTGTGTGTGTGTGTGGGCGTGCTTGTGTGTGTGTGTGTGTGTGTGTGTGGGCGTGCTTGTGTGTGTGTGTGAGCGTGTGCGTGTTTGTGTGTGTATCCAAACCAATCCAGCTAAATATTAATTTAAGACCTGCTTGCCAAGACTGGCAGATGCAGCAGTGCTACAACAGCATCATTCTGGCTTTAATGACACAGCGCCAAATGAATTAGACTGACAGCAATTTATTGACCCAATTTTTTGAAACAGAATTGTTGGAATCATCTTCTTCGGTAACACATTAGGCTTCAGTATGGCAACTGCTGCAGAGCTACCTTATATGTTTGTAATATACCAGGCTGCTCAAGAATCATGTGCAAGGCTCATTATTTTAGGGTATTTTTTTTTTAAAATATTTTTTATGAATAAATAAAGGGGGGCATATTGTTGGTGTATTAGTCCAAGAGGCACAACATGTAACCACAGCATCTTTGGTTCAACTTTGCTGCAAGTTATCTTCCTCCTCACCTCCCATTGTTTTGTGCATCCCTACGTGTGATTGAATAAATGAACAAAAAAATAAATAAAATAACGCAGAGTTCTGTGATTGGTCAAATGTTTGCATACTTAATTCTATATTTTCAGTTGGTGTTCACGCTTTAGCGATATGCAGTACTAGTATTGTTCATGTTGAAATATGGATATATGGATGCAACAACAATTTTCAATGCAATAAATCAGAAACTTTGCTAAGCAAAGTGACCCTGGGTTATTGTTTCTGCTTGTTGCAGGTTTTTTTTTTTTTTTTTTTTTTTCAAATTTTACTCAAATGTACCCGTGTATAGTTTGAAAGGAGGACAGCCGAGTTCCACCTACGGCTTGTCCTTCAAAAGTTGCTGTATTTTCTTCTAGCAAGTAAACACTGTTCTGATCCGAGGACATTGAAATACCCAATAATACAATAAATATACAACACAAACGATAATGTGTCACAGCCTCAGCCATGTCTTGAGAGTAGCTTCATGTCAGACTGACGTAATACTCTGATAAACCATTTTGTGTTTACTATCAATTTTGATAATCTGACAAACTTCACATTTGGAGTGCTTTAAGTGTCTCGTTGCACATCAAACAGCACCGTTCAATGTCTGAAATTGCACACCATAAGCTATCAATTTGTCCATAATTTCAGACTTGACAAGATGGCCCTCAATTGTGTTTCCCCGCAGTCCCGTTTTATATAAACACACACTGATTGTAGTTTTTATAATATCAAAATAAATTAAATAAAGAATAAATAATTACGCATCATTTATCCATTCAAATGCTTTTTTTAGCTTTTTCCTAGACCACAACGGGTGGTGGTCTCGGAAAAATGTCATTTTAAAAAAATGTCCATTTTTTAAAAATCCCACACAATCTTGTTGTATTTAGCGTGTTAGACATTACTGGCTTTACCTTAAGCAACCATATGATTACAATATTTCTCCTTTCACTATATTAATAATTAGTAAACCTGTACAACGCTCTCCTAAAACCCTCCACTTGATATTTTAGTTGAAAGACAGAGAATTTACTCGACGTCAGGTAAACGCAAAATCCCATTCGCTAACAATGTTTTGGCAATCATGTGGAATTTGCCAGGTTCTTTTGGATGATACTGTATAATATCCCTGGTTAAGGGGAAGGTGTGTGGAAAGGAGGGGGAGGGGGGGTGGTACTTGTCAGGAGGGAAGACAATTTCAGTTTAAACACATCTGTTGATTGGCCACACCGTGGGAATCCAGAGAATAATAACCCTGTGAAGGCAGTGGGAGAGAGCTGGGATGAAGGGATCTAAATCCGTGCTGTGGACAAACAGAAAAGCCGTTTCGCTGGCATCGCCCTCTCTTCAGAGATTACATGTCTCTCGTTTTCATCATAACATCCAAGTTGGCTTGCTACCATTAATAGGACAGACCTCAGTACTTATCCTATCGCATCGGACCGGCCAGGAAAAAATATAAACCGCACTGGAGCAACTGTGTCATCTACGCACCTTTGGGTCATTACCAATGCACAACGGCACAATGCAAGTTAACTGTGAAATATATTTAAACGTACTACTTCTTTTAAAAATGAGAAAACAACACAAACAAAAACAAAAAAAAAACATCTTTACACAGCACCGGGCTGCTAGCACAGCTATGTAGCCGGAGTGAAATCCAAAATGCGAGGCGGTGGGCTGCATTCAGGTGGACAGCATGGAAACGTAATATACTGGAGCTGCAGAGCACAATTCAGAGCCTGCGGTGAGTCGAGGCAGTTTCTGCACCACAGCCCTCCTGGCTGTTCAGCCGTCCTCGTTCACTCCGCTCAATATACCTCCACCTCTGCAGGCTGGAGCCCATATACCGGCCGCTTCATCTCTCCACAGTATTTAATGTGTTCCTTCCTTCCCACTCTTACTTCAAACCTTTGCCAAATGCTTGCCTGACAACACATCCCTTAGCTTTTGCAGCCAAGTAATATGGGCTCATTCTGCCGCAGCCCGTGGCACCGACGGGAGTGGGCTTGTGTCTGCCAGAACTGATTACTTGCGAAGATTGCTGATCAAATTGTCAAATCATCCAAACTTTTGAGACACTTTTTTTTTTTTTTTTACCCCTACCTGCTGAAAATGTGACCTCATTTATTTGCTGGCCAATTTCTGACATCCACGTTTTGCAGACATCCTGATGTGACTCTAAATCAAATTGCATGTGGTTTCTTTTTTTTTTCTTCTTTTTTTTCTCCCGTGGGACCAAATTTTTTTTACCTCCATGAAAATTAATTCCATCTTCAGTATCTTAAAATCCTGGTCGAGAATAAATCGCTTCGTATTACCTTGCTTTTATCTTCATCTGGAGGAAGAAAAACATTATGAGGGAAACACGCGCCGGCCTCTCAAATAAGCGTTTTTAATCTCTTTCATTAGGTTGGCATTAGAGCTTTGAGAAACTGATTGGATGTCTCATTCCTAGTGCCTCCACTGATTGTTGTTAATGGCAACCTGTATTGCAGGGGCATTGTCGGAGTTAGTGTCTGGCTCGCTGCGTTCAAACTCTGAAACACATGGCTTGTTTTTTTTTTTAATTACAGCTCCATTTAGATCAATGCAGCAGTGCTACTGTGATCAGTATTCAGGATTTGAGTTTTCCTTAAAAAGTCTCCTCGTTGCGCCTCGGGATCTTGATTGTGAAGAGCCCGTTTATGTGAACAGGCTTAATGAAAGATTATTCTGCTCTGATTTAACACTTCGTATGTGAATGAGTTCTCGCAAACCAAATACAAGTAAATTCACAATGCAAAGCATTGTTTTAAAAGATTGGTTTACTCGAATGGAGATTTGTTTTTGTCTAACCACAGGATTTGTAGGCAGAATTATTGGTATGAAACATTTATTTTTAAAGCTTCTGCCATAACATATAATGTATTCATGTCATGAATAGCTTTATAGCGCAGAGGCCATATATACTAAATCGACTGGTAATGTCTTTGCGAGAGAGGGAACATATACTCTAAGACATACTGGTAATACCAACATTGTCCTTTCTTGGAAGAATACAGAAAAGGTAATGAACCGATATACAGTATATTCTATACACGGAGCTAACCATATCCAGTTCAAATATATAGGCCACTCAGGTTAATTTTCATTACATTGATTTATCTCCGAAGCCATTTAAAAGCAGAAATTCTGCTTTGGAGTGTTTGTTAGAGGATAACGGCTGCGTCTCCCCTGCCAGTAAACGCGGTGAGTCAGAGAGGAGGAGGCAGACCGAGGCTCCAGATGTCCTCTTCTGGGCCAGACCTCCCTCAGGACAGGCTTGTCTTGTCTTGAGCCGCATGATTCGCCGAGAGGCAGACTGGTGATTCCATTAGCTTGGCCTCTAATAACAGCTACACCTGGGTCCTTGTCGTCCCGCAACACGTCCCTTTCCGTCCACCCCGCTTCTTCCCACTAATGCTCCGATAAAATATGTGGGATTAAAAGGAAACAACTTTGAATGTCATTTGTGTATTTTTCTTCCAGGAAAAAAAGTCAACATCCTTATTTGACGTACGTTAGAAAAACGAGTTTGCTCTGCAGTACTGGAGCTGCTGTGGTTGCCCAATGAAATTGTAATGACAAGAAAAAAATAAAACATTTGCCACTGAACTCCACTGGTGACCGATTCAAGTTAAACGATAAACCAGATGCAATTAATTCTGAATTATTACTGTGCATTAGTTTTACAGCGTATATACTCCCTCAGCTTATTAACAATTCACAGACCTAATTCTCTGCCGTGTCTTCTGATATTGTTATTCGTGAGAAATAATTCAATCAAGAAATCACGTTACTCATTTCTGACCAAAACACTACATTTCTTTAAAGGTTTGTGGGGTGACGTGTTAGCATTTCAAATTCTAACCCGAGCTTTGTCTCCGTAACGTCTGCTCGGCGATGTTTTTTTTTTTTTGTTGTTTTATTTTTTTTTATCTATGTATTCAAATAGTGTTTCTTTAAATTGCTTTTTACCACTTTTATAATAACACTCAACTCCTATGCACACACACACACACACATTAAGAAAATCTAAAATCGTTTCTGTTTTTCTCTTCCGATACCGTCTTGTCATCATTGTATCTGTATTGTCTGTTGTCGTTTGTTTGGACATGGCACGCCTCTTACGTCTTCCTGGGATGCACTTGTATTGCACTTTCGTTAGACGTATAAATAACTTGCGCTTACATGTGCAGTTTTTAAAAAGCACAATACTGCATTATATACTTTTTTTAAACAAATGACGCAGATATTTTCAACAAGTACTTGTGTTTTCACTGCTGGAACCGCCAATCATATCAGCGGTGCGCCTCCACGACTGGCCACCAACAAAGTATCATGACCTTCAATTTAATGTCAGTCAATCTTTTGAGTGGAATGACGCCAATACCACCCCCCACCCCCCTTTGTCCGTCCTGTATTTATCCTCGTGGAGGACACTTGTGTGAGAGTCCCATACGGCAGTGGGGCGGTCTGAAAATGCCCTGATTGACGCCTGACTCTGAGCATCCGTTCCACCTCTTGCTTAGCAAAGCTTGTGCCAAGAGGATTAAAAATGGAGTCCTCTTGGGCCATGCCATGCCATCTGGACAGAGTTGATCTGGGAGCAGGGTTGTCAGCCAGGACTGCTGAGTGCATAAAATACTGCATAACTACATTCAAACACAGCTTTCAGCTTTTTAGATTGACATTTTTTAAGGGCCATTTTGACTCAGTGATTCAGTCTTTCTTTTATTTGTGTCACATTGTTTTCTCTTTGTATTTCTTCCTCTAGGTGGAAGAAGACTACCTATTTGAATTAGATTTATTGTTTTTACTTGATTTTCCTGCTTCCTGATGATCAAAATGGGATGATTGATCAATTTGGAGTCAACGTGGAGACCTTGATTTTAAATTCTACTACATATTACATTACTAGTTCTAATATAAGCCTAAATTATATAAATTAATAATTCATTTTCAGAAAGACGATGTCTACACCCTGAAAAGTCTTTATTGTACTAAAAATGAATTATAAGAAAGTCATTTTGAGGCAAATTAAAAGGGAAAGAGCTGACAGCTGTCCAACTTTAAACAGTTGAAAAGAAATACACTTAAATGGTAATGCCTCAATAACCTTTTCCATAGAGTGATGCGTACCACCTTTGATTCCCTCACCATATCCTGGTCGAATTTTAAAAGGTTAAAATCGTGTGGTTGCTCCTGAATATGCCAGAGAGAAGGAAGATGACATCTGTGTTCTATGTGAGCGAGGAAGACGAGAAGCAGTGCATTAAAATCATGCACAACATGAAAATAAGAGAATTTAGGTCACCGTCAGTGACAACTGCCAGACTTCAGAGAAATCCGTAAAGTTTTGATGTTTAGATGATGTAATTCTTTTTCTGTGGGGATCTCTGCTGGAAATAGAGGGGCGGGGGATGTTGGGTTTCGTTATTAGCTCTTTCTCTTTGAGAGGTTATGGGTATTAGCAGGCACCAGCTGATGTCTCCCTTTTCCAACAAGATTGCCCCCACTTCCAAACCACTCCGGGCCATCCGCATCAAGCGTGTACTTTGTCGCTTCTTCTATAGCGGGCATCCTAGTAAAAGACACATTTTACAGCCATAACAATCTGCCCCCGCACACACGCACACACACACGCACACGCACACGCGCACACACACACGCACACGCACACACACGCACACACACTTAGATTACTGCACACTACCCAGCCAACACTGGCCATCAGATAACCTCAGACATGTTCCTAATCTCATTTAATCCTAATGTTTATTTAAACCGTGCAAACAACACCTGACCATGAACTTGTACACATCAATGTAGGAGCGCTAATGAACAAAAAAAAAAAAAAAAACTCTTCCTAATATCATCTTTACCTCTGAATTGCTATTTTCTCTTCATGGACTGATTATTTGTTATTCAATGAAAAAAAAAAATAATAATAATTAGAGCCGTTACTAATTTTACTCTTGTTCTTTTTCCAACTATCCTTCAAGAACATTCATCTCCGTGGAAGGTTTTCCTCGAATGCGTTTCACAAAGGAACACATGAACGCGTTCCAACACCGCCTACCAACGATGAAGTCGGGCTGCAGCTAAAACCGGTTTCTTTGAACATTCACAATGTATTCTGTGTACATGACGTGCATTGGACCTTCTTTTAAAAAAAATGATGCCCAAATAGATGAAGAGGCATAAACAGTGGTTAATAAAAGTAATTGTAATTGACATGGGATAAAAACATTCACTGTTGTGCTGCTGTGTCTATTTTGTGTACAAGACTGGAAACATAAGTTATTGTATCTGGACAACTCGGCAATGAGAATGATAGAAAATCAGATATCATCAGCGTAGAAAAGCACTTGTTGAAGCCATTAAGTGGGCTCCAGTGTTAGTAGCTGTATTGCAGCTTAAACATGTACTGGCAAATTACCTGAATCACATCACTTTCACAGCTGCGTAGGTAACAGCGTTACATCGTAAAGGTTCACTTCTTTGTCCAAAATGCTAAATTAATGGTCAGCGATGCAATTTGGTGATTTGGCCAAAATTGGCTTTGGTCTGCGAGTCCCAGTTACCAGAACAAGTTGGTTTCCATCACATCCCCTTCACATTTCTGGCTCAGCTGTGAGTCAGTCAAGAATAACGGACCCTCCCATTAACCACACCCTTTACTCCAACACCCACAAGCCCCAACAGATCATTACTGGATAATGTGGTTGTAAGAAAATATAGATACACTTGAGAACCGCAATATTATGTTTTGGGAAACCATCAATTCTCCAAAAGTCTGTATCAATATCAAATTAACAGTTTACATGCAAAAGGTGGCACATAACAACAAAAATGGAGGCAGGAAATAGTATATATTATGGCGGGAAGTAGTGTAGACTATGACCGTTTTTCAAAAATTAGATTTAAAAAAAAAAAAAAAAAAAAAAAGGAATACATGGACTTGCTTACAGTTTCACAATACATGAATGTGTTGAACGGAAACCTGTGTATTGTGATACGTACTCGGATTGTTGCCAACGCAGAGCCCTACAGGATATATCCATCCTCGCCGAGAAAAGATTAATTAACTCACTTCTGACTGCAAAGAGGGACAACTTGTCTAATTTCATTTGGACCTGAAAGGATCAGCAACCACATGAGCTCTGGACAAAGGAAGCCTCTCCAACCGTCTCTGTGATTAGAATATCCCCGGTGACCACGGCACACACCACTGGCTCTGCGTGTGTGTGTGCGTGCGTGTGCGTGTATGTGTGTGTATGTGTGTGTGTGTGGCATTGGGGGGGGGGGGGGGGGGGTTGGAAGGGTGGGGTGCTTGTTAGTCGAGTCTAATCTGCTTGATGATGGAGATCCCCAGTGCTCATGGGACCTGATATGGAGGTTGGGGGGTGGATGGAGGGGGGGGATGGGGGGGAGGCGGATGAGGGGGGGGGGGGGGGGGGTTGCACCAACGTAATCATGACTGCCGCTTGCCACTGAGCCAGCAGCGTTCACAGACCCTCACACATTATCTCTCTCTCTCTCTCTCTCTCCTAAACACACACACACTTTCTCTCTCTCTCTTTCTGATGCACACACACACACACACACACACAAGCTTCTTTCTCCCACTTCGCCGCTCACTCAGTCGCTCGTCCCCCCCCCCACCCCCCTCCGTCCCCCTCCTCTCCCTCAGTCGTCTTTCTGCAGCCGTACGGACAACACTCTCACTTTGGTTGCAGCTCCTCTGGTATCTTCCAGCTATTCCGAAGCCGACGGCGTCTCGGTACCTCGGAGCGGTCGATGCACTCGCGAGCGTCGGCTCTGTTCCTGCTCGGGCTCCAACTGAACACGCAGAGCGGGATAATGACAGCGAGGCAGCAAAGGGGAAAGAAGCAGGGTGAGAGAGGGAATTAAGGGGAGAGAGCTCGCACTCGCACAAAGGTTTGGAGGACAGTTTGATTCAGTGAATAATTGGGATTAAACTGGCTTCGTCTCTGCTCTAAAGTTACCGCTGAAGGTAAGTGCGTCTTCTCTTCGAGCTATTCTTTACTCGAATATCCTGCAACTCCGACTGGCACTTGCTCCGAGTGGCGGATTCACATGTAATGGGGCTTGTGCACGGAGCTTCAAAAGAACAGAAGGGGCTTTATTTGGTGAAGTTATTGGTATCATCCCCCTTCGGCGAACGCAGTTGCGACACTTCTCCGTAACAGCTGGTTAAGTGTGATGAAATGTGGCTCCGAGGTGCCCTTGACAATGTTGAAAAGCTGTTTAACTCAGAAGGACCGCAGACACTCAAGCAGCCGTGGAGCCTCTTGTTCTTTCTGTCATGGCTCAAAAAGAGTGAAAATGAGAATCCGGGAAGTGTCAAAGTGACACATGACACAGTCCAGTTCACTCTTAATGTGCTGACCTCATTTGTAGGTCTGAGTTTGGTTTTTTTTCAGTTCATCTGCATAGGAAAGGCTGTGTAGCTTTTCGACTGCGTTGGAGTGTGTTCAACGCTGATTATCACACCATGGCGTGTCAGGTGGCTTTGCCAAGTCGATCTAAGCTGCGCTCATTCCGCCAAACTACAAGAAATCAGTTGATGATGAATTCTCTAAATTAGTAGTCCACTCTACATGCGATTCGTAGCCTCAAGGACGAGTCTATGTGTTCACTTTAAAATGTAACAGATGTGCCGCATCTGTTTACACAGCGCGGTGCTCATGCAAGTGTTTTCAGTGGAGAGCAGAAGAGCGCACCAGCTCTGATGGCTCAATCACAGCCCAGAGATTATTCCTTTTTGTTTACACAGTGTGTATCAGCGACATCATTGGCGGGTAAGACCATTCTTGTGGCGTGGAAGGGGGATTAGAGAGAACAATCTGAGAGGGTATCAAAGAGGCTTGACAGGATGCGATTTGCTGAGAAACATGGGATCACAGATGCAACCTTGCCCCCCTATTCCGCTGCAGCAGATGCTTATTCGGACGAGCCAGAAAGGAATATAGGGACACAAAATGTGGAGATGCGAACCCCTCAATGCTGCAATGCTCAATCTGCAGTGAATTTATACATTTCCAATGTTCCATCAGCGTTTCCCAAGTTGCAAAGTGTAATCACATCAAATTTGCATCTCTCACAGGAAGGCATCTGGAGTGTGAGCGACTGGCCGCCACATGGGCCGACATTATGCACTTTTTGGACTTTTGAAGCGGTGCGTGCTTATTATTATTGCGCCAGGAGTAATGCAGATCTCTCTCTTACCATTCCCAGTGTGTGTGTGTGTGTGTGTGTGTAACATCAGTTCATCACTGACTAAAGAGATGCTTTGTGAATTCTGGCACAGCTTTTCAAAGTCAATCCCATCTTCACTTCAAGATTAGATATAACAAAATGTGTTTTGTTTTTTTAAACAGGCTCTTTCCTTCCACTACTTTAAGCACATCTAATGTAACTCACTTTAGTGTCAGAGGCACTGAGTCTTCTTATCAGCATTCAGCTGAAAACACCTGCTTTGGAATAATCAAATTACGCTGCAAGGAGTCCACTTCCAGAGGAGGAAAAAAAAAAAAAAGGAGCTGGACCCTTTGAGTACACAGAGGCTACTGTGCAGAAAATGAGCATTCAGGGCATGCAGCCACCAACCACTCAGGTATTATAACTGCATTAGAGGGGATAAATGAGGAGACATGCAATATACTTGTGGTATATTAAGTGATGACAGTGATACTAATCAACTGAGGTGCACATAATGGCAATAATTTTGCCTATCTGGTGCCAGAGTGAGGGGGAAGAAAATGGTTTTCTGAACACAATTTACCTGCAAATTAAACTTTCTATAATAGGAGAAAAAGGTCGGGCTTCTCTAATTTGTCTGTTGCGTGTTATTATTCCTGCTCTTGGAAGGTGAAAGGTCCCTGCAATGACGGCAGGCAGCGTCAACTGACACCATGACATTAAACAGCCTTGTTTCACCGTTTCAATTCACACAGTTCTGTTTTAAACGAACACTTTTTAAAATCACATGGATTCGTTTTTCTGATTTATAATTAACTCAACGCAAAGCCTCAGGTGCCAAATGAGAAAAAGATATCGCCGCTTTACAATTTTAGGGGACGGGTTGCTGTATGGTTGAACTAAATTGATCTATTTTTTGATTCAACAAATGGTTCTTCTATGTTCTTTTTTTATTAAATCTTCCTGTGGGGCAAAGCAAAACACGTTATTGATTGCCTTGATGACCTGACGGATATACATCTGCCACAGCAAGACCACCGGCCCAGACGACTGTGAACCCCTCTGCACTGTGTCCATGTAAATGTGACGGCAAAGACCGAGAGATTTGTGGTAAATTACAGCCCGCTAAGCTGTCATCATGTCTGTGGATCCCGCTGCTGCGTCTGATGAGGGTGAGCTGCTATTTATGGATAGTCCACAACCTTTACCGTAAGCAGAACTACAGCGATCGGTCATACGGATGTGCCACCTATCAGCGCATTCTGAAATAAGTGTCCATCAAGAGCCTTCGGGTTTAAACGGAATCAATACTCGAGATTATTTGGAGTCTCCAGACTCTCTTTACCTTGGGCTCTTCAATCTCCGCCCACACTCAATGGACTCATTTTGACATCATTCCGCTCTAAATGAGCTGTGTCTGATCGCACGCCTCTCTCTCTTTGTGTGTGTGTGTGTGTGTGTGTGTGTGTGTGTGAATCTGTGTTGTGAGCACTAAAAACCTGTCTGTTTTGTGTGCATCGCTGTAGCGCCATGCAATGTAATAAGCGAACTGTCAGAAACTTGCCTCCCTCAGTTTTAAAGGATCTGAATGCTGATCAGCCGGTGGATTTGCTCGTTCTGTCTGCAGTCTCAGATGAAGCTATTGTACTTTTATGGACGTGCTTCGTGGCAGGCAGCAATTTCTCCCACAGCGAGCAACACTCAGCCGAGACCCCTGCAGACCTCGGAGGCCGGGCTCTGCCTGGCTCTCAGACAATCATCAGCAAGGGTCCTAAACATCTTAAATTAAAGTCTTGCCGTGATGGATGACTCTCAATCTCCAGGAGATATTGCGCAGGCTTCAGCTCTGAATGATGGCCAACTTTTCTTCACTCCACTTAGCAATTATTTATATAGATTTGTCTCTGTTCGTTTGTCAGATTTGGAGATGCCTTGTTTCTTCCTCTCGGCGGTGGAAATACCCTGCAGAGGTAAAGACTCGCAGTTTCTGCAGCCTACTGATGTTCGGGCTTTTTGTTTTCTTTCTGGAAAGCAAACAAATATAACGTTCCCTATGGTATACACATGTTGTCTGAAGAAGCGGTGGAAATAGAAAGTGGGAAGGCTGCAGTTATACCTGACGGTACCATCTCAAAAATCCAGGACACGACTCTTTTGCCCCGATGAAAATACAAAACAGAAAAAAAAAAGAAACGTTCTCTGAACTGAGTTTGAACGTTGATTATAACTCCACGGAGAGCTACTGTGGAGGGGCTCAAGGAAAATGACAACAGCCTTGGAAACTTCTTCGGCATAATTAAAAAAACGTTCACTCCAATGCATTTCAGTTCGCAACCATTTCCTTGAAAGATGCTTCAAGGAAACTCCAACGTGAGGTCAGTTAATCCCTCCCCACCCCCACATTGTTTGATTAACTTTCTTTTATACATATTTAGACGACTGCAGAGAAAAGTCTTAAAATATCCCAAAGACACCGTGGGGCTTCTGTTTATTTGAGCATATTTGTGCCATCCCTTTGAGAAAACCCACCACAGATTATCAGCCAACTGTCGGCGGCAACAGTTGTGGTCATAAATAAATCACTGCGGGCAATGCACAGGCACAAGTACAAGTGGGTGATTGGCTGGGTGGGGGAGGGCAGGTGGGGTTGTTCGCCAATGCATTTACTCTACTATTTATAAAGTTGTTCTTTGTCTTCGTCGCCATGTTTGACAAGCGCTGAATTATAGATTTCAGAAAGACGGGCAATTAGCAGGTTATATACGTTATATACGTAATTGCCATGCTTTGCATTTGTGATGAAACGCTTTCGATTCGACACACGTTCGATCATCAGCATCCATCCAAACAATAAACAGACATCTCTGGCTGGACTCGACTTTATAACCTTAAACACAACCTCGCCGGCCCCAATGGCAACTTGGGAAAGATTTCCTGTCACACAGGTGAATGACTATTAGTTTACTGACCCTGGAGGTAGAGGGAGATTGTAATGATTTTTAGAGAGGGTGATGGGGGGCCTTTCATTTTAAGGGGCTGAGTAGTAGCTGTGGCACTCCGGCAGGAAAATGTGAGGTAAGAAACAGATATGGAATCACATCAGTCTGCTGAGCTTGCATTGGCCGTTTGTACGTATATTTTGAAGATAATGGCTTCAACAGGTCGATACAATTATTACAGGTTTATTTTCATTTGAGTTGGGGGCTTCGGTTGGGTGGTGGCAGTTCATCAGTTAATCCTTCAGTAATGATAAGATCACTAACGAGATAGAGTACTATTTATAGCGGTTGACATTAAGGCTGCCACGAATTATTATTATTTATTTTTTTTAAATCGATTAATCAATAGAGTTTATTTGAATATTAATTGCTTGGTATTAAAAATATACTAAGTTCACATGTTTAATTTTCCTATTTTTGACCAACTGATACAGCAATTCACATTTGAAAACCTTTAGCTTGGATAATTGGACTAATTCTGTAGTAGGTGACATCAGATTTGTGATCGTCTCTGGTTTTATATCTTTCGAGTTATTTCTTAAGATTTCTGGCAAAATATATAAATGTGTTTTTGTTTGTGAGGAGAAGAGGGGATTTGTAATGCTGAACGTTCCCTTTTAGCCTGCTGATTACTGAGTAAACTTTAACATTACACCATATAGTCACATCTGATTCCTGCTAAAAACATACTGAAGTCTCTCTTCTAAATCACCTGAAGTAAAAACCTATAACTGCGTTACAATCTAATACCGTTTCCTTTTTCCACATTTCTCTTCCTCTTCCGTTATTAATTCTGTCCTCTATATGCCACATAAAATTTTCACTTTTATTCATCCACATCAAACCTCATCCTCATTTCATTCAAAGAAAGTGCGCTCCTTGAAATCATTTCCCAGTGCAGCAGGCACAACCTTTCTGAGAAGTACCTCTCACAAAATATAACATTTTACATTTTGCTTAACACACTTGAGCAAGCTACTCTCCCAAGCATATAGACCACTGTAAATGCAACCAGTCCAGCATAAATATTTAAGTCTCTTTACCATCTGTACAGTAATCCTATCACAGTATCTCACAGCAGATTCATGTAGCGTCGGCCTTGGACACAGCAAGGTGAATACTGTACAAAGAGAAAAGAAAACCCCAGGTGTGCCTATGAGCTAATAGAACAAAAGGGAACTATCCATATTTGTGGCGCCATATGGTGCTCAAGTTGGATTTGAAATATTTAACCAAGGAAGTCGCTCCTCCCAGTATCTCCTCCTTCATTTCATTATCATGGCGAGAGAGGAAAATCACATCATAACTTACTGAAGGAGAACGGGAGCAAACCACAAAACTCAGTTGCATTCACTTATCCGTGAAATATCGGTCTGCTCATTTGTAGTATCATCATGCTGTGGAGTGTATACTAGGGTTAGCCTGCTAGTCGTGTCACCCACCGCTGATATAATGGAGGTTCTGCTCCGTGACCACAAATACAAGTCTGTGAGACGCCAACTTTATTGTCTTTAGTCCTTTAAGTGATTTTATTACTTGCTGAACTTGGGTTTGTTTTTGCACATTGCACAAACCTTTCTTGAGCTATGGGGCGGCAGAAAGAGACGCTGTGTTAATCTTATCTGATATGAATTTCATATGATGGGAGGAGGCGAAATCTGCATTTTGCATTGTCATTGATGAATTCATTTGGTAAAGAAAAAAGACAACAGGATTTTGAGGAAAGTGCATACAAAACTTAAAGCAACCATTTGCATTTAATGATGCATGTCCAGCTGTTAATGTTATCTTGCAAAGGACAGATTTCAGTCCAATCAAAAATATTTTATTGGAGAAAAACAATCAGAGTGTGCAGTCTGGTCTGAGATGAGAGCATAAGGACAAAGAGACGATTCCCTCTGCATTCATTCATGCTTATCTTCCTCAGTGGAAAATGTCATTGAGGAGATATAGGAGGGAAGGGGAGGGGGGGCATCGTCGTCTATTTCTTAGTTTACTATTCAGAAGAGTGCCGATCTAACATTAAATTTCCCCCTAAATCACTGTGACTCTTAAGGACATCGGTTTTGTATGTGGGCTTTTTTGACTTAACAGCCCCCCATTTCAAACAGGTTCGGTCCTTATGCCTTATATAAACCGTGAACCTGGGGAGTGATAAAGCGTTGCACTTCCTCCATTAAATAGAATAAGAAATCATCCTGACAGACCCTAGATCTTGGCCTGGGTGAGTCTTCTTATGAGCGAGACTTCCTCAAGGTCAGCGTGATGGTACTTTCTTCAGTGTGTGCAGCAACTGTGATGAATAGGACACAGTGTGCGAGGGAGAGGACGTGAGGGCCGCGGGGGGGTGAGGTGAAAAGAGGGATGAACATTCGGGGGGGTTAATGTATTGTGTTTACCTGAACACAGAGGCCGCGGGGAGTTGTGCGTTTCTTAGTTGTGACTAAGATTAAAAACACCGCAAGTTCAGGAGTTTCTTTGAAAACTGTTACAGTTATCAGATTTAGAGATAGGTGTAAAAAGTTTGGCTAATCCGCAGCAAAATCTGCCGTTCAAGGCCAATTCTAATGTAAAATCCTTCTCTTTGTGACTTAGTATTCTTATTTATAGTGGCATCAAATGATTTAAAAAAAAAAAAAAAAATGTATGTATGACTTTACAGTTAAGGGACTCAAGGAAACCAAAATATCCATGACAATTGAGAACAGTAAAAGTCTGTAAAAGTGTATTCAATAATTCAAAATGTTGACATCATTTAAGGTTCAGTAGAATTAGCTAGGGGCTTAAGTCATTTTTAAATATGAAGATTTAGCTTAACAGCAGGGTCACATCAAGTCCTGATTGGACCACTTAAGATCAGGTGAAAAGCCGGAAAAGATCCTTTCTCAAAGGGAACGTAATGTGCCAAAAGAATGAACAATGTACTGGATTTAATATGTTTATATATATATTGGTAGAAATCTACCAATAGTGCATTCAGCACAGTGAACTCTAAGAACCTGTTTATGTTTACATGGTACGCATCAAGAATATAAGGTTTCCGTGGGAGTCTATTTTTCTCACCCGAAAGTGTGTTGATTACAAGCACAGGGAAAAATAAACAAAGTTCTCCTGAAATATTAAACATTACAAGAAGGCGGCTTTACTATGGGATGGCAGAAACACGTCTCCAGTGTGCTACTCAGAAAAATAAGAAGGAGAGAACGATATTTTGAAAATGAGAGGATTCAAATGAAGAGGCTGGATGCTGACAGTCAAAACGCTTTGGTCGGCGCAACAGACAGACCAAATGTGGCAACGGCATCAAACGGGTCCGTCCGACTGGTGCCGGGGTCCAAAAGGAACTAAACCGAGAAATGAACAAAAGAAAAAGCAGCTACAAAGTCTATTTTAGACAATGAGGCAACGACGGTCTTGTTTTCCATGCTTGAAGCATTGAAGTTTGTGGTTTACGTGTAAAACTAGACTACCGTGTGGCGACAAGGCTTGGTTTTGTTTTTGGTGTAAATGTGGTTTTGTCGGGGCGTCGGCATGGTGCAGCTTGTGTGCTGCACCCCCTAAATGCATCTTAAATGATCCATTACGGTTATTAATTTTCTTGCGGCGCAAGATTGGACTTTTTTTTCGAATGTGTTCAAGGGGTTGCCGGAGAACATCCCCCTCCGCAGGCTTCCACACAGCCAGTTAGTATTTTACCAGAGGCCGTATCTTACATCGTTAGTGCTCGGGCTTAAAGTTTAATTAATGAAATGGAGATATCAAACCTGGAATCCAGCACAACACGGGGAAACGTATCGGCGTTAAATCAATAAGGCTGCACACGTGTTAGCGAATTAACCCCGCGTGTTCATACATATGTCACCACAGCTGGGTGTTGGAGTCACTTTGAAGCTTTCTTGGTTTTAAGTGCTATTCAGAGAGGGAGCGCCGCGACACGAGTGGCCCGTGTTCCTACTGAACTTCCACGAGCCGTTTTTTACTTTTCTCTTTTCGGATCTGAACCGTCGAGTCACACAAAGCAAAACTCAAAACAAAACCCGCCCGGGGGGGCTGGGGGATGTCGACGTGACAGCTGTGACCTAGCCTGCTGAGTGTTCCTGATGAGCAAGGGGTCCGCTGACTTCATCGTGTAGAAGATAAGCAACATTGTGCTCAGTCACCCCTCTGCGAGCGAGGCCTCCGCCTGCCCCGGTTCTGATTGTCTACACAATCCACCGGACTGACAGACCTATCATCTTCCTTATATGGAGCCATAAATCAACCCGGGTTATGTTTTGGAAAAAAACATCCTAACTTAAAATTGGATAAGTTTTTGCTACAATAACTTGCAGTAACAAAGCTGGGTGGTTTTATTGAGAATTTTTAAAGCGCCATGCCTCATTTTAATGAAGTGTGTGTAGGGCTGCAAGTGAGACCAAGAAATTAAGTCTAGATTTTTTTTTTATTTTTTTTTTAACAGATTCCCAGAATTCATTTCCATTTTTTGCTACATGATAAAACATGATTAAACAACGTTTTAAAACAACTGTTCAATCTTTGCACCAGGATGAAGACGATCCACGCAGGACTGACCAAATAAAAGTCCCAGTAGAAAGGCAACAGTCGTATTCACTCAGTTTAATCTGCAGGAAATTCAAAGGTCTGGAGTAACGCGTTTTACTGTCACAGCGGTAATAAATTATTGACAACTGAATTGTCTGATAAGGGCTGTCCTATATTTGACATTGAACATTTCACTTGAACATTTGGTCCCTTTTCGGTGTCATTAACTGCTGCTGCCATTACTCAAGCGTGTTTGACTGGCAAAGCTCACGCGTGCGGTTATCTCCGAGGCAGAAGGCGACAGCTTACGTTGCTACTGCCATTACTCCAAAGAACCGTTTCTCACTGCGGTCCAGGACCTGTTTAAAAAAGTACGGGAACACAATTTCAACAGACATTTACCTACTAATTCGGAGCCAGTTTGCAGTGGACACAGTGAAATTAAAGGTGCCCTGAGGAGTTTCCTTAAAGCAAACACACCTTGTATCTGCATTACCAAAACACTGTTAAGGTCTAAAAATGTGTTTCATCTATTAGGTTGCAAAGCCACTTTTTTTATTTTATTTTTTTTAGATCTCTATTGTCAACATCCATGTTTACATTTGAATAGTCTTCTTACTTCTGCGTATGTTTGGTGCATTGCTGCCTTCCCGGCCACGTTACCGCCACTTGTAAATCATCTGAATTAATATTTGTACGCTCGTCTAACTACTAATGCATTTTGACACGCGGCACATTTACTCTTAATCCATATTACAGTCACAGTATGCACACTAAAGCTATTGAGAGCTCTGCGGTGCAGTAAGACGGGGTTTGCGATCATGGTATAGATAAAAAAAATAAATTAAAAAAAAATTACACTAATTTCACTAAAAGCATGAAGTGGAATTACAACCAGCCACTGGGTGTATAATCTGCTGTAGCAACAGGCATTTCATGTTGAGTATGAGGACTTCTGCAGGATGTTTCAATTATATTTCTTTGCAGAAGAGATGTTTCTTGGGTGAGCGGTGATTAAGTCTCCACCTGATATGCATCATAAAAGTGTAAAAAAAAAAGACTTCCAAAAAAATTGAAATAGTAGATACATGTGATTCATTCAAGAAACACATGGATGATCTCTTATCTTATCATATGAGCATGAATTGCGCAATTAACAGTTGCTCAGGGGAAATCATGATTTGATGGTTGAAGCTGCTGGAAACAGGAAGCAGCGCAGTGTCATCACATTAGACAGATGATGCCTCACAGTAGCTGCTCAGCAACCTTTAATCAATTTATTTCCCCTCGTGTTAAAAAAAATCCACATGAAGATTCGGTTTTTCACTTACAGAGCCGACTGTCACAGATGGGACTCACACTGATGTACTTGATTTATTTTCCAGCACCTGCAATTTCTAGCCACTAATAACATGCTAAGGATGTAACTTGAACATGCTGTGCTCTAATTCCACAGTGGATTCAGATGACGTTGATTGGAATTATAGAATATATTGATGTTTAACATTAAAGATGATCTATTTCATTGTTGTCACCTATGTGGAAATTTAGACAAGAGTCACAGTAAAACATCACAGTATACCAGAGAATATCATACAGCCTGCAGTCAGGGACAGTTTGAAGAATGTATAGTTTTACATTCATTGCAGCTCACAGAAATTATGGATGAGCATGTTTGTATTTTTGGATAAGGATTTCCCCCGTTGTCTTTTTTTTATTTTTATGAAACGCACATTAACCTATTCCCGTTTTTAAACACATGACAATAGCTTTTCAAAGTTTACTTGCTAACTGGAACTGAATAATGCAGAGGGAGATGAAAAGCGGTATGTGAAGTTATTCATAAGCCTTTTATAGCCATTGTCAGCATTAGACTCCATCTATTCAATATTTTAATACGGCTTGCAAAGAATAAAGTACAAATAGAAAAAGAGCAAGGGAGAAAAAGTTCCTCCCTGTGGGACTTTTGGGGCCGGTGCCGTTGCCACACAGACCGGAGATATTATACCATCTGAAACACGGATGAATCCTTTAGAAAATCAGCCAGTGCAAATATGGTGGTTTTTTTGCAGTTAAATACGAGAGTGTCTATTCGCAACTATTAACTCTTTAACCCAATAAATGCAACGAGGAAACACACACGGAGCCGCAGGGAATGACAAATAGAGCTTTTAAAACTGAGGACACAAAGTGACACAGACAGACGATCAGGCGCAGGAAAGTGTTGTGTTTATGAGCGGGAAAAACACCGTCTCCTGTACTGTTTATTCCTCCGCTCGGTGCATGGGGGTAAATCAGCTCCGCTCTCTTTCTATCAGTGTGAGTCATAAAACCCCCGGTGCAGCATCCTCAAAATCTTCCTCACCGCAGTTTTGTATGCTATACCATTATGCACCATTGACCTAGTGAGACAGAGCCATTACAGAAAAGACTAATTCTTAATCTAGGATATTGCTTTCTCATTATTATCTCTCCCTCTGGCCTCTTGCGTGATAACTGTTTGATTAAGGCAGTTATGTCACTTGAGAGCCTGAAAGAGCCCACCTTTTAATATTACCTGGCTGACTGATTATGCCAGCACTGCTTGAGGCTAATAATGTTGAACTGCAATGCTTGATTACGAATGCTGATGGGCCCTGGGTGACAGGCGCTCAGAGTAGCCTTTCAGACTTCTCAAAGAATAATCTTTAAGCAATGCAAATCAATTTTCCAAATGCAACAAACTGGAATCTCAATGTTAAAAGTTTGAGTTCTCAGATCGGCTGCCTTTTACATGATTTCTTTATCGCCAGGATACGTAGGTAGAAATGTATACAAGGTAAAACTACCGCTGCCTCTCAAAACTCACTCGCGTCCACTAAAAACTAAAAGTGTGGAGCGGCAGCAGTGCAATCCAGTGAGATACTGACTGTCATACCTTGAAGAACGCTTTGATTAAACGCTCCGGGAATACGGCTCGTGTCACTTTAATCAAGTGTTGAAAAACACTGGTGCTTAAGCAGCTTTCTGAATGCCGCTGAGGTCAGAGCACTCCACTCTCATAGTGAAGCTCAGCTGAGGGTCCATTAGATTATCTGTGGTTTGAGATGGGGGCTTGACAGGCTGAAAAAGAGGAATCTCAGGAGGAGGAGAAGGGGGATGTGGGGGAGGGGGGGGGAGGGGGGTCGTGGCAGTCAAACTGTGCTCAGAGAAAACCCCCCGAGGAGCAGATTATCAGACGATAAATAAAGACGCGTGTAGGAACTCGTTATTTACTTACTAAATCAGTCTTCAGTTTCAGACGAGTGTCAGACTAAAGGGGCCGTGACGCTACGTTGAGCGAGGAGACGGCAGTGTATGCATGTATATCAAAATAAATAAAAAGACTTTCTTTTTAATTGAAAGCACATCGCCCCTGCCTTTCCTAATGCTCCCTGTCAGCTCTGTGCCTCATATTGTTTTCAGTAATCAGAGCAAGATGACAGCCAGCGAGGGAAGTATAGCTAATAAATGAGATCACAAGTTTCCAAACGATAATCCCAGAGAACAGCCGACCTCAACGCCACCGACTCTCAGAGCCGCTTCTCTCTTGTTTGCACAGAGGTAGCACAGGTTAAAGTGGAGATTTTTTTTTTTTTTTTGCCACCACTTATCTGAGAGTAATATCAGCCGGCAGGACCGAGTGCAATGCTGCAAACATCAATAGCTTGCAGTGCAAATTGCTAAAGGGGAGGAAGATGAGATTCCAGGAGGCGCATCGTTTATACCACATTCTTGCGGGTCACTGAGGCCCGCCGGAGGCAAAATCCTAAACACATTCTCTTTTGCTTGATTTCCCTTTGATCTTCATTAATTAATTAGAAAATGATTACACTAAATTTGCAGTGTGCATAATGTGCATATTGGCCGATTAGTGTTAGTTGATGTGATTGGACCGCTGGGTTTCCAACACTTTGTAATGTCAAAGAAAAAGCTTGAAGGAAACCTTTTTCCGCTTTGTTTGTCTGTTGTTTTACATGAACACCCCTGCACAATGAAACACTGCATTCACTCTCTAATTCTCATACGCAGTAGAGCCATGCAGATACACACACACAATGATGAACATGACCATTAGAGGCGAGCACGTAACCACATGGAAAACACAGACGTCCATTAGCATAACCAATGCGATGTTCATAACCATACATCAGTGAGTTCCAACCCTAATGTTTCCTGGGTTTCTTTGCTCTGATAATGAGACTCAGCTTAATGTGACTCTGTGTGTCTAATAACCCATAACACCATGAAAAAAAAATATTTGTTTTCGTCTCCGGTTTTATTTTGCGGCACGGTTGAGCGGAAAATGCACAACGTGTAGGAGGACGACGAGGAGAAATTAAAACGAGGATACAGTGGAACGAGCTGAGGTTGAATGGAGCCCATAGCACGGTAACCTGGTGGATTCACCGCCGCCGCCACCCCTCCCCACTCCTTTGACAGAGACTGTAGACCAGAGAGTTCAACTACATCATTTTAGGTTCACCGACTTGGCAAAACATACCGTTTAATGAAATTAGGTCCAGAGTGCTTCGTCTGGAGGTTTCATTTCAAGGACATAACTCCAATAAAGGAGAAATCAGCACGGCTGATATGATATTCTTCAACAAGCTCGCCTACATTTGCATTTAGTTTTTCCATTCCAAAAAAAATAAAGATGCTCTGTCTGTCCGAGGGGTTTACTCCATCCAGGTGAGCCGTAGTGCACATCAGTAAATTGCACAGTAGGTAATTTCATAAATCAATGTAAATCACATTCGTGTCTTTCGCGTCAGAGTATAGTTTCCAATAAAAGTACTTTAAAAAGCACATTTACACTAAATAGGTTTTAACTCTGCTTTTCATTTTTTTTTTTTTTATGTCCCAGAAAAGGATGAGGAGGCAATTTAAATCAGTTTTGCTCACTACATTAATTCAGCACAGGCGGGTCAGTCAGCCCTTAATATTACTTCAACCAACTCTTATCTCCTCTTACTCTTGTAGTCTTATATGTTTTCTACTGAATGTGCCAAGTGCATGATAACAGAAGTGTGTGGTTCTTCTAAAAAAAAAAAATCTCGATGATTAAATACAGAACAAGCAGATTGTCAAAGTTCAGATATAGCCACGATGTGCAAAGCAGTCATTCCAATAAATTAGCCTTTTAAATACTGTACACGCTGAAGTTGTTTAAGTGCACTTAAGCAACTTCAGCACAATAATACTTTTAAGCACTCATGTCCCTCGTACAGGTATCTGCAAAAACTAATGTGTCCGTAGCGAAGTGTAAAACATTATTGATCAGCCAGGCGTTCTGTCTTCTTATCTGTTGTGATCACGCTGTTCCCTGCACATTTTTCCTTTTGACTGAAATGAAAACGGTGGGGGGAGGGGGGTAAAATAAAAGGTGACAATTGGTCCCAAGGACTCGTTGTCACTCATCAAACAAACGAAATCAGTCACACGCGAGTCTCGAGAGGATTTCACTTGATCCCTCTCGGACACAAATTTGTTGTGCTGACATTATGACACTTTAAGCTGAAAGGAATTCGCTGACTCAGGGGCCATTTGTTTCACAAGCCACGCCGCGACCTCCGCACATAATCTAAAATCCATCAACATGCAAAGTGGAGAAAACATATCTGTTCATACATAATTGCAAGGCTGCATGTTTCCGGCTGATACAGGCCCATTATTGCCTTTATTATTAGCAAGGCGTATCAGCCACGGAAACCTGATAGCTACAGTTTAAACTGGCCTGTGATGTTGATGTTTAACTGTTTATTAATGCACATAATGTAAACTCGAGCGTCCTGTCGTGTGTTCTGCACCGCGTATTCTAAGTTTCAAGTCTGGCTCGTTGAAGCAGGACTCGTCTCAAATTGAAGAGCCACATACTGGAGGTTGAGCACGTCCTTCAATATCCTCCTCCACTAAGTTATGATCACAGGTCCCGAGTGATGACAGGAAAAATGTGCCAAAGTACATCCCGTCCATGGAGGGACGCGTTAGACAGCTTGTGCACCTATTCGATCCATATTCATCTTTAATGACGCGGGGTCAGGAGGTCAGGATCGTTTTCCTTTTCCCGATGCTGCCGGCACCGCCTTGTCCTGATGGTCCCGAAATAAAATGACACACATTCGATCCATGCAACACCCATCGATAGTTTAGTCCTCGGTCACACAGGGTAATTAAAAGACACACTGAACCCGTGTACTCAATGGTTCTGCATAATAAATCAAAATGTTAATGCGCACCCTTTCTGTGCCGGGATTATAGTGGACTCCCTGCAGTTCCTTTGCATCTTTCTCTTTATTTGCTTCAACAGATGTAAGCCAAAAATAGCAATACCTGTGGAGTTGCCTTATCTTGAATCTGTCAAAATATAGACAGGCTCTAACGTAATCACAGTTTATCCATGTTGCCTCAGCGTGGATACGTTTGGATCTTTTGGTAGGCGCATCATTTCTATTCCTCTCTGCAGTCAAAACAGTCATATTTGTAATTATGGGTTGTTTGATGAAGTAGGATAGAAAAAGAGGAGCATAGATGAAACACATGCGAGTCGGAAATCTTTTCTACCTACAAAATTCAGCAAATTCAAATGAGGAAGATCAGTGGTGGAATACGTGACAGCTCCTGATCCTCCTTTTGACGCTCATACATTTGGCGTAGAATACTGAATCCATTAGAGGCATTAAATAATTAAACATGTGTTTCTCTGCAATAAAATGTTCTTATTTATTCTAAAGACTTTTTCGGGCTGTGGCAGATATGCTCTCAAACATAATCATCGTCAGAAATGATTAAAATGTTTGTAAAACTCCCCACTTCCTCCGATATGAACGCACAAGACGAGTCTGCCAATATATATTATTGGACTACTGTGAGATGCAGATTAAAACTAAACACATATTTGCTGAGAAAAAATTAAGAATATTTTAACGGTATATTCTTTGAACTGAATCATTCCACGTGTTACTTTGATACTCAACCAAATGTAATAATTTTGATACTGTATTAAACTATTTACACTGGTGCTTGATTGCAAGAAATAACCTCGTGTGGACATTTGATGGCAGCCAGCTGTGTGGCGATGCTTCCACCCATGATGGCAGTTTTATTAAAACAACTCAGCTCCATGGACAGCGACAGAGAAGAAAGGAAACTCGACTGCAGTAGATGTTTTTTTTTTTTTTAATATATTTCAGCCCTTTCAAAAAACACACCTGGCTTCATCAGAAGACTAATCTCTCTACAATTACCTTCTCTTATTTAAAATGTATTATGAACATGCTCATTGATATCACAAAGTAATTAAAGACTTCCTTCAGCCGGTTCCTTTATTGTGTCGAGTCACAAATTGGCTCGAAGAATGCGACAAGGAAGGATGTCAAAGAAGAGTTAAATGTGTAATTAAAACCAACAGAAATCAGGTCACTGTCACTCCCCTCCTACATCCTCTGTCTGAAGAAGCCAAAAATGTCTCACAAATCCTACATGTTTCATTAGAAAAGACCTTTTCTTACTTCCAATACTCACTTTGAGCAAGTGGTAGTCAGACATGAATAATCTAGTGGTACTTCAGGTCTGAACCTGTGCATCTGTCTGATGTTCCTTCTACTCTTCAGTTGTCCCCGAGCGGTTCTGAAGCACCTCTAAAAGCCAAAATGTTAATTGAAACATTGAATCCCCTTTCGCTTTCCAACAACAATAACGCACAGACAGCATAATAAGTCAGAAAAGACTGTAAAATGTGTAATTAGCCTCAACTGAGAGAGCCTCCTTGAACTCATCTGTCTCTTATCAGGTACTTCTACTTCCAGCACTGATAGCACCCACGGTGCTGCCTGTCTTCTGGTTTTTGACTCTCTTCTTTGTTTTAAAGGAAAAAATGCCAGGATGTATCGGAAACTCCTTTTACTGACACGTTCGAGAAGATTACAACAATTTAGAGTTTCTCAACACAACCGAATAAACCACAGGAACTCCAGGCTAACCGCCAAAAAGAAAGATGTTTCGGTCACATACTGTGCTATCCTGTCACACATCGTTTCAAAGGCTTGTTTAAACCCCTGATGACTGAACATAAAACAGAAATCTGAAAAATAACTGGATTACTTAGGAGATAAAACCAAATTGAGCATGTGATATTGAGCAAAATGAGTTTCCCCTGGCAGTTAACAGACACACAGGAAATGTGATATTTAAATAATATATATATTTTTTTTTAAAGTACTACGGGGGTTTTGCAATCCGGCAACTAACATTGTTTTTTTTTTTCCATGATCGATTAATCTGTTGACTTTTTTCTCTATTAATTGATTCGTTATTTGTTTTTCAAAATGTCAGAAAATGGTAAAAAATGTTTCCCAAAGCCAAAAGCGCATCCTTACGTGTTTCATTTTGGACCAACAGTCTACGACCAAAATATATTCAGTGTATTATCATGAAGGACTTAAGGAACCAGAATATATTCCAATTTAACAAGCTGGAATCACCGAATTTTTGCATTAAAGAAAGATTCAAAAGGATGAATCGACTATCAAAACATTTAAAGATGAACATTATGTCAATCAGCTAATCGATTAATTGACTAGTTGTTGCAGCTCTAAAGTTTTGTAAGAATGTGTCGAGAATTTGTTTTGAATAATCCTTTCTGAAAGCCTCCTTGTTAATGCGACAGATTGTAAAGAGGATAAAATTCACTGTCTCATTTAAACATCGTAAGCCTATTAAATCTGCACCGGGGAAGCTGAAATCTTTGAAGCACTCGGGGCTTTAGTCACCCAACAAGTGTCAAACTTAGGTGATCTTTTTTTGTCTTGGAAGAGTTCAGCTCCGTTTTGCCAGGCTGAGGCCAAGATCTGGCCTACTTTTCTCAACTTTGAATAAACTGCAACACTACCGGTACATCAAAGTATAATTCTTGACGTCTAAAATGTATTCACGGAAACAGAGAGAGCTTTAACGTAAAAAAAAAAATATTAGTGGGGATTAAACCCTCCCTTTAAGATACAGGACTCACTTAGTGGTTGAAGCTCATGAGAGACAGATGTGTTCATTTCAGAAGAACGAACGCAAAGTGAGAGACAGTGAAGAAATGAATCATATGGATCCAGACATTCCCCCGGCCACGACTTCTCTAATGAATATGAGACGATAAGACGGGCCACAGCAAACGTCCCTGACCACGATGATGGAGTACAATTGAGGCGGCGACGCCACAGTAGCGACTCGCTAGGGGGGGGGGGGGGGGATTAGCGGTATCGGACCACCAACACGTACGCGAGGACGGGCACGTTCAGCCGCCGCGCGCTACGGATGTATTTGCAGTGCCGAGGAAGAGGAGCGCAGAGATAGCAGAAAGCACCTCGCCAGGTGTCACTCAGGACTACATCCACGCGGGGGAAATTGATGACGGGGCAAGAAGGCAGGCAGGAATGATGAAGCCTTTCATTGCCACCAATCCATATCAGTGTATCCAGGATGGCCGCGGCATCACACCGGGTGTGTATAGTGTGGGTATAGTGTGTGTCCCCCCCCCCCCCCCCGCTGTGCAATGAAAGTGACACCTGAAAGTGAGAAGAAGAAAAACATTTTTGCTTAAAAGGACCAGGTTATGAAACCCTAATTTGATCAAAATTACCACCTGTATCAATCTGTAACTCGGCTACTGATGGCTTCTTGTGATAAGACGGTTCGTACTCCTACTCTTTAATCATCCCTGTGGACTGGTTGGAAGAATCTCTCCTCAGAAAGCTTCCCACAGCTCTCCGTCTGCATCTGCGGGGCTCGACAAACAGCGCCGCTATTGAACTGACACGCTTTATTTTCGGCTCAATTAACGACATCTTTTCTTCCACAATGCGTTGACGCGATAAGCAGTTTTCATCAAATGTTACATTTCGATGTAACGCAGGTCGAATAGGAGAGGAAGAAAACACATCTCAATTGTAGTGCACATGCTGTGCCAAGAGCATCATGCTGGTGGGGGGGGGAAAAAAAAAGGGGGACAGTTAAAATTTGCATTTAGATTACTGTGGTAATAGAAAAACCATGGTGATGAATCTTGTCCTTAAAAAAAAGAGACTAATGTGGTTGTATTTTGAATAAAATTGTGAAGTTAAATGCTCGGGGTGAATGTGTATGAAAAGCTGCATCCTGGAATCATCATAATCAATCCATCATGGTTAAACAATAGCAGCAAAAAGCCACACTCATTAGCATGAGGGGAAACATATTGCACCAAAGGAAACAATGGTGATGATGATGAATTAACCGGGACCCCCTGTACATACCGTAAAGATTAGCCAAACTGCTTGTCGCTGCAAGTGTTGATGCCATTATTTGTAATGTTTATGTGAAGTTCAAGTTGTTGTTTTTATTCCTACGCAATCCTTTAAAATAGACCGTTAACAACGTCGGGTCCTAAAAGCTGCCACCTTCACTCTCTACATACAATCTCCACACAACTAAATATTCGCACGACTTCGAGTCATGCCAAGTGCTAGGAATCTTTTGTCTTTTAGTCTGGAGAGGTGTTCGCCACACGCCGCAGCAACTGCTGATTTTCATATTCATAAGCACCACATTGTTTGTCAATAGTGCATACCAAAAGAGCTTAATTTGTTTTCAGTTCTCTCCCCCGTCCTCCAATCGCAGAAGTGACGGCTCCGCTGCATCAGAGCCACTTAATTAAGCATCAACAGCCCTCCACGCACACACGCTTTTTCTGTTTTTTTTTTGAGCTGTCTCAAATAATCAAATAATAAGGCGTTCATCGGGTGAGGATACCCCCGTGGACTCTAGTCATTACTGTGGAAGGGAATATGTCAACAAAAGGCATAAAAAAACTTAATAAAAAAAACAAAAAAACAATTGAACACAAGTTACAGAGAAGGCATTCAGCATAAACTTATTCAATACTTAAGTTTTAAAAACTTCAGAGAAAAGTTTGTGTTGCAGCCAAACACAGGCAGTCTTTTGTCATATCGTAAAGAATATTGTTATCACAGAAATAACACAAATAATAATAATATTGTGAGATTATTCTCGGGCCACATCGGCCACCTTTAGCTTGACTTTCTTTTAATTTCTGTCAGAGACACACTTGTTGCACGACAGACGTCATGAGCATTCAGTCGGCTGCAGAGGTGCAGATGTTAGCCTATCTAAGCATCAGCGAACACCAATATTCAGAAGCTTAATGTTCATATATTTGTAACTATTCAAAATAAACACATCTATTCACTGCACGATTTCAAGATTTTTCATTTCAACCTCGGGACAGACTTCTTTTTTTTTTTTTTTTGTACTTGGTGAGAAGTGGGAGTTATCTATCCGCTGCATCAGCATGATAAGTACAACAAGAGAGGCAGCGGTGGATTTGGTGGGTGAAAACCTTTTTGATCTGATTGTTGACTACAAGATGAAAAACAACATCATCAGTAAGACGTGGAAGTGTTCCTATAGTAACGGCTCTACAATTGTTGACTCGACTGAAGCACGTTTTTAAAAGTGCCACAAAAGTGCGCATGTTGGCTTCTTCCGCCACCATTCAACAGGAGTTCAGTAATGGTTTAGGCCCGTTTCCCTATCTCGCTCGCTCGCTCTCTCTCTCTCTCACTCACTCACTCACTGTCTCTCTCTCTCTCATATCTAATTTATTGCCATCTGCTCAGCCTGGGTGTAAATCTGAACACAGAGTGACTTGCTCGCCCAAGCTGTATCTGTTAACATTCAGCAATGTCTAATTAACCAAAAATGGGAAAGTGCTTTGGCTGGAAAAAAAAAAAAAGAAAAAAAAGAAGCTGCGGCCGGATAATGACAGTCATAACAGTTTGGGATACGTGTCTGTCACAGCGAGTAAACGCACTTATTAGATCGGGGTAATTAGAAGAAGACAACAGCTGTAATAGGCAGAAGCTGTTCATCTGTGATTAAATAGGCCAACTCGCAGTACGTCGGTTGTTTTCTTGTTGTTGTTTTTTTTGTTCCAGCTGCGCAAATGACAGATGAAGGTCACGAAAGACAAAATACCTGAAAACTTGTCCTTTCACTACCACCACTGTTGAACGGTTTTGGCCTAAATGTAGTAATGCTGAAAATTGCTCTGCTGGATAATCAGATAAAGACAACATTAATTAACTGTGCCGGATCAGCTGCACAATACTGAATTACCACTAAGTTGGCTCAATACTGAGCTTCAGTGTGACGTAACGTTCACCAGCAGCCAGAAACGAGCAACGGAGCTGATAGCAAACTGCACATGTTTGCTTCCAATACACGAGATCAAGCCTATTCGGGAAAATAATAATGCCATACTGTCTGCTAAATAACGTCTGCATTGTCTGGTCAGCTGTCACTGTTCTGTTGCCAGGAACCATACTGGTGGGTATTTACACATTTTAAATCCTCTAACTATAAGTTGTGTAGATTGATTTCCTGCCTGCCGGTGTATGAAAGTTGAGCAGATGTGAAGCCGTCTTGGAATAAATGAATCCACAATCTAATACCCAGTGAAAATTGAATTTGAATTTAGATTATGTTATGGTCTTGTCAAAATGCAGTCGTGAATAAGGACAAAGAAGTGTTGTGAAAACAAAGAAACACAATGCGTTCAATCATGGGATGCTGGGGGTTGTCTACAGGGATTAGACAATCTCTTGCGAAACAGACTCCCTTAATGTTGCAACTCTTTCAGTTTTATACAATTACAGTAAAACGCTTCAGAAATCGAAGGGAACTAACAACTAAATGATATTTAACAGACCAAAGGTAACACCCAAACGATGCTAAACGATCCCCCCCCCCTCAAAGCCAGTGAATGGTGAATTTATCCCGTGACTGACTTTAACGTCCTACACTTAAGGGTCACATCACCTGCCTCACAAAGTATCGGGGACTCTTGATTTACAAAGCGTTTAGGGAAAATAAAAGGCATTTCAAGCTGTCTGCGACTCCAAAATGTTCCCCTTCGCCCACCTGGAGGAGAACAGGTGCTCGACCGCGAGCCCCCGATGCTATCGGTCTTGTTATAACTTGACCTGCCTTCTATTACCTCGTCTGTCAATAGTTGCCATTGCCTTCAGCAGAATTTAATGGCGCACCGTGTAACACAACAACGGGGTTCCGAAATTTCAGCCGAGAGTCTTTCTTCCCTTAGTTCAAACCGACCCAGCGGGGGCGACGAAGGGGGGAAGGAGGGGGAGGCGAAGCACAATCTGAGTTTGCACCGCGCACCCTGTAGTGGCAGGTAAAAGCAAGATTCCCCCTAATGTCACTTTGCCTTGTGGGTTCGTAGTCAAGCTGAGCACCGACAGGTCTACGCAGTCACACCTCGTATTTTATTGCACATTCATTCGGTTCAAATCAGAGAACAGCAGCAGCTCCGACTCAAACAACAGGCACCAGGCATTAGTATTGAGCCGTTCCACCTTTAGGGTACTTTATTTGGTGGGTTTTTTTTTGTCCGTATGCGTGCAATACGCCGCAGATTATCCACATAATAGCTAAGATTTAAGAAGAAAAACTTCAAAATTGAGATCCTGGGTGCATATCTGCCTTTTAATATATATTTCCCTTTTAATCATAACCTTTCATTGGCGCGATATCTGTTGCATCATGGATTCGGTTGGCAGGGGATCCAGACGTGTTCACGCTGGGGAGAGCTGAGTCAGTGTGGTGCTTCTTTTATTGCCTCGGGCCAGTTTTGTCTCTACAGCTAAGCCTTCCATATCTTCAGGGGGGAAAAGTTCAGTTTCTAAAAGAGAGGCAACCTTCGTTCAGTAGGACACGCAGCTAATTTATTTTTCATCATCACTGGATTATATTCAAGGTGATATACCATCTTTGGGGAAAACTCTGCGATAGGAAGAGTTTCTAATTTGACCAAATTTAAACAGATAAAACTATATTATTCATCTTAAATCAAGTTTGTTTTTCCTGAATGACAGTATAATGAAAAAATAGTGAGAAGAGGCTAAATAAAGAGTTGAAACATCATCCCAGAGAAAGGATTTTTTTTTTTTTCCCCACTCAGAAAATACAAAAAGACGTTGGCTTTGTAGCTCTGGAAAAAAAAAAATTCTTTAAACATGAATGATTTTTTTTTTTTAAACAAAAAAATCTGTCCATCTGCAGCTTTGGACGAAATCCAACCTGTGTTTGAGTTAGTTAGCGTTACAGACATGATATGTTTCATCTTGATCCACATCTATTCTGTGAATTATGAGCACCGCCGCAGACATTTCACGGCTCGTTAATATTCACAAAGAAACAATCAACACAAAAGGGTGCCTTTCTGCACTGCGTGAAGCTGACTGAGGTCAGTATGAAACATGAGGTCAGTGTCTACCAGACACCCATAAATAAATACTTACAGGCAGCGACAGAGTGGTTAATTAAACATCTGCTTCCTACACGATTCTTGAAGTGGCACTCCGGCGGTACGTGGACGGTGTGTCTCCAGATCTCCACTCCGCCCCGGTTCGGATGCCAAGAGGTACAAACTCGTAGTGAACTGGTGCAACATTGTCCTGCACGCAGTTTATTTATTATTACAGCTATCTGGGCCTGCAGAGCCTGTTAAAAGCTCCTGGTGGGAAGGACGTGAATGGCTTTATCTGTAGCGAATCCTCGATTCCTTTTGAGCCAGTTCTCCACAGATGTGGGTGAAAACAGGTCCGGCGTCGCACATCCTTTGGACAGGCACACTGCTACTGAAAAAAAGATCTATGGGTAAACATTAAACCGGGACATATCTTTTGAAGTCTGTTTGCTTCCGACGCACACATAAAACCACAATAATTATTTATTCGGCTATAAACTCTTCTAAAACACGGAGGAAAACACAGCGGTACTGTGACCGGATGCGATGAAGACCCGGAGGACACTCCGCCGCTTCTGCTTCCGACGTGCCTTCGCCACTTAGCGTCTGCTTCTGAATGAGGTTTAAGAGACACTGGATGACTCTCCGCTGACTCTGAAGAGATCCTCTTTGATACGGGTTATGTTTAAAGGGAACCACAAGGGGGAGGCTGCAAGATACCACGTGGAAAAGGACACAGCTCGCAGTCGGTCATCAAGAGAGGAGGAGGGCCAGTAAAACGTGGTTTGGTGCAGCATCAGTCGCGGGGGGTCAAACCTTGGTTGAAGCCCCACATGCCTGACAAATGTCTGCCTGTCTGACAGCAGTTGCCTGAGCACCAGTGGTGTTTCATGGCTGCCTTGGGGCAACAGGGCTGCTTCATTTCATCTCGGTGGCTGCCTGTCTAGAATAAGATCAGACATGTCTCCTAACTCTGAATATTTGCATCTGTCAAAACTTCAGATGTCAAAGACACAAATGAGAGATAACTGAGCGCCGCTTTATAAGGAAATAGGAAACTTAAAGGGAAAAACATTTTGTTGTTTTCATTATTTTCGATGTACAACAAATTAATACCGTCAGCTTTGATTAATAAATAAAAGGTATTTAAAATAAATAATAATAATACAGACACATACTTTTGTGTGTTGCCAAGCAACCTTTACTGCTATTTGAAACATTACAGACATATTTGAGAATTTAAGACGCGTATTGTTTTACTGTGAAAGAAAAAAGGTTTCCGTTCGTCTGCCCAGTCACTGTTTTCTGTTGACATGGAATAGACACTTTTAGGTCTGACACCTTTGTCTCCGGCAGGAGAGATGGAAAGACAGACGTTTCATACAAAAGACAAAACAGAACAAGCTGACATCTGTCGTATTTCTTGCTGTGACAAACTTAGCCTTGTCGCGTTCACTTTTATTGCCAGATTCAGTTTTTGTTTTTTTTCCCGGCAGTCACTTGTCAGAGTGTTTCCGTTACAACCACCAGTGAATATTGCTGAAACCAGTCACCACGCACAAAGTCACTACTGCTCAGCTACGAAACAAGCTACGGAGATATACATTATGTAACCGCACCAGGTCGACTCAACTTCAAACTGTGCAGCTCGTGCATTCACGTTCAACGGCCGCTTTTTATGAGCGAAATGGATGCAAACGTGTCTCATTTTTGCCACAAGTGTAACTGCAAAGTTAGTGTGGATGAACTGGGTATTATTTCTCATTATCTCTACAGCTGTACAGTTCCCTTATTTCACACTGGCGCAATCCTGAAACATTCCGAAGTGGGCTAAACCCGACTTTAGCCGCCGGAGCGGCGGTAGCCCCGTTTACGGGGTTATCCCCTGAAAATCAGATAAACGCTGGACTAAGACGTGCCAGTGTGAAACGTGGCAACAGCTAAGTCCCTGCTTTTACTGTTAAAGCGCAGCCCGGTGACACATCCCTCTCGAGTGTAAACGTTAGTTACAGATTACACCCGGGGCTCGTGGAAGTGCCGTGCGAACCGTTTCACCCTGGGCTTCGGCTAACCCTGTTGTGTGTGAAAACGAGGATTATTTTGGCCTGAGAACATGCAGCGTGAAAAAAACCATCATCTCTAAACACAGAAGGTTATTAAAAGTACTGACGTTTGCAGGAGTTCCCCTCACTCAGTCCAGCCTGTCATAACACACTGATTACTTGTTGTGGCTATTTTTTTTTTTCCTAATTATATTGCTGATGATGACTTTTCAACACCGCCTCTCTAGAGGTTGTGGGTCGGTGTATAGTGTCCGCAGTTGTCTGCATCGTGTGTCCGTAGGCTGATGTGATACCGTGTCCGTGTTCAGTTCTATGTTGTCTTTGAAAAATTTAACCAATATATTGTTGTTGTTTTTTTAAATGTAAAAAAAAAAAATGAAATTGATACGCAGAAAAATGTCAGTGCACCTTTTTAAAATTGATATGAAATGACAGCAGCTCGTAGAGTGCACTTTAAGCACACAATAAAGTACAATTTTGGACGAGCGTCAAAGTTACTGACAGAATTTAAGTGCCGACAGCAGCTCTATGATTTATGTTAATTTTACCTGTCCGGGTGTCAAAACTGAGACTCGCTGGAATTTGTGCACACACAAATTCGCCCACTCTTAACTTTCACTAGCATGCAAATGAAACGCTGCACTGTAGAGCCCGTGATAAGGCAGAGACAAGACACTAAAATACAGTAAATAACTTTATCCCACTCCACTGCAAAACCTCCTTTCAACTGATGACCTCTTGGTTTTGCCGACATCGCGCTTTAGCAAGCATCGAAGCACATTTATCACAGAAATAGTCTTGGCAACAAGAGTAGTTGCCATTTGTCACTATTAAAAGACTGTGTTTTGGCCGACTATCTTGGTGGTCTAATGAACTCAGTGAAAGATAGAGGTATTCTGTAACAGTCCAAATCGAGAGTTTAAACAAAACCACAATAAAGGCATTCAATACTGGTATCAACTCTGAAATTTCAAGGGTTATTCATGACTATATCGGCGTTTTCCCAGAGGTAGCGTAGTGGTCAAAACCAATGTGTAAACTAAGATACATACAGATGGACAAGCAGGACAAACATTTGCATTTCTTCCAGTGCTACCATGCAAGTACTGAACTATTGTTATTCTGTTTTGACTCAAAAGACTTTAAAAACTGGAAATGCATCTACTAACGCAGCCATTTGATTCACTATTCATCATTTCCATTGTGCTATAACCGACGCATGAGCTGGTCTTTGATAATTTTGCTTGACTGGCCAGCTGTGTTGTTCCTCCCATTTTCATTACATTGCTTCCACCTACAATTCTCTCCTCCCACTCTCTCCCGAAGGCTTTCAATGATATTAGTCTCCTTCTGCCTTTGCCATGCAAAAAAAAAAAAAAACAATGTCTACACAGGGATCTCTGACTAACACTTCTTTATCCTTCATCTCCTCAGCTTCACTGCATATATTTTTTCTCGTCAGTCAGGGCTGGAGTTGAAATTAGGTCACTGTCTTGATCATTGTGGTGAAAATCTTTGACTTCGGTTAATATTGTTTGGTGAAAACAATATCATCTGTGGTGGTATGCTCCATGTCCTTTGATGTATATGCAGAGACCGAGTCTCTTGTCCAATCAGATAATACCAAGTTTGTCAAACTACAACAGAAATATAACTCTGTCCTTGAGTCGAGAAAGTGAAAGTTCTTAGAGATGCAGCTAAAAGAGAAGCAGACAAAACATAATAAAATCTAAAGCGCCCCTGATTTGCAAACAAACGATTCCTCAAGTTCTTTTGAGAGATTTACCATCATTGTGTTTTATCCTCTTGACTTTCCACGACTGCCGGATGCAGCTTTCAGGGAATAGTTTGTCTCTGTCTGAGCTACAAGAAGCCATTAAAGAATTCCCCACCGGAACAGTATCCGGCCCAGATGGGTTAGGACTACAGTACTACGGGCTTTCTGAGATTCCTTTGCACCTCTATTGCCAAGAATGATTCATAACACCTACATATATAATTCAATTTATTTTATTTTTTGTTGTTTTTTGTAAGTATAAATTGCACCACTGCAGATGAGGTCCCAGGTCAGTTCTGGTGCTGGCAAAATGGGGCCATCACAAGACTCCTGTTCCCATGACTGTAGGTGTCCTGCACATCACATCATCAAGTCGATGATCTCATGTTCACTATCTCTCACTTACAAACACATTATATTCATTATTGTTTACATAAAATGCCCCAGAAGACTTTGAATCGTCTACATTACATCTCTGTATCGCTGCTGCTTTGTAGAGTGGAATGTGCACGTTTCGGCTGCGTGAGCATTTGTCGATTTCCTCATATTTGACTGTCGCTCTACATTCAAGAAATCGATTTACTATGCAGCTACAAAACACTGCAGCTGTTAAAGAAGGAAAGCCAAATAACTAAAAAGCTCTTCCCACTGATCTACCAGGATATTAAAGTGTGTGCAAAACAATAACTTGATCCAGATGACTCATTTCTCCCCTCCATTCCAGAAGTCAGTGCCTTTGTTTGTCGTGTTTGCGGCAGCCTTGACGATTAATAACTTTCTGTGGGAGTTTCCTTGTGGGTGGTAATCGGCACCGGCAGATGAGCTAGCCATATGTTCTTTGATTATTGAAGGTGACGTGTGCGAACACTGTCAGCCGACTGCATTGTGTTATCTGAAGTAGACACGCAGGTCAAGGCTCACAACCAAAGCCCGACATATGCTAATGAACCCGTCTCATAAAATATGCATCAGGGCCCTCCCAGGACCAGAACAGTGGCAGAGGCGTGATTTTGCAGGAATTATGGGAACAGTCATTTTCCATTATGTCAATGCTAAATGAGGAGTGACCTACGGGAGAGGCATGTCTGACCCGTGTCAAGGCGGTTCCTGCCAATTTTGCACGGAGAACTTTGCAGATCAGTTCTGACTTTTAAGATATTGTGGTGACAGAGAGAATGAATGGATCCGGCTAGCGCGGTGTAACCTTGTTGAAGCAATCTTTCCCTGAAGCTGATGTTCCAAGTCTGTATAATTAATCAAAGACAATGAAGTCAATGAGGGCTCCAGTTATGAAATTAGAGGCACGCTGTCTTCCATTACTGTACAGCTTATAAGTGCATTAGGAGGGAGAGAGGAACAATAAACCAGGTGTGGAAACCATTAGCTCCCTTCTTCACTCCAACCGTTTGTGGTTCCCTTCTCTTGTTTTCAGCGCAATTAAGTGTCTTGTAACACGACCACGTTGTAAACGAGGTGCGAACAGCAACAGCGCAGTAGCCGTTTGCTCAATAATGAACGGCGGTCCTTCTCCTTCAATACGACGATCCCTTTAATTAAAGACGGTTTCATTGCTGTTACATTCAAGTTCATTTAAAGTTACATAACTCACCTGACATCAATACATTTAAGTGAATAACTTGCATATCTTGGTGTCAATCCAGACCAAACAGTTTCATTTGCCTCGAGGTTGAGCGAGATGTACTTCTATGCTTTCAATTTATAATCTAGTTTTTATGAATGCACTTATGCACACTACTGATATGACAACTTAATGAAGACCTGCTTTTCCTTTGGTTTATTCAGAAATGAAGGGTACATTCTCATGGACTGCACTACAAATGGCCTTCACTGCTGAAAAAAATATTTGAAAACTCGTCAAATACTCGTTTTTAAATAGTCTAAAATGTATTCAAAAAAATTCCTTTGATACGCAATTTTCCCGTGTCCTTTACATATTCAAACAAAATCCCACTCGGCGGTTTGACGTGACCATAACGTAGCACGTTCGGAGTTCATTTGTAGTTCTACCAAAGTACGTGAAGATAATACGTATTGGTAATATATAAACATGACATATGAAATTGTTTGTCTGCGAGGTGGATTACATCGTAGTTATCTATTGTATGAGGGAACACTTTAGTGAAGCGAGTGTCTGTCAAACGACAAGCTGAAGCAATGGGCTTAATCTCCTGTGGCCGCTGGTTGTCAAATTGTGCTCCTCAGCAGAAGGATGTCTGAGAGAAAGCAACGCATCTTAAAGAAATCACTGCGAGCGCGCTGCTTCAGACTGACACTTCCTACAGTACACATGTCATTTTGATATATGACCTGCCAATGCATCATGCTTTGGCTCCAGATGGTTACTTGCAACTTGATGGAACAAATGTACGTTATTGTCAACTTGATTTTTCAGAAAAAGGGGTTTCCGTCTCTATTTTCCAGCAGCTTTCTCAAAGGTTTGATCAGAAGTACTGACACGCGGCTTGTGAAGCAAATCATGAAGGTTAATCAGCGGCTTCTCATTAAAAGTACCATTAAATAATACATGACTTTCAACATCTACGGGCAATCATGGAGCGGCAGTAGCGGTGACAGGCCGGTGGCACAGTGTGCGGCGGCCTGTAATTGACAGCAGAAATAAAGTCAAAGTTTTCCCGACAGAGACGAGTGATTTAACTAATTACAGCATGCATCCATGTGAACTGTCTGATGTGGAGGTAATCTATCACCAAGGCAAAAAATTACAACACTTCACCATTTTTATGCTTGAGATTGAAAGAAGTGTCATCCATCACTGAGCAGTTAAAAGCTAAAGCAGGTGGGAAGTGAGGGGGAAAAGAATAGAGGCCACCAAGTCATTGGTATTTATGAATAGCGAGCTATTAACGCCTCATACTAACTGTAGGAGGATCGCAGGTGCTGTGAGGCAGAACTGGACTACCAGTAATAAGAATAATAAAAAAAAGGGTACAGAATAAAGCAGGATTAGCCGATGCAGTTATTAGGGAGTCAGCAAAAAGAAAACCTTTTTTTAACTGTGTGTTTTCTTTCCTTCAGGTGATGAGCTCCACAAATCTCTGAGTGGGATCCTGACAGACCCAGGAAATAACTGCTTTTGGGTTTGCCACAGCCAGCGCAGCCCTGCACCTCGCCCATCTCCCATAAAAAAAAAAAACACAAAAAAACACAAAAAAAACCCATCACGAATCGTTTCACTGTGGCTCAGTTCTCGTCACTGGACTTTAACTCGGGGAACCTGAACCTCACAGACCGCCAATGCTAACAAGGAACTGCCTGCTGCTGTTCCTGTGGATTCTTGTCAACGAGGGTTCAGCCTCTTCTTTACGTCCACCTTTACCGCCGCCGGGACGGAGCAGGACGAGGGGGGAGCACGCCAGGAGCTCGGTGGGCCCGATGAGGAATGGGGCAGCAGCTGGATTTCAGCGGGTCAAAAGGGGCTGGGTGTGGAACCAGTTCTTTGTACTGGAGGAGTACATGGGGTCAGACCCACAGTACGTGGGGAAGGTAAAAAGCCTTTTCTTTTTTTACAGTTATTTATGATGCGGCAGAAGTCATAAATCACATAGTAAGAAGCTGTGGAGAAATTGAATTGGTGGTAAATGGAGGGAGCGAAAGAACTTGAGGGAGATAAAATGGGAGAAAGGAAACAGAAAGGAGTGCTAATGTAAAGTAAGTTTCAAACTTCTTTGGTTTCAGTTGGGCAACATTTTAAAGTGAAACTGCAATAAATATATGAATTATTCATAAATATTTATAAACAATTTCAGAATTGTCTTGGTAAGTTTGTCTTTTTAAGCAGAGTAATCTAAAATAATAAATGTACAAACAATTAATTAATATATATATACACACACACACACACATATATATATATATATACATATATAAGGAGATCTATGATTCTGAAGGCAATTGCTGCCAGTTGCCTCTTTTCATTTCACCCCTGGAGCCTCACCACTTTAATCTAATAATGCTTGTGTTGTAAAACTGTCCCTGATACTCTTTGAAGATATAAACATTGCCAGGAGTGGAGGGGTGGAAAAAAACAAAAACAACAAAATCTATAAATGCAAATGGAGCTGTGCCACAACCTTTCTATGTTAGAGCAGCCGGACACACATGACGTCGAGGTGGCGCGAGAATCGATGGCGTGGTAGAAATAAATTTGAATCACAGTCCTTGTAAACCTGTCAGACCATCTTAGTTATGAGCCGGTGAAGATGCTGACAGCAATAAAAAGACAGCAGAGACCCGACTGCGTGAACTAAATCCAGACTGAAATATATACACATATTCCATCAGACTCACTTCCTTTTGTCCCCTCCCTCAGATCTCTGGCTCTCGCTCTTTTTAGTATAGGATTTTTTTTTTGTATTCACCGCTGTGGCTTAAGACATTCGTAAGCAAACTCTGTGGGGGTTTAAGGCTAAAGTTGTAATTTGGCACTCCTGGCTTACATAGGATAATAGTAAGACTGACTTATCTGCCCCAGTGCCACCGCAATCAGCCCTGACAAGTCGTGCTGTTTGTGGAAGTCTCTGAGGCTAAAGAAGGGGGAGGGAGGCGGCTGTCTGCTGCACTCCTAAGTCACTTAATCCCGGGCCGCTGCACTGCTTCAAAAATAATTGACTGATTCTTCAACATATGAAAAGCATTTGGAGATCCGGGAGATCTTTTTTTTTGTTGTTTTTTTTTTGCTTCTTAATGATTGTAGCTGTGACACGGCAAATGTTAAAAGAGTTAATACCATGGAGACGGAGAGGACGGGGCGCAGGTGACACAGGAGTTATCAAGTACAATCACAAAGGCCTTAAGGTCATAATTACGTCTTAATGTTGCATAAATGGACTGTAATGGACCGTGAGTCAACAATGACTGCTCGTTCTGTAATACACGTCTTATTGTGGTGCTGTATTTACTCCTGGAGCGCGCACACAATTTCAATTCCGTGACCTGCAGAGCTAAAGGGGCTAAAGGGACTCAAGAGTTGTTGTTTTTCTCCTCAGAGGCAGAAGTGCCCTTCTGGACCAATTGAAGAAGTAATTATCTGACAGCAGCCTCTAAATAGAGGCAACAGAAGCAGAATGAGGGGAAAAAAAGTTGAGGGCGACAGCTGTAGGGCTTTTTTTTTTTTTTTTTTTTTTTTTTTTTTTTTTAAAGCTGCATTCAAGTCACAAAGAAGGCAACACGGGAATCAGTTGTTCATCTAAATACACACTTGGAGCCCCCCCAAAAATACATGCATGTTTGAGTAAGAGACATGTGTATGTTACTTTTTAGGGTGATTTAGTAAAAAGCAGGGCTGTAATGTCCCATTATTATAATAGATTTTTGGTATTTTGCGTTTGAGATGGACAGGAAATGTGGTATGCACCTTCACCGCTCTGCCAACGGTCGCCCCCAGAAAACGCTTTTTTTGCATTTTTGAAATCCTCAAAATTTGCTGAAATACACTAAGAAAATGCAAAGTATGCATAATGCATGAATGCACCATGCATTTCTACCACTGCTAGCACGTAGCTAGTCTTCGTTTCTTTTTTTTTTTAGGTACTTTAGCATTCTTTAATAAGCAGCAGTGCAATTAAAATTAAAAGCACAAGAACCAGAATCAACACGGTGGCAGTAACTCAGGTGACTATATAAGGTGGAAACAAACAAATATATAGTTTTAGCTTCAAGGACTTTGTAGCTGCTGTTACGAGCGCTGGAGGAGGACGGGAGGACAACCGCTGATGATGGAGTACACAGTCAGTGCCGGTGTTACGGATCAACTAGTTTGCATATTGCCAAACAACGTTCACCTGAATGCACCAGTGGTTGTTTGTGGTGGAAGGCAGAGGTATTTGTGACCAGAAAGATAACATGTAGTTGTCCTTGTGAATGATTTACTGATATATTTATCTTTGTAACGTCAAAACATGCCGAGTCTTAGATTTCGCTAAGATTGTGGGACATTTACAAGATTCATCAACACAAACACAATTATCTGATGTTTCTTGTTACCAATCCATTTGACCACTAAACCCTTTGTAAATAACAAACTTTTAACATTTCAAATACATATTTTAGCACCAAATCCAACACCTCGTACGACAGTTTGGCATTTCTGTTTGAGGTGGTGGTCTTTTTTTGCGTAAATATAAAGCAGCACACTAAAAATAAAAGAAACAAAGCTTTTGGGGACTGACTTATGTGAAGAGATTAAGTATTTTTTTAAACTTTGGGTGATTAAATTATAGATTACCCACAACAAATATAAATCTTAGCTGCAGTTCTCTGGGCAGAGTGAGGCAGAGAGAGGCCATCTGCTCACAACCTGGTGCATGTCTAAGTTCATTTTTATTTTAAATTTGTATTACTATCTATACAAACATACATCTCAAAGTATAATCACAACTGCCTATTCTATGTGCACATCTGTAATCTTACGAAGCAGGTGAATACTATTCTTGTGCAGGAAACTGCAGGGAAGGAAATACAAAAAACAAAAATTGTGCATCTTCACATTCTGTCTGGTCTATTTTGGATTAATGAGTGCAAGCAAAGCAACATTTCTTTTCTTCTGCAACATGAGGAGAAATAAATGCCATGTCTGCATTTCCACTTGTTCCAGCGGTAGGACAACAAAATAAAACAAAGAGAACTCATTCATACTCTGGCTTTCATAGCATTTAAATGGATGCAAGCCAATCTGAGAGCACAAACCGTGAAAAACAACGATGAATATACTCAGATTAATCTTAATATTTATGTCAGAATAGATATACAGTATGTTGTTGCTGTAACAGCTTCATGGCCAGAAAAGTTGAGGCGGCGGACTCTAAACGTGACGTGAATGTTAGAAACGCTCCAGTCACAACTGGGAGCGACTGCTTACAATACTTTCATAATTATCCTCTTAACTCCCTGAGGTGCAAATAAGGTCATGACAAGTTTCAGCACAGTCTTTAGCACTACTACCAGTCCCTACCAGCTTTAATGGGGGAGCAAATGCTCAGGGCCAGTGCTCAAGGGCAAGTGAACTGCAGCTATTTAGAAAAGCGGTGATTTAATTTTTCACATGGAGTCACGATGTCCTGAGAGTCTTGAGGCCACCGTGTTCCCTCGGTGGAGGATGCGCAAATTTTGTGTCGAAATAGTTCAATGGGGTTTTTAATACCACATTTAACTTGAAAAAAGAAAAAGTGGTGATTCAAGGATATATATATATTTTTTAAAAAAGGTTTTAAAACATTAACTTTTCACGTTTATTGTGAAGCTGCTCTGCTGAGTGAAACGCAATGTGGTAAAACTCAAATGCTCCAATGCCAGAAACAATACGAATTGAAAAATAACAACAAATCATTATATTTTCATGACAGTTTATAAAAAATATGAACAAATATTCTGTCAATTAGTTCACTTTACAGGCATTTCTAGAGAGTTGCGCTGCTGTTAGTATTTGAACATCATTCATGTGTTCAATTTCCAGTGTTTGCATTCGCCTTCTGTTAAATGAACTTTCTTCCCAACATCTAGTTGTTTACTAATGATGATGTGCTCATTAGTGTTGCCCAACTATTTTGTGTTTACATTCTGTGAAATGTGAAATAAACACTGCAGCAAAGCTAAAAGTTCATACTAGAAGAACAGTTGCATGTAACAGTGGAAAGCTGACAAACTAATTGGACAATTACACCAAATGTTTGTGGCGTTTTCTGGGCAAAGCAGCTAGTTTTTCTACCAGCAGTGCATCTAGTTCGATTAACGTCAAAGTAACACGCGTTATCAGGTCAAACAACTCCACAGTTATTAACTTTCCAATCACGGGTAGATTTGCTAAGCCACTTGCATCAGCTACTGAGAGTTAACGGTTAGTTATAACAGTTAGTTATTTTAATTCTATGAAATTAAGGTTGTATTTCTGTAAGATTACCAATACATATTGCTATCAATAAGTTATACCATATCAACTCTAGTAAAATCCTAACAATGCCCATATGGTTTGATTTCATGTCAAAAAAGTGTTTCCAAATCTCCTGCTGACAACAACATCATTGCAGTTTAGCCAACAAAGCCCAGAGGGATTAAGAGGGTTAATGTAACGAGCCTGAGCACTCATAATTAGATAATACCGAGGCCTTTCCTGCACTGAGCAGTGATTATCTGCAAAACAAATCTGCCATTAAATGTGCAGCTGTATATCAAGCCGAGTTGCTTCCTCTCACTCTGAGATCACCGGCTATTTTCCGGGCAATCTTTTTTTTTTTTTTTTAACATGATAGCAGTCTTCATTTGAACATAATAGTCATATAATGCTGTTTGACCCATTTTCCTCAGAATTAAAATGAAATAACGTGGCAATTCCAAAATCCACTTAAAGGAAATGCACCTGTCATGTTGATGAATGATAAATATTATGATGCTCGCAACAAGTGGAGGTGTAATCGAAGACAGTACATCTCTCAGTTTGGTATAAACAACCTTGACCGTATCGTATGATACACATAAAAGCTTCAATTCATCACAAAAAAAAAAAAAAAAAAAAAAAAAAAAAGAGAAAAAGAACAGGTTTTGAGGATCAGATACAGAAATTGTAGATAGATTGCTAAAATATAACCAAGCTGTGATGGACTGCACAGAGCGTTTGAATGTCTACCCTTTCATTGATGAGGGACTGGAGCCACGTAAAGATAACTCCCTCTGTAGATTTCCATGAATCTAAAACACCACCTTAGCCCATCACAGATAGTCCGCTGTGTTACCTCCCACAGAAAGCAACACCAGACACAACCACGTTTTCTTTTTACACAAGTCATGGGAGCATGACAGCTAGGCAATTTGCGAGACTCTCTCAAAGGATACTAAACAAATTATACACTTGGCAAGAAAATCCAGATAGGGAATCAGTTCCATACAAAAAAAAAAAAACATCACCAACGCTCCAGCCATTGAGTTCAAAAAGCAAATATTATACCCATAACCACACATGCACTGAAGGTTGAAAAGAAGCCCAATCAATTTGGATAGTCACACTTAGGTCCTATAAAAAGGAAAGAAAAAAATGAAGTCTCCTAGTAGCTTTTATTGCAGAGAATGAGGAGGCCTGGCATGCTTCAATACCCTGTTTCTCACACTTGCAGACAAAAGGTCACTTATTTACATATAAGTCAATAAGCACCTTTTGATAGAAAGGGCAGCCCCGTTTCTCCTACAACTTGTTTATTCCTTCGCTTCCTGCCTGACAAGGAATGACCACCCTTCCTCTTTATTGATGGCTCTTCCTCACGGTCCCACCCCACACCTGGCTGAGATTTATTACTGATGTGGAGCCTGCAATTTAATCTTTCAATGAGGGCCTATAAGAAGGACATAAAACCCTTTTTCAACAAGACTTCCACACCTGGCACGACAAAGAGCCATCCCATCGGTTGGCCGTATGAAATTTACAGGCCATACTAGCGTGTTCCGCGCTGTTAAATGTGTATTAAATGCTCAGAAACTTTGTCGTAGAGCTAAAAACTTGGAAGGACCCCGTTATAAAAAGCAGCAAACCTGTTTACGTGCCATGATAATGAGAGCCACCGCTGTGAAATACTTCAGTGGGACTGAGTGCAAAGCAAGCCAGCAGCTAATTAACTTCAACTCGAGAGAGAGGAAAAAAAAAAAATCAAGCAAGTTGATTTCTTCTCACTGAGCTGTGCAGGTGTTTATTCAGAGACTTACATGAAGAGTTCAAGCAATGTGCCAAATGACAGTTTTGTTGATTTATCCATGACGGCCATAATCAACAATACGGCAATCACAGAGGAATATCACACACGTGTAAGAGCAATTAGGTCACCGTCTTACTGTCATACGATTACTATTGTGATTATTTACTAATAAGAATTAAACCCACAGGTGTGAAAGTTGGTTTGAATGCCGGTAAAGAAAAATGCAGTAAATGAGTGGATTTCCTAAAATGTGACTCCCATAAAATGCGAATACATCACTCTCTAAATTCATCTGGAAAGTTGTTGCCGTTGTAATTCACCGTCACATGCAAAGTAATTTGAAAGGATTGCTGCCTCTTGAAGATTATTCAAGAAGTATGTCGGTGAGTCAGCTGCTCGTTAGAACATATTAAGAAGACGAGAACATTTACAATTGTAATGTATGTTGATGATGAATGTTGGCAGGAAAATTCCGGAAAGAACAGCTGAAATAAAAGCTAATGATGCCATTCATCTGTCCTGCCAAAGCGATACATTTCATATATTTTGCCCCCATGGGTAATGGGACTTTTTCTCCTGAATTGCCTGGATCATATTTCCAAATGGTGTGCTAATGCCCCAATCGGTATCACTTACTTCCATGGTCAACGTTTTCCATTTGTGCGTTGACGTTGATGGGCAATACTGTTGTGATTCTGGGTAGAAAATTGCATTCTGTATGTTGTATCAATATCACTATATTGTTTAATCAAGTGTGATATGAGAAAAGGGAATCAAGCCTTAACCGGGGTCTCCGAGATCGATAAGAGTCGCGTACATGAATGTGATATGTCAAACATCAGTCGCGCTCGGTGCTATTTGCTATGCAAAATAGATAACCTCACGTGAAAGTACATATTTTGGGGGGAAGAATTGTTAATGTGTAATAACGTTGCTGCTTATTGCATCGTGTTGGTTGTTGAGCGAGGTAGAATTTATATCAAACTTCACATGTCCATAAACAGTGAAAGTAGCTGTTTGGGTTCTGATGAATACCTATTTCAACAGCGTCAGAGGTGAATGCAACTCATTGACTTTTATCTGTTGTCACACACCCGAGGCTACATCTGTCTGTCAACCCCCCCACCCCTCTCCCTCTCTTGCACACATACGTTTTCTGTGGTTGCATATCTAATCAGTATAGGCCTCCCTTTTTTTTCCTGTGCTCCATCCCTATTACCTGACTGAGGCATGACACAACCCAGATAGGAATCTCTGAGCTGTCAGCAGCAGAGAAATGGCTTCGCAAGCCAATATCGATCAGCTATAATAAGCTTGCAGCATTTTTGACGTCGTGTTTTTCTTTCCATCAGCTGCTTGCCAACTACCCTCAAAAAAACCATGCAACCACCAGTCGTGATGTGACACTGGCCCTGACAACACACACACGAGTTGAAGCCACCTACAACATGCCAACACGCTGCCAACTGTGTCATCACACTACCGAGCTGGTAGGACGGTGGTTGAAGAGTTACAGGAATGAACGGTGGCTTCAGAGCTCAAAAATGACTCGCAGCATAAAAATAAACTCAAGACGGGAGTAGGAATACGAAGCACTGATGGACACTGAATGATTTACACTCATTAGTGTGAATTCTGACGGGTGACATGTAGTACATGCCCACAATTAAATATGGATCCATCTCAACTTGTGTATAAAGCATAATAAATTTACAATATAAAAAATGTATGTATCGCGTACCATACCAATAATATTCTATTTCATAACCCACACAAACACGCGATAGCCTTTAAAAGACCAGAACGAGGATGTTTCCTAACTTTTATTTTCCAGATTTGTAAATGTTCTCGCCGGCGCGGGTATCGTCTGAGCGTTCGAGGAACAATGTGGGCTTCGCCATCAGCTCGAGAGTTGCGGCTCTGATATGCATTCCTGAGAGGAGCCACCACATAAACCCGGTTGGAGAAATCCAATTACAGCGTTTTCTACAGAGGTTGGTTACGTTCTCCTCTGAAATCACTTCAATTAATCAATATGCGTTCTTTACTGCTCGGCCGATGAGGGACCACGAGCGGCAGATCCTGGAAGTGAAAGGGGAACGCCGACCCTTTTCCCAGACTCAAGAACTCGCTCTAAAGAAGCAGAAGTATGTGACTATTCCACGGTCAGTAAGATCAGCTACCGCTTCCCCCTCTTTCTACCAGTAGATGAGCAGCTTTGGTCAATATAACTCCTTTACACAGCTGATTAATAGCAAGTTGAATAATGGACTTGCCGATGCTTTTGATGACACCGCTAATGATGCACTGACTTCCCATGTGCATCGTCTCAACTGCTTCAAACAGGGCAAGGTGGCCAAATGGTTACAGAGAACAGTGTGGACATTTTAGGTCACCGCTTTGAACCCTATATAAAATAATATAATAGCTTATGTGTCTCCATAATAGGCATGGTATCTGAGCAAAATGAGGTTAAGCAAGAATCTGAACCACCAAGAGCATGAACGTTAATGTGATTTTGTACGGGAACAGGAATCTTATTTCATCTCCACACACACAAACCGTTTCCTTTTATAGTTGCCACGTCAGATGATACGCTGGGCAGGAGCTTCTTACTAATTACGCTCATCAATGAGGCAAAACGGAGGGGAGGGATATTCTCGCCGTAACGCAGGTGCATGCCATCGAACTGTCACCACAAGATTTCATTCAGTCATCCCGCACGTGCTGATTTACTTAAGATTAGCCATCATTTGAATTCTGCACACAGTGACTGCTATGTGTTAAATATTTGAAAAAGTGTTATGAGAAAGGAGGGGATTTCTACTCTCTTCAGGAAAATAACGTATTTTCTCTTTAACGTATTGTTGGGATGGTGACGACTATTATTCTGCCGCTCGTCTATTGAACGCGGTGGGGTGGGGAGGGGTGGGTTTTTTTTTGTAGTTTAAACAAAGCCCGTGTCTGCCTCCATATTAATGAATCTTTTTATATAATTGATTACCATTGTTGGCCTAATGGAAATTTTAATTAATATCAGTCAACTTTCACTTATAATTAATGAGGCAACGTGGCCGTCGGTTTTATAGCTGCATTTTCTTTTCTTTTTCATCTCTAATTGTGCCATTCTGGAATCAATGTGCAGGTGCCTCTCCTGGCTATTTGTGTTGAATAAAATACACATATGAAAAAATATGCATATTTAATGCTAATGTGCTAAAGAGGGTGTTTTTATCTCTTCCTTTTATTGTCAGTCAAAGGACAATCAAATGTAAACTAGCCATAAAATCATGAATACAAAGGGATAATCTATTCAATAATACATGAAGATATGAGTCTCCCCCCACAGTGCAAAGTATACTAATGGCCCAATCCAGCTTCAGTTACAATAAGTATTTTGTTTTGATTGTTGATTATTGGGACGGGAGAACTTTGAAAAAGCACAGCTCTCGAGTTATTGAGCCAACAGAAAATGTTTATCATTTTCCCTCTTATTTGCCGTTAAATATCTTTGTGCAGAGTTTGGTGCATATGATGGAAACTATCACAAACACCTGCAGAATCTCAGCCAATTCATAACAATTGTTTACAATGCTCCTGTGTGTCAAAAAGATGTTGATTCAGCTTCACAAAACCAGACATCATTGTAGGAGTCTTTGTTATTTTGTCCCACTGGGAGTGGAGTGTCACGTTAGGGTGAACGTCTCAGAACACGACGCAATCACAAACTACGCCATCAAATATTCTTTCACAACAGTTGTTTGTTGCAGGCGATTTGTACCGGATTGCATAATACTGGGCGCTGCTCTGTGAACCCCTGTACGCGTTTTCGAACAGCAGTGTGTTTTGCTTGGATAGATTTAACTCACAAAAGACTGCGGATCCTATTTAGGCTTTTTGCAACAGCTCATCTGCCAATACGATCTCACCAGTATGTCGAAAAGCAAAAAAAGAAACATCATGTTTGTGATGCCTTTGAATGAAAACGCCGTCTAATGGGAGATACTAAACTCGAGATAATCTAGTACGACTGATGCTGCAGATCACGTGAATGTACCACAAATTACTGGATTACAAAAAGAGGAAAGAAGATAAATAAATAATGGTTAAACAAAACAGCTACTATTGTTGTAGGATCCGACTAAAACAGCGTATACTGCGATGCACAGTGTATTATTAAAGCCTGGCGAGCCAGGAAGCAAAACTTTCTGGGGAGCACCTGAGGGCAACAAGGCTCTTAAACCACGCTGCTGACAGTCGAAAGGCCCTCAGGAAATGGTTCCCTTTCATTTTGCTCAACAAAATGCAATCATCCGCTACTTGCATTGTTTGTATGATAGAGCATATATTTGTAAAAAAAAAACAATCCACGCCCTCGAGACTCTACATTTTGCGAGTTAAAAGTTACAAATAAAAGGATTTATGAGGTCTTATAAGACTTATACTGACTATTTTTTTAAGGGTTTAACCTGATAACAGTGAAATGTTGGATGTTTCGGGCGAGTAATTCCTGTTGCAGCCTAACACACAGGAATGCCAGACATGCTATTTTACTCAATCCCACAATAATAGATAACCATGATCATTACAGCTCGTATAAGCACTTTCCAGTTTTTTTGCTGATGGGGGCTGTTAAATTACAGAGGAGGCTCTCTGCCCAGTTGATTTTACAGGAGGCATGTGTCCAACTAAAACAAATAAAAACAAATAAGCTACCATTGCCGAGAACACTGCAGCAGGTCACCGACACGTGCACATGCAGTACAGAGCCAAAGGTAATGGCACAATCGCTTCATCCCAGGAAGCTGAGAAAAACAACAGACCACAGTATGATAGGAAATAAAATAATATAATTATGCATTACATAGACAGGCAACATATTAGGAGCACGCTGTATCTGTGCTGCCAATAAATCCATCCACCCATGTGCTAAAACTATGATAGTAAGCATGTCCCACTTGCCATCGAAGATTCTCCACTGAAGCGAAATCGAGTGTAGCTGCAGTTTACAAGTCAACAAGAGAAATCAATAAATCACATCTGCAGGTGACTTTCTTAAACCCACGGGTTGAGACAGAAGCCCTGGGAGCTTTGTGCTGCATAATAATTACTGAGCCACATTTGCATCTTAGTCCCACAATGATAAATGATTTTACAGTTACAAACCGTTACAGTATGAAGCATTCCCCCAGTTTGTCAGATGACATAGTCCAAAAGCTAAACCAGCAACAGGCGAGACAAAACCATGAAACACATACAGCCTGCCAACGTGCTCGCAACTCAAACAAACTTCAAGTCCAGATATGAACAAAAAAGTACTTTTCCACTTCCACACACAAACTCCGTGCAGGCACAAGCACAAGAGGCAAATTATAGTATCCCAGCAGCATAATGGTCCAACGGCCTGCAGCCAAACAGCACAGAAAATGAACATAATGGAATGGCAATTCTATACCAAATCACATCGACACATGCTGACAGCCAATCAATTGTTATGAATTATAATCGAGTCCGTGCTCACAGGAGCCAGTGTAAAACAGCAGCTAAGCTCGGAATAATGAAGTGCACGGCGGCCTTTCACCCAGTGATACTAAATATAACACAACAGGACAAGAAAACCAACAAAACAAAGAGTCAGCTTCTACCTCCAGTTGCTCCTGGACACCTCCAGGCTCCATGGCGGTCCAACATCCTCCGGTCCTGGAGATGCTCCGTCGCAATTCCCCTCAGGACTGAAGACCTCGGTTCTGGTGGAGAACAAACCGTGTGTCTCCGGCATCTCGGTTCCGTCCAACGTGGTTTATTGTTGAAGTTGTAACATCATAACGCAGCCAGCAGCGTTTGAAAGGCGGTGGACGCGAAGTGTTGTTAAACAACGTCAAGTCGTCCGTAAGGCTGAGTTTTCGTATCCACGCTGACCTGTTAGTCAACGTTTCTTCTACCTCTATCATCGTTGGCAATTAGAAAAATGTCAAACAGCCGATTTATACGAGTTATACATCTCAAACTGCACAAGTACAGCTGTTATATACACATTTTGTACTTCATGTCTGTGGTTGTCCTCATTGTTGTTAACGTGGACAGGTGAAATAGGTTTCCTTGAAAATGTTTGTTCTCCCTGGAAATGGGTACAGGAAACCCCACGTAACCACCACCTCCACCTCCACCTCCCCTCCCACCTCATAAAATTGATTATGTAAGTATTCACCTGCGACCCCATGTCGTCATTACACAGGAGGGTGCTTGTAGGTGCGCTGTGGTCCAACACATTCAAACTCGAGGTTTAAAAATGACAAGAGCAAAGTTCACATTTTTAAATAAGCTTTAATTTTCCATTCAGTTGGGGGTGCTGCACCGAAGACAGGTTGTGATAAAAGAAAAAGAAAAACACATGACCCAAGGCATTTTTATTATTCTAATTTGGGACACGTGAAAAATCATAAGCCCCTAATTAATTACCATAAAAATTAGGAGACCTGGGGTGAATGAAACAACTGAAGCGCGGTTGTGGAGAAGCTTTCTCTGGCCTCACTGACATTGTCAACTCACTGTCAGGTTTTTTTTTTTTTAAGCACTTGCAACATGTTTACTCGTTTGGATGTCCGTGTTTTCAGATGTATTTTTGTTTGATTGACTGAGAACTGACTGGTTTCAATTTTAACTGATCCCTTCTTTCTGCACTCGAGGGCCATCTTATTTTGACATTAACATCATTACGATAAGCACAGTAAAGGGAAGAAGTTCTGAAGGTTTGATCCATGGAAGCTTCCATTCTGCATTCAACGCACCATAATGGACCACAACAAGCATGTCCGAGGTCAAGAGAATAATTTCAGCCTTCTTTTGCTCCATCTTGGAAATCTATTTTTTTGTTTTTTGTTTGTTAAATCAACTCCTTATCAACCCATAATGTCGGGAGATGTTACATAAATGCGCATTCATCATATTTTAGCTTTTAGGAAATTATAATCCAGCGGAAATACTGTATGTTCCAGTCCCATGACAAATCCCTATAAAATGTTTTATTGTCAGAAGCCTAATAAAACATCACTAAAAGTTGTAATATATGTAGCATTACGCTGACACAGTGATCACGGTTTAAAGTAACACATCACAACCCTCATTAATTCATAACACTTATATTACATAACACAATCATAATTATGGTAATTATCAACTCTGCCTGAAGCCAATTGCAGATGATACAATTTCAAAATAAGTTTGGCTGGCATTGCATAAATTAATCTTCACATAATTTTTTAACACTTTCTCCAAAATCAGCAGAACGTTTGACCTAAATTCAACATGTAAGGTGGCTCATGTAGCGCCAAGTAAGGATACATAAATATTTTGTTTCATTGTCAGAGTATGTAGTTTGTGGGGGAGGAACATGTTAATTGGATCTGTAGTGAAAATAAATAATCTATATTTCAGATACTCTGCTCATAGCAGAAACCCAACTAGGGTTGTGTACTAAAAATAATTCTAATTCATTTGAATAGCAATGAATAATGCACCGTGGGTGACAACATTATAATGCCACACCATGCTTGAGTGAACTTGGCAATTCTTCCCTTAAACCTCATTAATTACTCCCGGTGTGTTTGTGCACGTGTCTTGTGTTGTTTCTGAACCGTAATCTGCAGAGGACTTGTGGCCGCTTCTCATATTTCCTCTGTGTCACGTGGCTGGATCTGAAAGTTCAGTGGGGAAATCGTCCATGTGCAAATGATATGTCAGTGTTTGGAGAAAAAAAAAAAAAAAAAAAATAGCGGTCAATGTCACTTATTAGATAGTTCACAAATAAGAGAGTGATAACAGGACAGTAATCAGTTCAGAGTCCATTCAGTCACAGAAAAAAGGGCCCGAAGTCCACGTTGAAGAGCAGAATTAAAGACAAATCAGTGCAAGTAACAGAAGCTCTAATTTGACAGAAGAAAAATTAATCTTTGCGTCACCATGTCAACAGGTAACTTTGTCAGGTGTATGTATTGTTTTCATCTGCTTCAGTGCTTAAAGTCTTCCTGGATTAGACTTCTGTTCAACAGTGTTGGAGTTAATTTCATGGCATCGATAGGAACGGGAAAAAAAAAATCCATATCTATATATGGTAATGATCACATTGCATTAGAGCCCTTAAATATTTAAAGAGCTTTGAATTGTATGAGTGATGTGCGAGCTAAACACAACTATGTCAATAGGCTTTCTGCCACCGGCTGCAAATGTGTTTTTATTGTACAAAGAGAGCTGCCACAGTCCTGGATCTATTTTAACAAAGACGTTCTCTGGATGGAGCTGTGATATTTTCCAATTGTGCTGAGAGTCCTCTGGTCACAAGAGCTCCGCTGTCAGGTGATCCTTCTGATCTTTGCCTCTCTGAGAAAAACTCCCATCTCCTATCTCACATAAGAGACTTTTGAGTCACGCCTGGATAGAAATGGGTCCGCGATGTTGAGGAGTTATCACCGCAGCGTAATTGCACTGAGAGAATACATTATTTATGAGAGATTTAGCCTCATTAATCTATGAAATGTTCTGAAAGCACGATCATTTTATTTTTCTCATGACTTAGTGTTTTGCAGATCTTTGCAGAGGAATGAATTTGCTCTTTGATGCGCAGTCAGTTTCCTTGACTGTCTTTGTGAAGCACTCTTCCATGTCAGCTCTCCCCCAGTGCTTTCAATGAATCATTATCTGTGCCAATGTTTGTACTCAACCTGTCTTTTTTTTGTCCTCTTTTGTCTCGCAGCTACACACTGACCTCGATAGGGGGGACAGTGAGGTGAAGTACACTCTCTCCGGGGATGGGGCTGGCTCCATTTTCACAATTGACCAAACAACGGGGGACATCCATGCCTTAAGGAGTCTTGACAGGGAGGAGAAGCCTTACTACACCCTGCGCGCCCAGGCTGTGGACATCAACACCAATAGGCCCCTCGAACCTGAATCAGAATTTGTAATCAAGGTCCAAGATATCAATGACAATGAGCCAAAGTTCCTGGAGGGACCGTACACAGCCAACGTTCCTGAGATGTCACCAGTAGGTAAGTTAACCCAAGACCTTTTTTTTTTTTTTTTTGATGGATGAGAACTCTTTGCGGTCGGAAACTTTACTTTCTCCTTTTCAACTGCAGAAAACAAAAAAAGTTCAGTTTCAGGAGCATCATGGGGACAACCAGAGGGGCAAAGCATCCCTCCTCTCTCCCCCCCACAGATTTTGACATTTCAGAGAGGCGCTTATTCTCGGTGTGCCCTGAGAATATTTCACGGCTTTGTCTTTACATATCCCCCCCCAGGGAGAACAGATCAAGGTAATTCACTGGGAGAATGGTTCCTCTTGATGTGAATTTGCAGCAAAGCCCTGGAAACTCCAAAATCAGCAGTCTCTGGAGTAAAGCAGGAACAACACGACCCAGCCCCAGTGAGCCCTCCTAAATCACAAGCTGCACTGTAACTGTTTACTGTAGAAAGAGAAAGAGGCTCGCAAGTTTAGAAGAAAAAAGCATCTTGTGTGGAAGCCGAGATTAACTTTAAACACCACCCACAGATGATCAATTGGATGTTTTACACAGTTTAATTGTGCTTTTGTGTGCTGGAGCTGTAGCGTGCCACAGTGCATGAGCAATTAACACGTTTCACTGATTTTGAAACAAGTCTGACGTGTACGTTTTTGCACGTAATAAAATATTGCATGTTGCTCGTCATGACCGTGCACCAGTCTTGCTCCCTGATTTGTGAGTCGTCAAACTTCATGAGGACGTCCACACAGGGAAGCAACCATTGTTCTAACATCAAACCAGCCGAAGTCGTTATCAATATTTATACCAGCCAGACTTGTGTGATCAATGAGATTCATTAACCGCTACATCCCTCCTGTGGTCTTTGTTAGCAGGGCGAAATAAAAAACTAAATGAGACGAAGAGATGCCGAACATCATTTAGCAATAATAGCTGCTAAACACAACTAATCTATGGCCAAACAGCCCGATGCAATAATCTCTTATTGTTAGCAATTATCTTATCAGTGAATCATTAAGAGAAAGACACTTTAACAGGGAGTTGTTAGAACAGAATGTAATTACCACTAAACGTCCCAGGCTTAATAAATTGGTTAATATCATTTTGAAGTTGTTAAGGTTATATTTATATATGTGACAGAAGTCCTCCACCAATCCAATCAGTCGTCTGATTGCAGTAATTTGTATATTTTTCCTTCATATTTGAGAAGAAAACATGTATACTTTGTATATTGTTGTGTCATTTGGATTTATCTGCGTTATTTAACAAAGTCAGACAGATCATTTATTTATTTATTTTTTACAAAATTGGTTTACAGCACTGACCTTTGCAGTTATTCTGTACATCTTAGTGTTACTCATGCATTGGATTTTCTATAATCATACAAAAAGAATCCATTTGACTTTGTTTTTATAGCCTCACCCACGTAATTGCTGTTGCCTTTAAAAATGCGGAGGTGTCGGCCACACTCGAAGGCTTTTTAACTTTCTCTACATCGGAGTCCTTGACTGCTTCGCTGCAGGTTTTCTTCTCCTTGGATGAAGAGAGAGAGAGAGAGAAGGTGTTAATGTATTATCTCGTCTATTGTATCCTGGCGGTTAACACGGTGCAGCCCTTCTCTGGTATGTCTAATCGGGAATGTGTGACGTTGTTAGCGAGGATTGAGACCCTGATCTCTCTCATCTCATGTTTTAATTCCATTGTTGCCATCTGCTCAGACTGAAAAGCCTATTTGATATAGGGCAAGATCTTTATCTGCCACCAGGAGCTTAGCAGAACTTAAAATGACCATGTAAACGGTGTCCCTGTGGTCAGTCTCTCTTGATTGCACGACGCTTCCCACACAGCCTGCCGTTCTATTTTACATAGCAGGTTTTTTTTTAAGCTACCCAGATGTGGGTTTGTGATTGATGCATTGACATAATGTGAACAGAGCTGTCAGTTAGTGACGGCATCCATGTCAACGTATCTGCAAGTCTTTCTCACAGATACATCTGCCCATGGAAACACCAAAATCATCAGGCTGTCAAGGCATTTTTTGTTTTTTTTGGGGTACTCAAACGAGAAACTTTTGATTAAATCTGTTGAATTTAAATACATTTAATAAAGACTGTGTTAGTGAAATAGCGTTTCCCTGCCAGCTGGTTAAGAGGGATGAGCCAAACCTCCAACGAGTAATTATTCTGTCCCCGCAGGAGTTTGGAAGACTGCCATCCTAGTACTATTCTGCCATCACCCTTTGTTTTCTTAATGGTAGCATTGTTTAATGAATTGGTTGCACAAGCACTTTTTTTTTTTAACCATTGCTTTGTATTTTCAAAGTAGCCACTTTGCGAGGCTACAAATGTGCAAATCAAAACATACAACGGGAAAGTTGAACCACTTCTCAACACATTTTATTTTTTTTTCTCCTTTACAATCCCCCTCATTGCATTCTGTCTGGAGCCTGGACTGTTCAGCATTGGCAGTAGTTTTTCTCATTTGTGATTCACCATTCATTAGTGTCAGGTGAGATCGTTTAGTAAACTGATGAACTTCAGAGAGTTTGGATTTCAGTCTCATGAGGAAAGCGATTAAGCCAAAGTCAATAATTCTTCCCACTCTTTTTTCTCTTCAGGGACATATGTGACGCAAGTAACAGCCACGGATGCAGACGACCCAACCTACGGAAACAGTGCCAGAGTAGTTTATAGCATCCTCCACGGCCAACCGTACTTCTCTGTTGACCCCAAAACAGGTAAAGTAATTATCTTGGTGAATTTATGAAACACAATTTGGAAATCTAGTTAAAGTTTATAGAGTAAACATCTTCAAATTTTTTCAAATTTTTTCATAGTATCACGGCAAAGTGTGAAATAGACATGCCCGTCCGCTACAGCAAAGCGTGAGATAGCTACGCTTCGGCAGGACAGTCACACGTTTTGCTGTAGTTGACCAGCGTGTCCGTTACACGCTTTTTTAGGTGTGACACTGACACGCACATAAATGTCTTTTGACAAAGGATCATGTGACCATGGTGTCACAACAGAGGTCTCAATATTAACTACAAAGGAAATTATATTTTGCCATATTAGGACATAGGAGGGGTGTATTGGTGAAAATAATCACAGACTGCTATGTGGTGACAAAGTTGTTCTTTCGTTGTTTATCTTTCCCTAACCCCAACCATGTGTTTTTGCAAATGGTTTCATTTCAAGTCACACGGTTGAAACCATGCAGTAGGTTTTGTTTTTCCCAGAGATCGCTACAGGACAAAGCGTGTAATAGACACGCACGTTCACGACAGCAATGTGTGTAGCTGTCACGCCGAGACATCGGCAAGCGCAGCTATCTGACGTTTTGCTGTATTGGATGGGTGTGTCTGTTTCACGCTCTGTCGTGATACCAGGTCTCTGTTTTATGTGTACCTGGATATTCCAGTGAGGCAATCTTACAGTGAAATAAAGTTATCTGGGTCATCGTTCTTGAGCGAGATGATTGAGTGTCTTCTAATCAGTATGTATAACATAATGTGTACCAGTGCAAGCATATATCAGAAGAATGAAATAGGTCTCAGAATCGACCCCTGAGGCACGCTACAAATCAGCGTGCCACAACAGGACATGTGTTCTCCTGTACAGACTGAATTATTTATTTGACAGGCATGAAGTAAGGGGCAGTTTGAATCAAACACTGTGCATAAATCAAGCAGCTCTAACATCAAGCATTCACCATTATCTACAGGCATTCAAATATCATAGACGGTTCAAATATTAAAAAAAAAAAATCGCAAAATGATCGTGTGGAAAACCAGATACAACATTTCAATTATAATTTTAAATATGGCTGCTCCTCATGGCATCCCTTTTGTAAATTTTGTAAAAGACAGTTAAACACCATTACAAGACAGTTATCTGCTGTGTCGTTGCTGCCAGTGTTTGTCAGCAAACTGCCAGCTGGTGCCTTAAACTCAGATCAGTAGGAGATAAATATCACAATACAGATTTGTTGCTGAGTACACAAACTGTGTTGGTTGCTTCCACCTTATTTATACACACTTTGCTTAAATAGGGTGTCATGGGAGGAGAATGCCAGTAATAAGGTGGTGGCGTGGCAACGGGAGGTGGGGGGGGAGTTGGTAGATGACTGCTACTAAATCTGAAACACCTTCACATCACTGGTGTTTGCTGGTAGTGGGCTGTTGTTGGCTTGCTATCTGGGACAGTTCAAAGCATATGAAAATAGGTTCATACATATCACACAGCCAGATATGGTGGAATCTGTAGCTGATTATGCTGCTCATCCCCGAGCTTTACAGAGCACACACTGTGACTGTATTTCAAAAATGATGCTGGAAAAAAAAGAAAAAGAAATCTCACTTAAAGCAAATGTTGGCCCTGCTGGGTGTACAGCTATCTCCAAACAAGGGAAATAAACACTGGGGGGGGGGGGGGGGGGGGGGGTGAAAGGTGGAGAAGGGGAGGAGGGGGGCAGCAACAACAACATTCATAAATCACCGTGGATGTCACACAGACACCCCCCCCCCCCCCACACACACCCCACACCTCCCCACCAAAAAAAAAAACAAAAAAAACTGAGAAATTTGAAAAATATTCGTAGGCTTTGATTTTGGATTTACACACAGTGGGAGTTTGTGGATCAAAATGTGAAATCCTCACCATGTAAAATGGAATAAGAGGAAGGGGAAAGTGTAGACCCACCTATGCTGCCTGCTTCTTTTTACCCCGCCAACCTCCCACTGACCTGGCAATTAATCTGCAGTACAAACGCTCTCTGATCTCAGGGTCTCTGATCCTCAAGTGAATCATTGTATGGCTTCACCAGAGCTCCCCATTGAATGTCAAGTGTTTCCAGTTTGTGAGATGACCTCTATTTCAGCCTTGGCACGTGCGCACAGCCTTACTTCACGAGACTGAGCCACTTAGGTGGAAATATATTGTGCATGTTGTAAGTAAATTGTGCATCAAACGTGTTTCTAACATTCCTTTTACCGCTCTTTCCTTTTGTCTTTTCTTTTTAATCTCACTATCTCTGTCTCTCCTCTTTATGATCTGTATTTCTCATAAATCTCACTGCACACCAGGGGTTATAAAGACAGCCTTGCCCAATATGGACAGAGAGATGAAGGAACAGTACCAAGTATTAATCCAGGCCAAGGACATGGGGGGCCAGCTGGGGGGGCTGGCCGGGACCACCACCATCAACATCACCCTCAGCGATGTCAACGATAACCCGCCCAGGTTCTCGAAAAGTGAGTTCCCACTTATAGAAAATGAAGATTTGAATATAATGCCTGCTTAACAACTCTCATTTTTGGCAAACAATAACGATGCCGGTGACCTTACGCACGTTTTAGATAATGATATAAACACCGTGCAATTACCACAGGGCAGGGGGTATTCATCATATCTACTCGTTGTAATTGGTTTTCATTATTTGTCATTATGCGCAGTAAGCAGTGGCCTGTTTATTTAGCATGATTGCATCTACAGCTACTACTCCTGGCAAATAAAGCGGGGTTGCTGTTATTCGGCTCGTGGGGCATCGTTCTATATTTAGATCAGATTTGGGCATGTTGGTGCTGCAACAGGGATTGAGTCACTGTATTTAAATAATTGTATTTTAGTCAGTATTTTGATATAAACTGCTAAACCAGATTAATTCGATTGTACCAGGTCATCTAAAAACCAAAGCTGGAATCAAAAACATGCAACACAATGCGCTAAAAATCTTTGATCTGTGAAAGCTTCTCAACATATACCGAGCATAAATAAATTAAACTGTGTACAAAATGTTTTCCATTCAAAACAGCGAGTGTACGACAGGAAAGCAAAAACACTGTTTTGTATTGATGCAGTCCTTTCAGGTAGTTTGAGGTGACACTGAGTGGCCTCCTCTGAATGTAAATACAAGGCAGTCAGACGGTCAAGCTCCTTTGGCTGCGAGAAAAAGATGATATTTCCATAATGCTGTCACAGCAACAGAGGTTTGGGCCGTGCCTGCTGGCTCCTGTGCCCTGTCTCAAATCCTCTCTTTGTCTTCCTCACTTTTTTCCTTTCTATGGAGCGGCAAAATGTGTGGTGGTAAAAAAACAACAACTAATCAAATGATGTAGTTTACATTATCATACTGCTGTACAGTATAAATCCACCACACATCTGTCTTTTTCCTCCCTTGTCGTTAGAGATTACGTATCAGTGAACCGTCAATCCTCTGAACCTGCAGATGTAATTTACTAATAGTGGTGTATCATACCTGCATCTGGCTCAACTGAATCGTCCGAGAGGCTTGTTAAACCACTGACAGAGCCGCAACAGCTGTAGCCTCTAATAACCTGCAACTCTTTGGCCCTGAGGCAAACACCAACAACAACAACAACAACAACAACAAAAGTTCAAGTCCTATCCTTGAATGGATGTCAACCTTAAAAAGACTTGAATGCATGTCCTTAAAAGAACTTGATTATTTATTTATTGACAGTATAGCACCTCAGATTCATCCAGAGGCCGCAGCTTTTCTCTGACAGCCCTCGGATCAACACACAAAAAAACTACCAACCATCTGCAGTAAAATGGAGGAAATGAAGAATGCAATAACATCTCCAATTAAGAATAATTATACAAGGAGGTAAAAACTTCAGTGATGCTAAGATTTTAGCACCGATTTTAGCACCTAGCCGCCGCTCGGAGCGACAAAATAAGGACCAAAAGAGACCTGATTTTGCCAAATGGGTCCCATTTAATAGACCTATAACAACTCAAAACAATATTATATTGCATATTATATGAGATTCAATTCTACTTTTGCTGATTTGAGCATCTTCCAAATTACAGTTGACCAATCAGATCTCTGGGTCTGAACTACTTGTTGTATAATATTGCACTGATTATTAGCTAAATTGATTTGGAAATATTTCCGACACCCAAAGCAAAGATGCGTGTTTTGGTTTTGTTTCAGTATATTTATTTTCCAACAACAAAAAAGAAAGTGTCGTCCTTAGAAGGTCGCCTTCCTTTTCAACGTGCCGTCCTCAATGCATCCATCCTTCAGCTCAAGTTCATGTATTTTGTTAAAATGTAAAATGAAGGCCGAAATCATTGAAATTCCAAAGAATAAATCTTCTTAAATTGGTCTTAGCTGATTTTTTTTTCCCGCTGTTTCAGCAGTATGTTAGGAATTTGCATAATTAAAGAGACACAATGGACCCAGTGGTCAGGTACCAGAGCTTCACTGATTAGATGCACTCACCGAATTTCACTCATTCAGTCAGAATGAATTGTCCTCTGTGTAGCCTTATGACACAGCACTGCTTTTAAAATGAAAGCTCCAAATGAATCCCACGCTGATTCCCTGACATTACTTGAACTAATGTGATTGTGAAGATATAATCAGAGGCGTAATTACCCGGAAACATTTCCAAGTCCCGAGAATTATTTTGATGCTTTTAGGTGTAGATGAATAGCACGACAAACCTCTGTGATGTCACCAGGTGAAGGCAACAGGAAGATGTTTTTTATTTCCCTGGCACAAACAGAAAGTGATGTTCAAACAGACGGTCACCTCAGAGAGTGAAGAGAAGCGTAACGCCAGATTTTAGTTCATCCAGTCGCAGGTGGAAGTGATCTTCAGTCAGTCTGTTTGTTTGTAGATTTCCTCCCAAGTCCTCAGCAGTGATCTCTGCTGTTGGTAGAATCAAAGCTCCTTGGACTCTCGGTGTTGTGATGGTTTTACAGGTTGAGCCGGCCAATTACAAGGTGCTGAGCGGCCTTGATGTCCAAACACGACTAAGTTGAATAATATCATGCCTATAGCCACGGGCTTGACTTCAGACAGAGGAAGTATCTGGCTGCTTTGCCTGTGGGTGGATAAGACATCACCGGGTGGGCGAGAGAAGACGTAAAGGACCGAGGATGTGAGGCGCTCTGTATTTCCATCCGATGTCAAGTGATGATAACGAATGAGTCCCGTCTGATATTTGTTTGTCGACAGGTTTCTTTCACCTAAGGGTTCCCGAGTCGTCTTCGGTGGGGTCTGCGGTCGGGAGAATCAAAGCTCACGACCTGGACATCGGGAGAAACGCCGAAGTGGAGTACACCATCGTGCCGGGTGACGGAGGAGCCATGTTCGACATCACCACTAATGAACACAACCAAGAGGGGATCATCATTCTCAAAAGGGTACGAAATCTCAGAAACAAAAAACATGAATGGTAAATTCTCATCTGGAATATTACATGTTTTCCCTCATTGACAGAAACAAGATCCCTGAGTGGAGGAAGTCGCTTTTAAATGAAAATATTCAGATACATAAAATAAGATATACAATGAAGTAAAGGGACAATTAGTGATGCTGCACAATGCTGTATTAGCAGGACATGTGAGGGCTGAAGCTGTGATCTTTCCGTCGCGTGATGTGGCTCTCTGTTTGAGTCCTTGCTGCCCATTGGCTTCAAGCAGAACTCGGACCAACGGCACGAGTCTCTCTGAGCGCTTGTGCTATATAAAGCTTTCGCTCAGCATGTCACGCCTCATTAACTATGCCATATGTTCTTTTTTGCTAAATGGATTAATACATCCATTGCATTGTGACCCACAGCAAAAGGTCCTGATCTTTGGTTGTACTTGCCTTGAACCATGGAGCAAAAAAAAGGAAAGAAAAAAAATCACAGTTTAATACCAACTTTTACCACATATAGCATTTGCAGGGCCGTGATATCACTTCACAAAATGGCAAGTGGCACAAAAGCGCGAGTGATATTAGAGTAATTTATTACTCCCAGGATAAACCCTTTGAGATCTATCATCTCATTTTCAAGGGGGACCTGCAACTGCCAGAGGTGAGGAAAAAGGACATTACAGCCACAGACTAAAATTAGAAAGAGAAATAGAGCGGCCCAGCTGGTGCAATGGGTCCTAATCTACTAAAAAACTGGGCTATAATAAGACTTATTGTGCAATCAATTATTACTTTTGCCTATATATTAAAAAATTAAAAAGTTGGGCTCCAAAATTCATCCCATTCATACTTAAATACCATCACGATCTTATGTCCTAAGGACCTTGGGAGCGAATTAAGAAGTGATGGATATTTCATTTCATTTCAAATATACCACAGTGGAGTTCTCTAAACATTCACATTAATAATCATATCAATTTTAAACGTGGATAAGAGGACACGGAGTAATGGAGTGTGAACTCCGTAACTGCTACACTGAAAAACTAGTGAATTTCTACATCAGTCGTAATGTTAGTTTTTATAATGTACTCATGTTGTTTTGGTTTATCAAGTAAAAACCTCCCCATTAAAAGTTTCCCCCTCATTGCGGCGCCATCTTAATAGTTTGGAGCGGTTTGGAGCAGGAAGTGACCATATTTGGACGAGCTGGGGGAGGAGCGAGCGATGGATCTGACTGATCTGATTGGAAACCAGACGATGCTACATCCCGCCCACCAATAGACGTAAACTGACTCCATCGCAGGCTTGTCAATCAAACAGACACGCCCCCAAAAACACAGCTTTTTGAGGTTTATTTTCTAATTAATGAGGGATTATTTTCACCTCCAGAAAACCAGTAAGAAGGAGAAACTCTAGCCAACAACACCGAGATAACTCGTGAAGAAATTTTATTGACAGAATTTTATGAGACTGGTTCAAAAGACGGATGCTTTTTGGAGCCGACCTCTAGTGGCACTCGGTGGTATTGCAGCTTAAGGCACTTCCGCATCGGCCTCATTTTTCAGAGCCGGAAGCTACGTCTACTCTTACATACAGTCAATCCAAACCTTCTAAATTGAAATAATATCCATCCGTCAACCCACAAGGCTTTGTAGAAAGCAGGAGCAGGATATTATTTCTCTTTGGGCATTGAAAGCGTTGGGCTCTCTGACAGTGAGTGGGTAATGTGCATGTGTGAGTGCTGCATGGGCAGAGACTAAAAGATTTGTCTCGTTTAGGTTTGTGGGGGGGGCAACTCTTAAAAGGTATGCCTAATCACAGGTCAAGTCCAGCAGGAACAAAGAGCACATTAATAGAATTATATTTCAATGAAATTCCCATTAGACTTATTCCTTGCCGACATTTGGCCGTAATAATCAGAGTCAGAATCACAGTCGTGTGCGTACTGAAGAATCTGTTCGCCTCTCCAAATCTGTCTGGAGTGCATCAAGCGTTACAGGCCAGACAGGTTAGTAAACAACACGGTGCAGTATGTTGTTTTTCCGCAGTTTACAAAAACCTTTAACAGCCATTTGTAGCCACCGCTGAATAACAGAAACGCCTCCACACGTCTGCCAGCCTTCTACTAAAACACATCATGTCAGTATCACTGCAGCAGCTGACGTGCCGTTCGGCTCGGCGTCTCCGAGTGTGTCATGTAACAGTTAAGCAGCATAATGTGTGGAAGTTACTGCACAGATGTGCACATTTGGAATGTATCTTGCTCTCTCACACACACACACACACACACACACACACACACACACACACACACACACACACACAGGCAAACATGCAGAAGTGTAAGCTTTCATTGTGCTATTGTGCTCCTCTCGCTCACACCAGCCAATGAACATTTACACCTCCGTATTTCATTCTGTAGTTTCCCTTTGGCGGCAGGCAGCAGACCCCTGTGGTGAGTTTAAATAGCATTTGTTGTCACTGGTATTGAGACGCGGGAGAAAGAAAGAAAAAAAAAGTGCAAAGAAATGCTAAGTTTGCATAATTCAAAAAACACAAAATATCTCTGCAATATTGAGAAGGCAAAAAAAAATGTAAATGTCAGAAAGTGAGGATTTTTTGGAAGCAGTGCTCTGATGCATGCATGAGATGGATTCATTTTTTCTGCAATGGATATTCTTATTTCCCCTGACTGTAAAATGAGGTTTTGGGAAACATGTCGGCATCAGAGATTTCTGTCATTGTTTCAAAAACATACTGTTGTTGAAAATACACATGCAAATATTTTGCAGGAAAATGTAACAGATGAGCTACAGCTTCACTAACAACTCGCTCAGCTTCACCATCAGGCCAGCAATAATTTTGATGAGAGCAAATCTTGTTATTTACCATTACTTTAATCACTGTTGGTGGATTTTGTTGCAGTCATACAATTCCTCACTCAAAGTAATACACAACAGGAAATAAAATCAGCTTTTATGTTGGATGTCAGAACATAATACCGTCAATTAGATTTTTTTCTTCTCCAGAGAACCTCAAACTTTCTTAATAAAAACATCTCCCACAACTTCCCAGCTTTATATGCAAATGCACTTCTGAAAGATCCCCCCAAAAAAGTGGCTTTCTCATTAAATCCTGCCTCCTCTGCCAACAAAGTGCTTTTAAGGAGTTAAAACACAAATGTTTTTTGTCTCGTGTTTCATTCAGGCACACAGCACATGCAGTATTTCATCTGATTGCAAAATTAACAGGAAAGAAAAAATAAACTCTACCTGTTTTTGTGCCTTTCAGGCTATCTCTGATGTAAGTGTCTAAAGTGTTCTTTGGAGGAATGCAAATCTGCCTTTGTTTCTCTCATGTATCAGACTGAGGTATTCATTAACTGGTACATTTTTAGTACAAGCCCCGGCACACAAGTACACAAAGGTGTGCGATCCTTTGATCGCCAAAAATATGCAGCTCAGTGAGTAATTGATTCCTTGCTTCGTGTAAGAGCTCCCTCAGTTCGCTGCGTTGCATGTGTGCATGAACACGTGCGAACCTCTGTGTGTAAATCCTGCATGTGTGTGTGTGTGTGTGTGTGTGTGTGTGTGTGTGTGTGTGTGTGTGTGTGTGAATAGTGCTTATAGCTATAGATCATTGTATAGTGACCTTCTCATTGACAGTAATTGAATAACAAAATGAGAAGGCAAGCAATTCTGATGTAAATGAAGACAGTTATTTGTTTAAATCGTGTAAGCCCTTGATGGATGGTTAGGTTCATCTTATTGTTTTACTTCCTGTGTTTGATATGCTGCCATAACAACAATGAGGCATTGTGTTGTACTCCCTGCAGCGGCAGGCTGCTGCATAAAGCCAGTGTTGATGGGGGACACTCTGAGCCCCTGCAACTGACCAAGCCCCCCCCCCCCACACACACACACACACACCCCTCCCCACACAGGGTAATTTACCAAAAAACATGTGCTCTTACCCATGAGGAGAGGGATATTAGCAGGACATGGACAGAAGGAGAGAGAGATGAGAAAGAATGTGCTGTGCTTTGGAAAGGTGGTCGGGGAGTATATGTAGCCAGAGATGAAGCCTTTATGAGTTGTTCACTGTGTTCCCAGAATACTGACCCTCCCACAGACTTGTCTTATTTCAGATTGGTGGAATATCCCCAGAGACAGGTGTGCAAATGTGTGCAGACAGCCTCCCTCTCTGTACCCCTCTCCTCCTCCTACTCTCTCTCTCTCTCTGTCACCTTCTTTCTCTTTTGACTTTCCTCCCTCGCACACACACACACACCAAAAAAAGAAGAAGAAGAAAAAAAAAAACACACAGCGGGACAGAGACGAAAGCCACATTGTGCTCAGAGCAGAGTTTGGCAGACCCCAAATTAGAGACTCGGGAAGGTTGGTTATGATAAGAGGATCAGGCTGAGTAATGGGTTCAAAGGATGATCATCTGTTTCCCAGTCTGCTGATACAGGGGGGAGGGGGGGCACAGAGGCATTCAGGGGGTTTGCACATTCCATCTGCAACACATAAGATTATGGGAGACAATAGGTAAATCCACCAATGAATTCCCAGGGAAACATGCAGACAAATGTGTGAACACAGAGCAAAGTACTGTACAAGAAAAAGCATGTAGAGGTACACAGCTGCATTAAAATGTATGGAAAGCATAAATAGCACTCCCAGACATTCAGAGATTCAGCATGATAACCTTGTTGGTTTTTGCTTTGGTGAACTCGTTTTTCAGTCAGATCAAGTGCTGTTTGTCCATTTGCATGTTATTTAACTTCTCTCGGGAGGAGAAAAGATAGCAGATATGCGTAATTGAAATGTGCTGTTGTGAGCCTAAAGGAGCACCCATTGTTTAATGACAGCTTGTGTGGCATAATATTTGCCAGCTCACATTCAGGGAATCAATTTTAATACAGGTCTATCTCCTCCGCTGTACAAACTGAATGCCCCCGGCCGCCACTGTGCATCGAATAAAGAGCGTTTGCTGCAGACCTCCTGGCACCGCTTCCAAATCCATCGCCCCCGAGTGTCGGAGAGGGGGGTTCAAAAAAACAACTGTAGAGAAGTGCAGGTGACTTGTGAACTCTAAATTGTTGTCAACCACAAGTGTTCAGTTAGAAAATATATTAACAGGTTTTCTTCAGCGTTCGGCTAAGATGTTATTTTCTGAGGTGGTGTTTGATGCCTCGTTACTTTCTTAATCAGGATTGGTTGCTGTGATTTTCTGGAGCTGATAATAATGGAGCAGGTCCATAAATTACAGGATTGACACAGCAAGACACCGAACCCCTCCCGCTCCCGGTGGCCTGGCCAACACCTGGAACTGGAGCTCTGCCAGTACGAGGGTGTGAATAAGAAAATAAAACTCATATAGCAGAGTGATTTTTCTCCCTAAGCTTTAATACTACATTGGTTCTGTCAGTTTAAGGGGGTTAGTGGTTGCTAGGTTGTTGCTGTCTTCAATTGGGATTAGTTGGTGATTGTTAGGACGTTCACATTGGTTTTTAAGAAACTGAGGGACAAATATCTTCCAGTTTTCTGCCTGAAATGTCATTATTATCCGAGTTTTCAAATTCCCACAAGTGAACAAAGCGTGTAGTGTCCATTGCATGTACAATCCTACAATGTCACATTTATAGATGCAAAAATAACTACTACCTTTGTCAGGAATCTCAGTTGAGTGCTCAGTATAAAGTACAACTTATGGTAATACAGTGAATAGCAAATCAGTGACCAAAGGACTCATTTCTGACAGAGTCAGGGACAAGCTTGAATGTTTCAGCACCACGGACAGAGACAGGAAAAGACTAGAGTGAAGATGGAGCGCACCGACTCAAGAGGGGCTTGATGACTGCACGTATATACAAATAATGTTTTACTGCTGCAAACCGATTTCTTTTAAGATTTCGTATTCATCGGGTAACGCTAAAAAAAAAGGACCAATGAGTCATCCAGCTTGCATAAAGGAGGAATTTTTTTCCTGCTTTACAAGAACAGCGTGTTCATGTAATTAATGCTATAGTGTAGCATGGCATTTAAATACAAAACAAAGAGTTTGTCACCAGAAGAGTGCAAAACTGATCACAAACAAAAGAAATGCCACTGATTGCCTGGATCGCTCAGAAATAGCCGTATTCAGATTTTCCCCGGAGTGAATTGACAGCGCGGAGACGAGAAGTCTTTTTCATCCTTCCTGCCATCAATTAGGGACTTAATTTTACTAATGCCATAAAGTGACTGCAGTCTAATTTCTCCATCAGACATGTCATTACTGGGCTGTTTAAACAGTAAATTACGAGAATGAATGTTGCTACTGCGTTGCTCAATCTTGCTGAGATACTACTAGGAAGGAAAAAAAACAAAAAAATCTGATGCTCAAATGACAAAAGTAATGAACAAACTGAAAAAGTTGACTGAAGGCCAGAAAAAGGTGGAGAATGTTGATTGAATACCAAACACAGTGGACAGTGGTTTAACAAAGTTTACAGCTACAAGGACATTAATCGTAAAATAAAAACATGTCCTTATCCTGTAAAAATGCTTGACACACACATACTATATATATATATATATATATATTGCTGCGGGGTAATTGCAGTATTTCATAGAATAAAACAAAACAAAAATGCCATTTACTTTCAGAGCCCATCCAGTGGCACGAGACCAACTGTGTCCTGTGCAAAGACGAGAGTTGAAACTAATCTATTGATTGCAGTGTTGAATGTTGCAGTGGGAGGTGGAATGAGTTATTTTAGGCCCCAGTGTGAAAGGAGTCAAAAGACCGGAGGGAAAGGAGGAAACAATACCTCAGAGCAGCAGGAGATTCAGGTGGCCAGCACAGGCGAATAACACCTCACCGAGAGGCTGAGCAGGGATGGAGGTGGGGGATGAGGGTGGTGGTGGTGGTGGTGGTGGGGGGGGGGGGGGGGGGGGGGCACATCTGCAATATTCCGTGTATTGTGAGCGGACGAGTGCAAAAGGAGGAAAACGAGGAGACGGAGTGATAAAGGGCGAGGGAGGGTGAGGTCGTGCTGGGAGTCGATGAAGTGCCGTCTCTCCGGTGGCCCGAGGAGGCGTGGGTGTAATAGATTAAACTGGTGTCTCGGGGCTCATCCCATGGCTAACCCCGTCCTATTAAGAGTGGCAGTGCGAGTCTTTCACAGTCACTCCTCTCAACTGCGGTGTGGACAGGGCTGCTGGCAAAGGCTCTCAGATGGCAGTCCACTGTTGTGAGCACCGGAGGGATGGAGATGCTTTGAGGCAGCCAAGGACACAAACCGATGTGACTGATGGCAGGACAATAAAGTGGGCATCTCTTCTCCACAGTGTTAGGACCCCCTGGTATTCAGAGCGACATGAAATGGCTCTCTTGGGCATGTGCGCTTTTTCACTGCTGATGATAAGCTCTTTGTGCTCTCTGTGGTCAGTCGACTGCTGATGGCACAACAGTGGCTCGAGGTCCTAAGTGTTCATCCACGTGGCAGATTTTTTTTGTTTTGCTGAACTGTCACTCAACGACTGCAGTGACCTTATGAAGAAGTCACTCAATCCCAAACAGAGATATCAGGCCAGACTGAAACCGTTCAGACATAATTGCATATCTCAGAATCTCAGTGGAATTTTTTTGCTTGGAAGCGGCTTTGCTTCCGAGAAAATAAAACGTTTAGCTTACTGAGCGTTGTTAGGAGTATTAGAGCTTACTGCAAGCCAGCCTGCATTTTCTTTATACTTTCAATAATGGCTGCTGTCATGTGGGATCAGAAGGTTTTTGGTCTGAAATTAAGCATCCAGTCATTGCCTAAAATTTACTGTTTGGAGAAAATTATGTTGGCTCACGCTACTACAATTAGAAACGTCTGATATTCCAGGCATGTTTGGCTTAGCTTTGACACGCTCGCAGTAGATAAATCATAGAAGGGGGTGTAAATGATTCATAAGTGGTATTGTAAATGTATAATACTGCGGTTAAGTGGATTTAGGGGCTGCGCTGCATATCACAGATTAAACAATGCTGCAGTCTTCAGCCTCTTCAGGTGATGCATGTGTTTAGCACATACACATGGAATCGGTTTGCTAATGGTCCTCTCTGTGATTCTTCAAGGCGGAAGACTGGATTAAATCACAGTTATTGGCAGGAAACTAACCTCTGCATTAGCGTGTGAGCGCATCTGAGGTTTGAGAATAGTATTGAACTCTGCTATTGTAATACTGAACTGAACACACAAACAAACTGAGAACCTATTAAATATGCATATCATCCTGCTTCTCCTATCCCCAAAAATAACCACCGAGCAGGAAAGAAAAAAAAACAAAAAACAGCTGCAACTAACACTTTACGCTGTACAGAGAGAGGAGAGAGCTCCGAGGGAGGGACAAGACACCGACATAACAGCTGAGCGAGAAATAGATTTTTCAGTTTTTGGACTTGCCCTTAAAAATATCTCGGTACAAGATCGTCACATCCATTGTTCTGCGTTCACACGTGTGAATCTGACGATGTAAGGACTTTTTTTTCTTCTTTTTTTTAAGTGTGTAAAATCTAATACTGTACCTGTGAGACTGTGATGCAGTGATTAGTCCCTTGTCCTAAATTAACAAATTCCCTTGGAACATAACAGGTTCAATTGGCAAGATGAAAAAAAAAAAAAAAAAAAGTTCCTTCATTCAGTATCACTGCCAGTGCAATGAAGGTGCACATTTACATATCAAAGGGTGCAGCACCATGTCTAGAATTTCAAGTGTGTTCTGTTGTGATGTTGAAGAGCAGCAGCACTGACATGAGAGGAACTCGGTCTGTCCTCCTTACAAATTCCTTCGTTGATACACTTCCTTGTTGTGTCCGCGGTAACCCATAAAATGTGCATAACAACTGAGGCTGTAATGAGACACTTCGAATGTGTAATTGAACATGCATAGGTGCATGCAACTTGTTTAAGGATGATGTATTTGTGGATGTGGGTAATACTTATCCATACAGAACTGGTTCTGAGTGCATAAGTAGGTCATCTTGAGAAAGGGGGGGAGAAAAAAAAAAGTTAAAATGATACATGCAGCCTGAGAATGAATGGCCGTTTTTTTTTTTCCTTCTTGGGAAATTTCCCCTATGGCCTGCAGATCTGATTTGATTCTCCCTAAGTCGAGCGTTGACACATTAGCACGTCTTCTCATTAACTCTGAGTTTCTCATTACCCCTTCCTGGTCCCATTTTATTCCAATTTAACAACAGATATTTCAGACGTACTTGGACCATCGCGCGTCTCAGACACATTTAAAAGGCACTGAAGCTCTTAACATTACTGTTTTGCGCCCAAGCCGCAATATGTAAATCAATCTGTGGAAATTGCTTGACAGTTAATCGTATATCTGTCCGGGCATCGTTCCGTGTCAGTCCTCCATTTGTCGAGGAAATGAACCGAACTTTGCTCTCGTGACGTCCTTTCTTTTCGTTAGTCCAATTTAATGAGAGCTGTGCGATCAGAACCTTTCACTCCTGATGAAAGATGAAAGACTACCCTAGTGTGGACTACAGTGGATCCATTCATCAACTGAACTAAGTTTTATAATGAGTCAGAAAAAATATACAAAATCATTTAATGCAGACACTTTTCAAGATGTTAAAACACACCCTCTCGCTGTCATAAAAAAAAACAAAAAAAAACGAGTTTGACTGATTTTCCAGGATGATCGAGCAATAAAAGCATCTGCTTCGCTAAGTATTACTCTCACAGACCGAGATGTTGTGACAGTTCGGCTGATTTTGCACGACAGTGGCAGCGGTTCGTGATTTGTAGCAATGTGTTAAACCATCACTAACACCGGTCATTTCTCCCCTATGAAAGCAGAGAACATGTGGTTACATTGTAACCTCGGTTCTCCGAGTGAAATCGCACTCCGCTACATATTTCATAGGTACGCAGATGGAGAGATGGTCTCAAGACAACGTAGAACATAAGGTTACATTGTAACCTTGGTTCTCCGAGTGAAAGAAACTATCTCTCCAACTCCGTACACATCAAATATGTAATGGAGCGGTGAGATCGTCTTGAGAACAGTAACTCCAGAGCCAGAGAACTCTTACAGAAAAAAACAAAAAAAAACCCACATGAATTTCACATGTGCAAAAAAAAATTAGAAACGTGGGTTTGGAACATTTTCATGGTTGAACATGTTTAGCCCATGTAGATTTGCATGTGAAAACATCTTTTCCCAATGTTATCATATATTACAACATGTGGAAAACATGGGAAACACATGTTTTTTTTTCTGTAAGGATTTTACTTCAGTTAAAAAAAAAATCAGTTAAGCGATTATAAAAAAAAAATCTCTAAAATTTCAAATTGGGAACGCGATGCAAAAAAACAACGAAAAAACATTCAAATAGCTCTCCTGCTGAAGCTTTAAGTTGTCCTTCTGTAACGGAGCAGGAAGTGTGCCGATGATTTCCAGAGCTTACCGTCGACCAAACCAGTCTCTGCTCAGATTTGACCAAATACGAAGCTGCGTTTTGGCTTTGTAATTGAGAATTAGCCAGCAGATTTGAGTTCTAACAAGGTGACTGTTTGAAACGGACACCGACAGGGATAAATACAAGAAAATCTTGGTATTGCTCCAAAATATCTCATCAAACCAGCTGAACATTTCTGAATGGACCTGCTCCTCAATTGCAATTTTCATGCTCGTACTGTTTTCCTGGCATTATTTTACGCAAACTCATTTGTCAGCTGGAACACCGAGACGCCGGAAGATTTGTGTCAAAACTGCGGCAAAGTCTGTGCGTGAAAAGAGCATTTCCCCATCACACGTCTTCGGCTATCGGAGGATTACATGAAAATTAGACAGTTATAGAGGGTGAAATTTTGGGCCTGTATCCTAATTGTGGTGACGCAGCATGTTGAGATGGAAAGCGGGAGCTTCTCCTCGTCCCCAGTGAGACTCTGGCTAATGAGGCCTGGTGTACACCTCCTGCTGTCCACCTCCCTGGCATCGCCTTCCCTCCTCCCTCTCCACCTGTGCACCTATTTGAGCTGAGCTATGCGTGGCTGTCTACAGGCATCAGTCCAGGCACCGGTATGATGTACAGTGCGAGAGGGCCTATTATTAGGTATCCGTGTATTTGTACTTTATTTACGTTGCTTTATTCACGCTTCAGAACGCGAGCTTTTATTTCATTGTTGATGCATTCAACTGCAGCCGATGAAACTCGCTCTTCGAGAAACGAGGTACACCGAGCTCCTTTTTGAAACTGGAATTCACGGGAACCAGCGGGAAGCTCGGTAAACCGAAATAACGACCGCTGTACGTTCAAGGCTACTTATTCTGTGTAATTTGGCAGAAAACCTCTTCGTTTGATTGTAGTAATCAGCATTTGAATGACACCTACGATACATGCAGGTATCAGACGCAACTGTTGCTTCAGGGGGAGCTCGGTCTTCCCTTCAGTGTTGTCACCTCTTGAAAGTGATTGAAAGGGACAGAGTGTATTTCCTGTTAAAGGATCGTATAACTGTGCCTACCCAGTTGCATCTGGCACACTGTAATCAAACCAATCATGGTGGTTGATGGTCAATGATTGCTTTCAGATTGGCTTGCCTTCACGTAGCTCTCTCTCTCTCTTTCTTTCTTTTTTTCTGTTCTTTTTATGGACACCTGCTGTAGCTGCAAGACCGCAAAACCATGGCGATGGAGGAGAGACCGAGGGCTTGAGAAGCATCTGCTATCATCTGTGAAATCATGACTGCACAGCCTCCGATCACTTCAAGCCCCTGGACTTTAATTCGATGGCCAATTCATGGGCGTTTAATTCGGACAGATGATTGGTCATATCCATCTCACACCCAAAACCAAAACATTGTCCGCACCTCTCTTCTTACACCCGGCGTTTCGCGGGGCTTTTAACCAGCTGTTTTCGCTCGGCGTTCTTCTGAAACAAACATGCCGGAGAAGCCCAAGTCCTGGGGCAGGGAGATAGCACTGGCTGCAACAGCGGTTATATGTTAGTCAATTTGAAATACACAGAAAGGAATGTCTCTCATGTGACTCCGGGCCGGCGGAGCGTGACCGACTGCGAGCTCGCCGAGTACGGTCGGTCACACATGAGAGGGCAGGAGACGGGCGGGAGCACGAGCGCGGGTGTCATCGCTGTCGGATGTGTACACCTCAGCCTCAGACATGCCGAGGATGCTGATTCCCAAACCCCCCCCCCCACCCCCACCCCCTCCCCCCCACCCCCACCCCTCCCTCGCTTTTGACTAATTGACCCTGAGCTGATATGTCAGAGGCTTGAAGGAGGAAGAAACCGACGCCGCGAGCCCCCGACGGTGCGCGTTCGGAGAACTCTTGTAAATAGGGTGAAGTTCTCTGCTGAACCAAATAAGAGCAGCTTGACTCGTCTCCCTCGGAGGGTGCGAAACATTAACCTGGTCAGGACTCGCTGCGCGTCTTCAACGACTGACTGCCGTTTCGAGGCTCTCCATAAATCTTTTAAAAAACACACGCTATCATCGTCCGTAACGACACGTGTTTGTTTACAAGTGCGTTTTGCCTCCTTTGGTTCTGCTCTTCAGGAAGCTGAGAACTCTGCTGTTTCAGTGTGTTTTGAGTGACAACATAAACAATGGAAATCACCCAAATACTGTTGGATATGAGCTGGCTGATGTTGACATGCGATAGCAGTCGCAGGGACTTGTGCTTAAGAATTGTAAAATAAGAAACATGAGCAGAGGGCAAACTGCTGTCAACACTGACGCTCGTGTCGAGCTGCAGCATTTTCCTCAGGATCTCTCCGCTCGTGCACGATGAACACGCCAGAGAAAGCAAATCGGAGCAGAAGTACGAACACAATTATGATTGGAAAGTAATCTTCAACTGTGCTGTTGTCTGTTTTTTTTTCTTTTTTCCGTGCAGCCCCTGGACTATGAATCCAAGAAGGCATATACCTTCAAGGTAGATGCTTCCAACGCTCATCTGGATCCACGATTTCACAGCTTTGGGGCCTTCAAAGACACGGCAACAGTGAAGATTAACGTTTTGGATGTGGATGAGCCGCCGGTGTTCAATAAGCCCTCCTATGTGATGGATGTGTATGAAGACACACCTGCCGGCACCATCATTGGAGCGGTGACGGCGCAGGATTTAGACGCCAGCAGCAGCCCAGTCAGGTAAAGTTGATCTGTTCTGTCTCAAACTTGTACACTGCACATGGAGTTATGCGATGCTGTTATGATATATCAGAAGTGGCCCTTTAATCAGTTTTGTTCCATTTCTTATCATTTATGGCAAAATTGATCAAAAGCAAATCTTACATTCAAATATATTTAAATTAAACTTCTACAAAGCAAACGTTTGCTCAAATCTTATTTTTAAGTTTGGTTTTTGATTTCTCCAGCAAACAGTTACAACCCTCAATCTTAGAGGGACTAAATAGGCCATCAAAATGCTTAATAACAGATTGAGTTCAATTGTGCACGGTATTACAATTCTGGTTAAAATGTATGTCACACCCTTCTCAGTCTTTCTGTTCTGTGGCATATTTCCTTTTAAATTGATCATTCTAATAAATTATCCTTTCCCCCAAAACGTTAGCACACAGACCGAATATAATCCATTATTAAACCTCTCTTCTCCTTCATTCTTAAAGTCTCTCTCCGCTCAGAAAATGTCGTCTTGTTTATTATTATTTGAGCTCGCTGTGCAGAATGAGGTTTCTGCAGAGCTTAAAACTAGCAGGCAGGTTTTTTTGTTTTTTGTTTTTTTACAATCAGGAGCTTGAAAGAGGAAAAGTTTCTCTGGCTGATCAATTTGAAGGGTGGAGCTGTGAGCACGATTTGTGACATCAGCGGTGCCAGTCTTGGTCCAATATTCAATGTAAACATGCATGGGGCAGAAACTTGAAGCCTTCAGTGTACACACCCTGACAGAAAAAAAACATGTGTTTCCCATGTTTTCCACATGTATGACCCGTGTTTACCACATGCTGCAACATATGATAAATAGGGGAAAATATGTGGAAAAGTTTTCACATGGGAATCTTCATTTACACAATGAAAAACCAAGTTTCACATGTGCACAATCACGTGTTTGAGGTCACGTGAGCTTTTGCACATGTGAAATTCATGTTTGTTTGTTTTTTCTCTAAGGGTACACTGAGGGTGGACTTTACATCTTGAGTCCAGTAGTTTAACTTTCGAGTTAAAGTAGATGTTATTTTAAGGATTTTTACCATATTAAAGTTTTGTTTTTTTCTGGAGGAAAACCAGACACAAATTAATATTCAAAGTAATGTGTTTAGATACATTACATCTTAAAACATGCCTGGAGGGAATCTTTAACTGCTCAAATGTGCTGTATGTCAGAAGCAGGATAAAAAAAATAAAGACAAAAACCGCACCATAGTCTTACACACAGTTTAGAAATTCTTGGCACCTAAACATGCCATTGTTACCTGTTGTTAGCATGACTGTAATCTGTGATAAACACACATATATGATGAATGAAGCCGGCCTTGACCTGAATCTACATCTCCATCTCGAGAAGCTACTCTATTGAACCGAATGTCCCGTGTTATTTTCTTGAGGATAAAAGAGCTAAAGGGAGAAGTACTGTGATACTGCAGCGGGTGATTGAAGGTTTTAGATCTCTAATACATTCATCACTGTCTCCGGTCCCCATTCATCAATGTCATCATAGCTTTAATCTTGAGAGTTTTGTCACTTTTACTCATCACTTTGAGGACTAATGAATCCATGTAGAACATTTGACACTGTCATGTAATATCCTGTTAGCGTCACTGGCTGGCTGGTCAGGTCAGCACTTGTTGCTGATATTGTGCAACGTGGAGACAATATTGACACTTTATTAGTGGCCTCATCGAGCATCTTTGAACCCAATAGGTGCACTTATAAAATGAGAGTTCGCATATCAGTCTAAATTTTAAGAGTGAAGAGATGTTCTGATTTAAGTTTGGTAATGACTATAACAGTTTAAAAAGTAAGTTCTGCAGCTAACTTTTAACGCACAGATGCAAGATTTATTGTATATTGTATGGGAATAAACGAGTGGGATAATTCAGGTTTTGCTCAGAGGCAGGCATGTCGCATAAAAAACAACAAAAACAAATTTCAGCTGATGTCTTGAAGTTGTTGCATCGAGTGTGCTGACTGCACATTTTTAGATCACCTGTTTCAATGAGAGTAAGTATGAGGTTAAATTATTTGCTCACCGTCCGCTGAGGCTCAAACAGATTTAAGAAACATTTATGGATTTATGGAGCTTATTGTTTGATCGGTTTTCAAAATAATTATTCTTTTACAATACGTCCATGGTGGTTACCACGCAACTGAGTTTGCTCTTTCAGAGGTATACAAAGATGAGATTTATCGTTCAGATAGCATTATTCATATTATGCATATATGCATGTGTATTTAGATGACCGACATTACTTAATGGCGGAGTGATACACTGTGACTCAAAGGACAGCCAAGTGGATGAATTAGTTCTTTCATGGCACTTATTCAGTGGTCCACGTTACACTGAGGAAGCTGTGCCTCTATTTTTAACCCACATCCGGAATTAGTAGGATAGTAAATGGCTCTGAATTTTACTTTGGAAACAAATCTAAAGAGAACATGGCTTATACAATGCAGTATTGAAGTACATTAGTTTAATCATGAAATCAAAAGGACTGAAATTAATCCTGCTGTTTTAAATCAAACATTAGAATCAATTCCTTAGGTTTTGATCTCCTTTTGTAGAACTCAAAAATGTATCCTGATCTATGACAATGTCCCAAAACTTAAAGAGTCCTAAATACACCGCCTCTCCTCTCTCCTTGGTAATTATCAGGTGGAACATTTAAGCATCACTACTCAGTTTTATAGACGTGGCATGCTCAAGTACCGATTTATACTCAAGGCAAGTCATTCATTTTCTCTCTCGATCACTGCACACACACACACACACGCACACGCACACGCACACACGCACACGCACACGCACACACACACACACACACACACACACACACACACGCACGCACGCGCACACGCACACACGCACACGCACACGCACACACACACACACACACACACACACACACACACACTGCTCTGTTTTCAACCATGAAATTTCCGTGCTGGATAACAATAGATTGTCCTCTGCAAAGACCAAAGAAGTGCATTTTTAAAAATGTATGAGACCTTTTAGTTTTCGAAAATCTATTAATTACTTTTACTCAGACACATTTTGTTTTATAGCCACGGTTCTTCGAAGATGAATCGCCGCGGTGTTACGCAAAAAATGTAAGCAAAAAACGACCTGTTGCAATGGACGGTAGTTGTTTTTTTTATGAATATTTCATCCCAGAGAAAACAGAGGAAGAGCAGAAGCCAAGATTTGTTCAACAAAAAGCTAATGCCCTCTATTTTGTGGATCCCCACTTTGTCTCCAGCACTTTAAATATTCATCAATACCACGGCTGACATTGTTCATTTGTGCGTCTTCAGAGAGCTGCCTTGCATTCTTCACTTGAAAACAATAGAGCCAATGACCCATCATGCATAGGGAATAATGCTTTTAGACTATAGACTCTACTGATTCTGCTATTTAGCGGTATAGTGTGGCGTTATCTCCAGCTGGGGAAACAAAAGGTCTTCATGAATACTGCATTGTTCGCCTATTCTACAGAGCTTCACAAAGATTGAATGGGTTGTACAGACTGAACTCTTGCCCTCCGTCTAAAATGGTAATGTCACAAATCACAGGACTTTGAGGAGCCACGTTGGTCGTGGACATTAAAAAACGCTGCTGCACAAAGACCATAAACCATAAAAATCAAAACCTGTGGAAAATAAACCGAAACATTACCTCCCTTGTTGTTTTTTTTTTCCTTCTTAAATTACCTTGCGCATTGTGTGTAATGTTCACTGGAGTGAATTAACATCCCCACAGTTCAAAGCAGGAGATAACGCTGTAATTAATTTTCATATCTACAGCTGTCAGTTTGGAGTTGAGCTTAAGTAGACTCTTTAGATCTGAGATTTATTTCTCACAGCTGTTGATGAGCTCTTTTCTATTTAATTTGGAGATTGGACCAATTACAAGTAAAACTGTTTTATTTTTGAATGTTTTCTGTCTCACATGAATGCAAAATGTAGGTTTTTTGTCTTCATCTTAGCCATTCAGTTTGAGAGACTGAGAGTGAGCTGATAAGGGGGTTTGTTGTCGAGTTGAACTGAATTTCAACACTGTTAAATATTCGTGTAATGATTTGGTCTCTTTGACCCCTGGGCCACACTCACAGGGAAATGTATGCTTCAGTAGCAGTTTGAATCCAATAATACTCCCCAACCACCACCACCACCAACCCGAACCCCCCCCCCCCCCCCCCCCCCCCCCCCCAAAAAAAAAAAAAAAAAAAAAAAAAGCGTTTTGCCCTGAGGGAAAACTGCAAAGCATTGATCTTTTGAACTCTTGATAGGGAGTTTGGCTGTAATATTTATCAAAGAGGCTCACGACTAAACTATTTTGACACGATCATGTTCACTTCAAGGCTGCGCGCAACACACACAGCTAAAGAGAGGACGTGCACAAATCAAAACTGAAACAGAAAATTTGATGGAACCAAAGCTCATAAAAATTTCGACTGAAGTGGTTTTGTTCGAGTTATCATTACAGAGAAAGACTCGAGGCTGTCGATACGCGGCCTGTTTCTCATAATGACTGAGTCAAGTCCAGTTTGAGGCTCTGTTGTACAAGCACGATAAATATTCATGAGAAATAGTCTTTTAAGATCAAATAACTCACCATGAGAAAGAAAGAAAAAAAAAAAGAGGCCAGAATGGTGTCAAAAAGAGGCTGTCCGTTAGGTGGAAAGTCCAGGCTCACACCCCCTTGAGAAATTAAGCACGAGCTCTGTTAAAGTGCCCACGAGCAAGGCCCTAAATTCCCAACCTCTAACCTATTTGTGAAGGGGAATAAAAAAACAACAACAACTATTTCATACCAAACTCCCCCGACAATCCCAAAATTATTAATGAAAAATCGCCTTTTAAGATCAAATAGCACGGGGTGATGAATGGCGCTGTCACTGGCATGTGCTTTGCTTTCAGATCTCTTTTGTATTACATAGTTTGTATTCAGAGCAACTGGGTATGAGACCAAAGATGCATTTCACAAGCGAGGACATCATACCATCTGTTTCTCTGACACCAAAAAGAACGACACTTTATCCCCTTTCTTTTGTTCGTGAGCCGCGAGAGATTGATTCGGTTTTGATGGCGACAAAAATTACCCCCCCCCCCCCCCGACACACACACACACACACACACACACACACACACACACCTCTTGCAAAGCATTTGCTCAGCAAGGCCGAAGTTCCACGTGCCCCATTATTAGATTGGAATGTACGTGCGATCCTCAGCACATTTTTCTGGAAATGACCATTCAAGAATGAGTAATGAAGGCGACGCCACCATTACATTACACCGAGCTTGTATACATGAGCCCAAAGGCAGGAATCACGGTGGTTTAATTCTGGGGGTTTATGGCGCAAAATGGAGGCGGACATTAAACAAACATTTTCCTCGCAGGTATTCCATCGACTGGAAGAGCGACATGGACAGCTACTTCGACATCGACCCGGTGGAGGGCACGATCTCCACCAACGAGCTCCTGGACCGAGAGAACATCGCCCAGCACAACATCTCCGTCGTGGCGACCAAACTTAGTGAGTATGACGACGAGATCAATGGTGATTCATGCCGGTATCGGCGTCCCCCCCCCCCCCTCCCACACACACACACACACACACACACCACCACCCCGCCCACCCTCGCCATAATCTGTGTGAAGGATTTAACACACTTTTACTCGAGTCAATACTCAATCCCATTTTTGCTGGAAAGGTTTATATGTGACTATAAACCATGATGGCCCCCCCGGCAGGATGTATCTCCAGGACATTGTCTCCTCCACCACACTTGCTTCAACTCTGTTTTCATTTTTAACTGCCTTCTTTCTCTTCTTTCTTTTTTTTTTTTTTTTTATCACATTTCATGACATTGGCATTGGAAAGGAGCTTTTCTTGCCAGAGTCAACTTTTACTTACAGCGCAGTAAAAAATGTGAACCCTCTTTCCCCGAGTTTTTACAGCGAGCAGATGCAAGTGGCATCCCAGCATGCCGTGAGCCGAGAGAGCGAGCGAGATGGAAGCGGTGCGGCTTTAAGACGTGTCATCAAGCTAATTATGTTTTTATGAAGGAAGTGGAGCAAATTTCCGGATAAATAAGCAAATCCATCGTCATCAAGTCATCAAATCTGCTGAGAACCGTCAAAGTCATTATCCCGGAGGCAGGCTGGTGCTCAATCAAAATTACACACGCCGTATATTCATTAGGACAGACTGTGAAATATGGGCTGTTAAAACTTGAGTCATTGTCGCCTTGGAAACTGATATTACTCACTTCCCCTCAAGGTCATGGCAGTGACATGCTAATTCTGTTTTCAATGTGTGTGTGTGCGTGTGCGCGCGTTTCTTTGTGTGGCTTTTGTGCATAAGTGCCAAGAAATTGGAGGATGAGGTAGACTCAAAGGATATAAACGTGGAGGGAGTAAGAGGAGGAGGAGGAGGAGGAGGAGAAGGAGGAGGAGGAGGAGGGCAGTTTTACAAGGCCGTTGCATGTTGAAGTCGGCATCAGGGAGCATTTTTGAGTACTTTGGCCTCCCCCACGTGTTTTACTCTTTTCTTATCACCTCCCGCCGAGTCAGGCTCTGATCTCGCCCTCTCCAGTTCCCCTCCTCAGACAAGCAGAGTTTTAACTCACTGATAGAAAAGAAAAAAAAAAAGAAAAAAACAATACTTCCAGTGCCAGTGTTTCAAAATAATATTTGGACTGGTGCAGTCAGGATTGAGATAAAGCCGGCTCTCTCGAGTTTGTGTGTCCCAGCGTGAGTTCAAATCTGTTTTTGACCTTGAGGGCGATTTGGCAGAACTTTGTGTTCTGGGTATTTGGAGAGCTTGTTGTGGCTCGTCGGTGCTGTATCCTATTGTCATTTGTTGGGGTTGCTGTCTGACCGTTACTCGGGTTTTAAACCATGAAGAACAGCAATAAATACTGAAAGCAAAGATACCTCCATGTGCTCGAAAAAGAAATCATGCGTCCGTTGAGGAGAGGTCATTGCACGCTGACTCACTGTATCTACAGTCTGGAGAGGCCTCATTTGGCACAGCAGCTTTCACTAAACAGTAAATCACAGCGGAGTCTGTATTTAACCTGTCTCTGCATCTACCTCGCGTCCTTACTGCTCATGCCTTTTAATATTTATCCACCCACACTCACGGACGACATTTTCCTTGACTAGAGCCGCTCTTATCCTGCAATGATGGACATCCCGACCGGAGAGTTAAGAGACTTTTCCCACGTCTGTCCGGTCGTCTCCAGACGCTGCAGTCATGCAGCAAAACCAGAGCGGTGTGTGCTGCTCTCCTGAGACGCAGCGTGGAGCAGGAGGCGATCTGAAAAAGAGCCGGGGATACATTCACGCTCGGCTTTTTTGGCATTTAGACCCAGCTGCAATTTTTTGAGGAGTCAAAGAGAAGGCAAGATCTGTTAACTGCAATAATAACAGGCAGGGAGGCAATTAGGGAGGCACACTTACTATCAGCCTATGAATGAAGTTTCACACTTCTCAGGGAGTTTTGTTTTTGCTGACTTCTTCTGCCTACAGTTGCACTTTTTAACGAACTCATGTCCTCGAGGAAGCTTCCCATTTCACATTTTTATAGATTTGTGGTTGATTGCTTGCAAAGATGAGGTGGTTGTTTTTTTGTTTTTTATTAAAATGAGCTTAATTAGAAACACAGTAATGTGCAGTAAAAAAAGAAAAAAAGAAAAAAGGCAGTATGAGGCTGGGGACTTTATGGGGAACCATTCAAGCGTTCGACGGCAGGGAAGGATTCTGATTCAGGAAATAAATAAATAGAGCATGCGTTATTGGACTGAAGTGGTGATGCGTGTCAGATTTGAAAATAAGCACTATACGACTGCTCCATCTAGTGGGCCGAGCGATATATCACTCATAACAACAACAGTTATGGAGATGAGCTATTGAAATGAGATGAGAAGAAAATTGTAAACTGGGCTTTTAAAGACCTATATTATACTTTTTTTTATTGAATCTCTGAGATGCTGGAAGTTCAGACTTGCTCATCATGGACCTGGATGACACAAAAGATTAGTATTTTTTGCTGGATGAGCATCAATGTTAGTAGTTTAGCCGGTGCAAAGCACCAAATCCCGTGCTCAGTGTCATTTTTACCTCGGTGGGAAGATTGCTTTTTCCATCAAGGTCAGAGACGGGTTACTAACTGAGCCGTGGCTGCTTCTCCAATCCCCTTGAGACGACTCTACAGCCCCCCCCCCTCCCTCCCCCCCACCCACCCACACCTCACTGCATTCTTCTCAATCGCCACCTACACACAAAAACACACGCACCTATACGTACCTTTGCACTGGCACTCGCACAAACAGGCGCACACTAAAGCCTCCCACTGCAGAGCAAAGCCTATTCCCACACCAGATCCACAAAGTTTACCTTGCCGGGAATTGGACGCACACACACACACACACACACACACACACACACACACACACACACACACACACACACACACACATACACACACACACACACACACACACACACACACACACACACACACACACACACACACACACACAAAGAACATTTCCCCATTGTGCCCCTGCAGTGAGGAAACATTGTAACAAACAACCCTGGATTCACGTTTATTCCACTCAAGGGAGCTTTCAAACTGTAATTAAAACGGGCCGCTGCATCTTATGGCTCAAACCCAAAGCACAAGAAAAAAAAATTCCCCCCCACGGATCCATGTTTTATTCATGGGCAACACATGGGATGAATTCACGGTGTGTATTTATTCAATTCTCCTTTACATCATCAATCAAAAAAAAAAAAAAGAAAAAAAAAAAGCGTCATAAAACAGCAGCATCCCGGGTGCAATTAATGCACGGCCACACTGCAGACGCACCGGCGGCTTCCCGGCATCTTACACAGATCTCAAAAGCAGGTGAGCAGCTGTTCAAGGACGACTGGGACTGGACATCAGCACTCAGCCATCCTACCGCAACAGTGATAAACCTCAAAGCTCTGCCTTTGCCATACGACGGTAGTACTTCAGACATCCACATGGTGTCAGTGCTGTGAAATAAAACTGCCCTTGTTATCTTTTTTTTCTACATTTATTCCATCATGTTGTGTCCCTCTCTCTCTCTCCAGACAGTCCAGTTCTGACCAGCCGGGTGGCCGTCACCGTCCACGTGCTGGACATCAACGAGTTCCCCCCCGAACTCGCCAGTCCGTACGAGACCTTTGTGTGTGAAAATGCCAAACTGGGACAGGTATGTTCACAGCTCCTCTCCTCTCTGAATTAAAAGCACAGCTGGATGTGTTGATTGTTTGAGCTGGTGGATGTTCCCACAGAGCACACCGGCTTCAAAGTGGCTGCTGAAAACTACCTGAAGGTGCAAGAATTCTATTTAAAAAGGTGTTGATTTATAATAATAAATAATTACTGAACTTGTAGTAAGCGGAGACAAAGTGAGGATGTATTTTCTGCTTTTTTGGGGCGCCATAAGTACACGTTTAACTCTCACATTGACATCTTACCGTAGGTTGCTCTCTCGTGATTTCTTCAAGGTCACTTGAACAAAACCTTTTTTTATTTGAAAGGGATTTCAGCACGGACTACGAATCGAAAACCTTAAACTGATTGTGTCATCGAGTTCGATTCGGCAGCAGAAGCAATCATAAAGCGGAGGCAGTGCTTTGCATATCAGCGGGCCGAGAGTACATTTCAGATGCGGCGGAGAATTTGCCTGTGCGCATTGTAAACCACCTGTGCCTGTAAATTAGCCCATTAACCAGCATCTATATGCAGTTAGCGTTGTGAGGGAACAGCTTCTTTGGCAGTCTATCAAATCACAGCAGACGCCTCATCACGTTGAGGCTGTTTTGCTGCTCCTCAGGCCTGTTGCAATCAAAACACTGGCTGTGCCCTCCGTTTGAAGGCATCTCTGTCTTCCTTGGATGGGAGTCTGCCGTGTGCCGTTGCCGTCGAGATGGAGCAAAGACTTTTCGATACTGAAATCAGGACACGTGCAAAAAATTACACTTTGCCTGAAGGGCCTGAAAACGTTTGCTTTCAAGTAGCTGCTTGTTGCAAATGAGTTCTACATACAGTAAACACCGAATGTATGCAAACATTTGACTTCAGCATTCTGCCGATGCCTCCCAGTGCCATGCATTACCATGTACTAATCTAGATTTTAGTATTTGATTTATAAAGCACTATGAATCTAATCTGATTAAACTGAATCCACAGGAATCCAAACAAGTAATAAAATATAAATACATGTTTTCTTTCAGAATAGATCTTAATGGTGACTTCACATGGATGTTTGACCTTCACTCTGCAGACTGATCTACAAGTTTGACAAGAGAAGGATGTTGTTGTTTTTTTGCATTTATTTGCTCGTTGAGGAAGATTATTTGTGCTCATAGACTTGCGAGCATGTTTTTGTTACATCACAACTGGAAACCAGTTGAGGTCCGATGTGCAACTAACAGTTCGATGCTTTACGAGAACACACGGAGCCACCGATGCACAAACCTCGTGGTTTTTTTTTAGACGCCTTGTGTTCAGAAGTTAAACTTTGGAAAGGAACAATATTTATTATTGATGAAGGAGGGAAAATGAGTAGATTCTGTTTTGAGAATGTTGACCTGGATAATTAAACTTTCTTTAGTAGAAAATCCATTTCAGGCACAATTTATCATTCAAAGCACTATTTCAGAAACGTTTCCTTGGGATTTTAAATTTTGTGGTTATAGTAAATAAGGTATCAACAGATCATTATATTCACTTACATCACTGGTCTGTACTCTTTCCAAACAAAGTTTTACTGGAGGCAAAACTTTATGGAAATACAGAAAAATACATATACTATAAAGTATAAAAATGACTGCAGCGAATGCATCATTATCTTTTTTTCTCCGCTACCATAACTCCTCCTTTTTCTTATCATCTAATTTCCTGCTTTTGACGCCGTCTTTCCCCCTTCCTCTTCCTCTCCAGAATATACACTTTCCCTCAGTGTTTCCACAGCTCGACTCCACCAGGTGTTGCGGGGGATGATAAAGAATTGCAGATTATCTCTTTTAAAAATCCATCACACATTTTCCCTTGATGATTGTCTGCACTCACAGCTGAAAAACAATAACATATAAAAGCGCTTGTTTTGGGGGTGTCTCATGCTGGGAAGCAACCCTTGATTGAAAATAAACTGTAACCAGGAAGAAACCAAGGAATTATCTTCCATGTAAATGTGTGGGAACAGCAAGGAGGAGAGTGGCCTACGACATTAAACTGTAATTTACAAGTAAAGAAGATCAGAGTTCGTGGTGGAGTTATACAGTAGGATGTTTCCCTATTTCATAATTTACTGTACTCAGACTCAACTGGTCAAGTGTGAAATGAGAAAGAGCCTCAATAAAAGAAAACACAACGGAAGTCCTCTCCTGCTGTGGAGGTCTAACGTAGTGGATGTATTTTGGGGGGCCTGCACTATATAATGTGTTTCCGCCGTTTAAAGTAATTTTGCTTTGCTTTTCATAACGTGGCATTGAAATGCTAACCGAGTGAATCTGTTTGTTATGCCGGAATAATTACATTAACATTTACAGCATTTAGCCTGCGCCTCTTATCTCTCGCTTAACTCACAATGCAGCTGAGTGCAAAAAGCAGAATACACTTGAAGCCATTTAACGTACACAATGGCAGTCAATAATAAGCAGTTACTGGAGCAGCAGCACCTCTTGTGATCAAGGAGGTGGGAAGCACTTTTGAGAGCAATAAAAAAGGGGATTTGTACATGACAGAATCCAATTAATGTTGGTATTGTAAAAAAATATACAATACATCTTCTAGTTTTAAAAAGCGTATACCAAATACTTTTCTACGAAATCAATATTTACTCTTGCTTTGAAAAAAGTGTTTACAGGTCACATGAGACAAACTACATTTGGAAAACACAAAGAAATCCTCGAAATTTGACAAAAATCTCAGCAGGCAGCGGTTCCCTCGGTGAAAGTCCTGCGGTTGAATCATGCAACCGTCCTAACCTTTCCTCACACAGACTTCATCTCTCTTTATACGACCAGTCTTGCTCCTTTGCTCCATCCATAATTACATCAGGGGCAGTTTTCCCCAGGCTAAAGCAAAACTGTTGAAATTTGATGACAACTGATAACGGCCACTTAACGGGCTGGAAAAACATTAGAATCAGGTTGTTCTGCAGCTGAATTTTCTGCAGTTTATTTTTTTAATTTCGATTATCAGTTGTGGAAAAGGTTGTCAATTTTACTTTGGTTTTAACATATTTATCAGAGTTTCCATTGATTTAAAATGATTTGCATCAACATTACAGCAGTTTTCGACTATTTTAAATCATTACAGTTTCTTATTTTCTTGTATAAAATTGCCTAAAACGTTCTGTTATGAGCTTCTAAAATGTAAAGGAACCTCATTTTTCTTCTAATTGTAAACTAAATACATTTGAGTGGTTATTGCGTTTGTCCAAGGGCCTAATATTGGTATATTTTGCCTTTTTTTTATTGGATATTTAGCTGGCAGTCTTTTGTTGCACACAGACATTAACAGGAAATGAAAGAGAGGTGTATGACATGTAACTAAAGTCCGTTTCCACGGGGACACTGCAGTTCTATGGGATGTTACCTCAGATCTCCCACTAGGACAACCCATTAATACATCATTTTTGTGGTAATGTTTCATGGACATTAGCCACGTAACTGATTTTCAGACTATAAAATTGACGGATTAAACACTAATGAAAAGAACTGTTCGTGTTAGCTGGATTGATTCATCACAAAGCTAATTTGATTGCAGCAAATTAATAGTGTGAACTGTGCATCTGCTGCGGGGAACACAACAGAACACTCATCACACCTAGTGTCGGGTTCGCTCCCCGGGTGGGACCTTCATGTAAATACCGAGAGGGGAAGGACAGAGAGAGAGAGAGAGAGGGATCGTCAGGGTGATGTAGGAGGCCAGGAGGGCTGATTAGTGGCACCTGCATGTAGATGGGGGAGGAGGGGGAGGAGGAGGAGGAGGGGGGGGGCAGGACCGAGGCATCGCGTCTCCGGCAGGTCAAGCCCGGCGAGTGAGGGAGAACAGACTGGTTGCACAGCTGGGTCGGCAGGACAGCCGGTTCCAGAAAAAGCTCTGAGACAATCTGGGAAACAGAAGAAAGCAGGAAGCCATTCAGAGAGGGCTGAATCAGCAGTCTGCGTCAAAGAAGATAGTCGTCGGTTGCACACGTGTCGTTGTCGTAAACTCTATTACACAACTTCTCACGCAACTGATCCGGTTTGCTGAAGTGTAAAAGTGATCCGGCTTGTTCTGTCCTTACAGCAGCTGTACTGTAATATACGTGCAATATAAAAACAGCTGCTCCGTTCGTGACCACTGAACTGGCTCCAGCAGATTTGAGTGAAAGTTAATCCATCACACTGTGTGTGTTAAGTGTGATTTGGACATTTCAACAAGTTTTCAACAAAGTGCTCAGCGGCTGTAACCAAAACGAGTGAGGGGACCAATTAGCGGTTTTGTTTCAGCGGTGGCAGGTCGGCAATAGTTCAAACTTCAATCATTTTCACTTTCTAACTGTACAAATTCACACACAGTTTTCTGGGAGTATGTCGATGAAAAGGTCACCGGTCGACTATCAATGTACTCCAACAGGCAGGATTATTGGAAATGTAAACCACTAAGTAAAGCTTCTAAAAGTTAAATGCCAAATTTAGTGAAATAAGAATTGGATATATATATATTTTTATAATCAAACTTTTTTTTTTTCAACCAGGTAATTCAAACCTTCAGTGCAAAAGATCAGGACCTCCCAACTGCTGGTCAACAGTTCTCCTTCAGATCATCAAAAGAAGATATAAAGAACAAGAATTTCACCATTCGGGACTTCGGAAGTAAGTATTTCTATATTCCTGTAACGTTTGACGTACTTGGCAATTAAGTGTGAACCAACAGTATATCCAGAGATAATAAATCTTTTTTACAAATGAAAATAAATCAAATCTCGATCAAATCTTAAATGACAAGAATAGCGATGTATAAGAATAATATATTCCAGAAAATGGATCCAGAATTATCACATAAAAACAATTACTGTCCACTTTCTTCCTTCGAAAAAGAAGAAAACAAAAGACTCGAGATCAATCGTTGGTCGAAAGTGTTGCTGCTCCGAGCGCCTAAGAAGGCTCTTGAACCAACGCTAAAAATAACTGAAACACATGCAGCTGGACGTCGTCTTACGATGAGGCCACATGTGACACTCTGCAGCGCGCGCTGGCCGAGGCCCTTTGAAGTCCAACCGGAAAGACGAGGTAGTGAAAAGTGGGACATGGCAGGATGAGGCCGGGGAAACGAATGCATTCACCCTCCTTGACAAGCTCCTAGTCCGAACCTCTGATCCACTTTTTTACCTTTTTGGACACACACTGTCTTTGCGGTTTCCCGGCTGCCAGAAGCCGTGGAGCCACATTCTCCAGATACGCGGGGGAGATTTGATACGCAGGGACAGAAAATACAAACACCACGGGCGCCGCGGACAGGTTCGGCGAGGGGGCGGGCGGAGAGAGAGCACAAACAAAAAAACCAAAAAAACAAAAACACGCCGCTGTGCACAACATGCAAGGTGTGCTAAAACGCCTGACCTCCTGTCAAGAGGAAGTGCGAGGCCTCGTCACAGCAGCAAACCTGGCGTGACAGGGGTCAGACAGCAGAGCTGCAGCGGACGGGTTTCAACCCGACACGTTGCCTCTCACTCGTATACGTTGTCGGCCTCCATTGGACTCGCTGTCCGGACACCTCCGGCTGTCTCCCCGAGTTGTTCCCTTTGCATGTTTTTATTTTTTATTCCTTATCTATTATCCATCGCTGCTAACCTGCTGTTTCTCCGGAGCGACGCTTACCTGCACAAAGAGATAAACAACAACAAGAGGCCGACCGTTCTCTCCGCGGGGGTTTTCGGGGGAATATTGTACCGGGTGTGGTTGGGCTTGGACGGCTTTTTTTTTTAAATTTTTTTAGAGTAAGTGGTGTAAAATGGTGAGAAGCTTTGATGAGAAGGGTCTTTCATATGTTTCTCATCTCACTCAGAGGCACATTTAGAGAAGATTTGATATCAAACATAAAGAGTTATCAGACATTGAAAAAGTTTCATCTTTCTCCTTCTTGGACCTCCAGACTTGTAACGTAGATCAGAGAATTGTCTGATGGATGTGAGGTTTTATTGGGAGGAATACGTTCTTTGACTTTAGTCTGAAGGCCTTCGTAACCTGTACAGATCAAGGAAGAAGTAGTTGCTGCGCTACCTCGGGGCCTTTCCATCCACAAATGTCAAGACTCTTTTAATCCGAGACTGTTTTCAAAGAATCGGGGAATGTCTTTTTTAAAAACTCTCCTGTTTTTTGTTTTTTTCCTAGACAACACAGCTGGAATCGTGACGAAGCGGAGTGGCTTCAGACGGCGTTTACAGGAGATCTACTTCCTCCCCGTGGTGATTGAAGATAACGGCTACCCGCCCAAAAGCAGCACGGGCACCCTGACCATCCGGGTGTGCGGCTGCGAGTCGGACGGTTCACTGCTGACCTGCAGCGCCGAGGCCATCTTTCTCCCCGTGGGTCTCAGCACGGGAGCTCTGATCGCCATCCTTCTGTGTATCATCATCCTGCTAGGTGAGATCTTGTTGTCTTCCTTGGTTTGTGGGACATTTCTCGTTTTAGCTTTCAGTATTACTGATGATCATAAATCAGATCGCCTTACTGGCTCAATTCTGACTTCGGCCTCAGCTCCAACGGGTCAGAACGATATTTGTATTTCCGACTGTTGTAAACACATCTTACTCTCTACAAATGACCTTTTGTGACCTCAATAAGATTTGTGCTCCTTTTTTTTTTTTTTTTAAAGCAATAGTTGACGTTTTGGGAAATATTTGATTTATAGCAGAGATAGAGGAGAGCACAGACAGCATGCTCATATCTGTCCGTTAAACATGAAGCTGTAGCAAGGAGTCGGTTATCTTGGGTCAAACACTGGATGCCTGCGAGCATGGCTCCATCCAAAAGGTTAAAAAAAAAAAAAATACGTCTCATTTGTTTTATATGTAAAAAAAACCCCCCAAAAAAACCAGACACCATCCAGTTTTTGGGGGTGTTTATGTGCTGGATGTTTTTCTAACTGGTTGCCTAGCAATCTTATCACGACAACAAGACTTAAGGAGAGTGATAACGATTTTCTTTAAAAAAAAAAAAAAAAATGTTGTTCTAAAAGACAGTAGCTGCTGTTTCATGAAATGTCAAACTACTGACATTTCTGTTCCAAACCTGTTGGTGATTTAGCCTCTCTCTACAGTTCAAGACAAATTTAAAATGTGAGATTTGCTGCTGGCCGAATCCCAACCTTAATTTAACCTGAATGGAAAATCCATAATGTCTCTTGTAATGATTTAGATGTTAAGGACGGTTTTAAAAATGTTCACTCCTGCATAGTTAAAGCTTATAGTAAGAGACTGAACACATGACCTAATTGTATTGATGTAAATCTGAGCCAGCAGATGGATTTCCTATTTTGCTGGAGTACAATTCTTTTCACCCCATTTTTTTTTATATATACCTGTTTCCAAACTTGCTGAGCTGACCACGGGAGTCGGGCTGGCGTCTCTCCAGGAGGGTCCGCAGTTAATTATAGAACCCATATGAATTTTGTCATTCAATGAGATGTTAAAAGATCGGAGGGAGGGACGCTTGGCTCTATAAACGAAATCCAATCTCGCTGCCCCGTGGCTGCTTCCCAAGCTACAGCTTTTTACATTTCCCACAAGGTCATGATTGTAAAACTCCTCCTTAATGCTCTGCTGTTAATGTCCGAGCTCATCTGCATAGCAGGGAGGAAGTCAATGTGGGTTTATGGCCTCGTTTTCTGAATTATGAATGCGGGACGGTCGGTTGTTAAAGAAGTTCTCGTTTTACACTGGAAGTCAAGGGGAGCCATGACCTTTGAATTTAGCTCTATTTACTTTCCTCTCTCTCCTTCTAATTTATCGTCCAACAAAGAATCCACTGTTAAACTCCAACTACGCCTCGTCATTAATCCTTTTTTTTTTTCTTTTCTTTTTTTAACGACCTCTCGAATGTATTCGTGTGAAATATCAGCTCTGGTTTCATTGTTTTATGTATGATTGAACATAAAAGCAAACAGTCGCTGTGTTCACTGCATCTGAGAAGAATGTCTTCAAAGCTCCCACTCGACTTCACCCCCAAGGCTGAGGGCTGAAGCCAAACCGCCATGCTGTCCCCGAGAAGGGAAGCGGCAGAGAAAATCAGAACTCACACCGAGAACATTTCCACAGAGCCACTTAGTCTCTGAGCAGGATTTGTCAGGACGGCTGAGTTCGTCCTGTGAGGGGGAAACGATGGGATAAATTAAACAAAATGACAACGAGCCTTTCATCTGCGTTGCTGTTGCACCTAATAAACGGAGCCGCGTTCAAGCCATTGTGCCTCACGGTGACAGCTTTGCTGTTCGAAAGTCTTCAAAGGTGCCACTGGGGGGAGCTGGCACACTGCACGAAGGCAGATATAATCACATGGGCGTGAAGGGAGGCAGACAGGAACTGAGATACAGAGTGCTTGAAAAGGAAGAGACCTACTTAAATTTTTTTGTTTTTTTTTCTCATTCTGAATGTATTTATTGGACTCTTTCATTTGAATGATTTAAGTTTTATCCCGGCCATTGCTCTTCCTCCTAGATGCAACTGTATATTAAAAAACCCCAGAGGAAAAAGAAAAAAAACATTTTATTGCATTTTTCATCCAGTAGACGGAGAGAGAGGGACACACAGGGGGAGATAGACACACGGAGACAGATTGCTCTGACGGGACGGAGGGGAGGAAGGAAATTTACTGTCATGCCGTGTGTTGAAAAATCACCTCAAGTAACCTCTGATGGGTTTGTGTGATAAAACAATTAAGTGCTGCTTTTGGTAATCCTGTCAGCAGTGCGATTTTTGCTCCAGCAATGTTAACAGTTCTTATGCTATCTATTATAATCCACCTCACTATTTGACCCACCAGAGCCATTAACTCTCAGGTCACAGCATCTGCAGACATGGAGATGAAAAAAAAAAAAAAAAAAAAGGCTAAATAGGGGTGAAAAACATTGTTTTTCATGTAGGTTGGTTATTTCAACACTTTTAAAGCGAGAGCTAACTATGTAATTGGAATAATGGGCGACATTTGACCCAGATGTCGGAACGAATTAAGAGTCGACACTCATGCTAGCAGCTCTGTGAGGCTGCACACGGTGGAGCCGGGAGTTAATTGCTATTGTCAGCACGCTAACATGCTCATAATGACTACACTAGCACTCATTGCTAGCAGCTACTGTTCACCATCTCAGCTTAGTGTGTTTGCAATGCAAAACAATGAGCTGATTAGCTAATAAGCAGTGATGGGACTTGAATTAGTTTTGCAGGTACTTTTGTCATCAATCAAATCATCTTGTCATCAATATTTAACCAACTTAAGACCAGCTTTCATTTAAATACTTGACAAGTTTTAAAGCTGCAAATCATTAAATTCCAGCTTCAAAGAGTCTCTTCTTACTTCACCAGGTGTTCAAATCAGACTAGTTTGGACCTGCAGCCAGCAGTTTAACATGTACGCGTCTTGATTCGTTCCCCCTAGTGATCGTGGTTCTCTACGTGGGCTTGAGGCGGCAGAAGAAAAAGGAAACTCTCATGTCATCCAAAGAGGACATCCGGGATAATGTGATCCACTACGATGACGAAGGAGGGGGTGAAGAGGACACGCACGCCTTTGACATGGGGACGCTTCGCAATCCCAAGGTTGTCAAAGAGAACCTGTACCGCAGGGACGTCAAACCTGAGATGAAGCGAGGTCCCCGGCCGGCCGTCTCTCAGGACAGCGCGGACATCCGAGACTTCATCAACCAGCGACTGAAAGAGCACGACACCGACAACTCGGCGCCGCCCTACGACTCCTTGGCCACGTACGCCTACGAGGGCGACGGCTCGGTGGCCGAGTCTCTCAGCTCCATCGAGTCCCTGGCGATAGACCTGGAGGAGGACTATGATTACCTCAGTGACTGGGGGCCCCGCTTTAAGACACTGGCAGGGATATTTGGGGAACACTCGGAAACTCAGTCGGACTCAACAACCACGGAGAACACACATTGATGTTATTCACAGACTCAAAAAGCAAATATGTAACAATGTTCTTTTGGTTTGGCGACACACAATGTTTTACCGTTGTTTTCCTCCCATGCCATCTCTTTTCATTTTCTAATTTTAGCGCACTTTTTTTTTTTGTATCTTTTTGTTGTACTTTACCACGCTCAGTCCCAAAATTGTAAAAAAAAATAAAATAAGAAATGAGAGAACATATGGTAACATATGTTAACAGACGAGCAAAGCAGCCATTTATTTTCCTTTCAATTGAATGTTGTTTCTTTTCTTACGTTTTGTTTCCTCTCGGGGGAACACGCATACGCACGGAAATGTTGCCATTTCCTAAAACATCCTTTAAAGTGCCTCAATATAATTGTTCTTTCACTTGCTATTTCATGCCACATATCCAGTGTTGTTTCCTAGAGACCCCATAGGCTGAGCTAATTCAGTCAGCATCACAGTGCTGTGCTCTGACCGGCCGAGGCATTTACCAAGACCAATGTCAACTCTGTGGGGACGATGAGGTGGCCCGAGTTTGGCCAAAGATGTTTTGAATGTTATTTATTGTTCTATTTATTTATTGGCTGATTGAATTTGATTCGATTTCTTTGTGTATTTATCTATTTATCTCTCAGTCATCAATCTGTATTTTTTATTTTTGGAGACACTCGAGGATTTTGTAATTAATCAAGGCCCACATGAAAATGTATGTTTCTGTTAGGTGGGTCCTGTGAATAGACTTGTACTAGAGTTGTAAAAAGATAAATTAGGGCTAAATACTGCAGTTGAGTCATGTAATAAGCACTGTTTTCTTAAATAAACCACACTTGGACAGAAACTCTCTTTATATTTACTTCTTACAAAAGTTCATCCATCACTGAATTAAAAAATGATGCCGTACTATAAGTGGTGTTGCTGATTATGATGTGTATGAACAGACTGTAGCACACTGGAGCTGAATGGTACATGACGTGGAGTTGCAGAAATGTACTGCAATATTTCTAGTGTTGAGCCTTTCTGAAGCAAGGAACAAATTCTATGTAATATATTATGTAATAATATGTATGGAGTTATAGAATATTTTCAGAAGGACCACCAAAACACTGACTTTGTCTAATGACACCATATAACATTTTATTGAATATATATTTAATGAGAGAAGTTGTCACTTTTTGAGTGGGAGTCTATTGGAGCCAGCCCCTAGTGGTCTTCAGTGGCACTTTAAGGCACTTCAGCATTGGCTTCACTTTTAAGACTACTTCCATTTTTGCATTCAGTCTATAGGGGAGAGCTAGTTAGAAAATGTTAATTATCGTGTTAGCACGTTAACAACTATGGTAAACATTATTTGCTAAACACCAGCACTAAAAGTGTGATACCACTATGTTTAATCCCCCCCCCCCAACCTTCCTCGAAGGGAGAATCTACTTTTTACTGCACAGCTGACTGGTTTTCTCAAGAAAAAAAAAATCAACAAAAACACCTAAAAGCTTTTAGGACTGAATGTTTCCTACAACATTCCCACACCGAGGAAAAGCAATCAAGGTAGCAAGAATTACAAGTCACACTGAGGCTTCAGTAAGGTATCAAAATGACCTATTTCTCCATTCACTGAATAGAGTGGCTCAGTCCTTTCTTGCTATGGTCTGGTGACGCCATAATGGAAGGTCTGGATGGGAGCCAGAGCACTGACGTACAATGCAGAGCTTCTAACCAATGGATGGGGAGTGAACCCTCTTTCTGTCTCTCCCTGTTACATCCAACAGGTACACCAAGGCAGAGCTTCAGTAAATGTGTAGTGATGTGTTTAAATGGACATTAGGTAATCTATGATGCCTGCAGGTAGAAGGAATTGCAGTGACAGCGATATAAGTTGACTCCTACACCCTCTCTGCCCTTTTGAGTGGAGGTGGTCTGTAACTGACACCAACAGGGACGACAATAATGCAGCTTTTTTGTTGTTGTAATTTGACCTTCAGTTGTTGAACTGAGCTCTCTTGTACAGCTGTGCTTCATTTCCCATCGTGTTTGAGCTTCATCCACTTTGTGCTGCTTGCTGTGACACTTTATTTCCGCTTCTTGAGCTAACAGAACCTGAACATTTATCTCTAAAAGGAAAAACTGTTGGCTCCCATGTGAGGATTCGGACTTCTCGTCTATGTCATTACGGGCTGAATTGCTTCAGGTTTTTAGCTGGTGGTTTAGTGCTACGTTTCTAAAAAACACAAAATCTGGCAAACAGGGGTCACTAGTTGGGAAACTTAACAAGAAGCACTGGAAATAACATAAAAAAAAAATGCAAAAAAAAAAAGTAGGGAAAGTACAGCTGTCAAAATTATACAAAAACAAAAGATTTGAACAAATAAAAGTTGTGAGTCACTAAGAAGGGGAATGGAGTATAAATCTGAGGGGGGGGAGACTGAAGGCAGAAACTTTCCACACTATTGCAAATAAGAAAAAACCTTCAACATCTCAAACAAAAATAAATTCCCTCCAAACACAAAGCAAACAAGCCAAACAGTCAACTGAAGGTGTCGACCCTCAGGAGACCCATCCCCAAACTGAGCACCATACCAACCTCCTTACATAAGCCCCCAGTCAGGATGATCGCCACCAGGAGAGGAACCTGGAACCTGGGTGCCTCTGACTGTAAAACTTATCCTATTAAAAATTTCCACATCTAACCGATGGATTGGCACCAAATTTGGCACAAACTTTGACTTTTCCTTTTGCTCCGCCATGAGTTTGACATCAATGGATTCGAGTGACATATCTCGAAATTTGCTACAAACATTTATGTCCTCCTAAGGATACATTTCAATCACTTTGGTGATTCTGTGACTTTCAAATGATCAAAATCAAAATTGTAGTTATTCTCATACTTTGTTTTATGCCCAAATGGCTGCAAAAGTAACAATATCTCCATCAGCCTCAGCCAATTTTCATGTTTAATGCTTATTAGAATTGTTAGCAAGTTAAAAGGGTTAAACTATGAACACAAACATGGTCGACAGTTATTTCCTCTTCACAGGATGCATGTTTGTGCACTGCTGGTAGCATTCAGCTTCCACTGCGTCTAAGTACAGCCACACAGAGCTGCTGGCATGGCTGTCATGTTGTATCATCTGTTGGTCAGATAAAGGAAACAATACTGAGACAGTATCATGGGATTTGGGATTAGGGACATTGATTTTGTGGCTTTTATCAAACAATATTTCAAAACGTTAATTAATAGAGAGAACTGGTAAATAAAAATAACTGGTTAGCTGCATCTCTCTGTGAGTGGTCAGTTTAGATGGATAACGCTGGCTGTGTTCACTTAACACCTCATCCTTCCCTGCTGTTATGTGGCCTTTCCCAAAACACACCATTTGCACTCCACTTATGACTCACCCTGTCTGGTGGCACCAGGCTGCGTAGACAGACTAAACAGAGACATCAGCACTAACAGCGAGTAGTGGTGGGTGGGGGAAGTGAGGGAGCTGCCATCCTCTGCATAAACATAAGAAAACTGGCACAATCTATGAAATAGCCCATGGGAGGGCGACCAATACTGCTCGCCAAGGCAAAAAAAAGAAGTGATGGCATTGATACTGTTTATGTTGGATTGGGTTCAACCGTCTGTGCCCCGGTGAACAAAACAAAGCTGTCCAGCTTCATTGTTTAGTCTCCTTCGCAACCCCTTTTCTTTACTAACAGTACTCCAGTATGAGTTGAGGGACTCCATAAAAATCAAAACCTCTTGTTCCTTTTGAATCATTTATCAATAATTTAGTCACGACAATTTGGTTTTGAAAACGTCGGGAATACTGCTAATTTGCATTTAAGCATTGGAAGCATTGTTTGGTTGTGAGGCATGGTGTTTACAACATTCAATTTTCATACAAGTCTTTGCAAGCACAGCTGTCATGATTCAACAATGACAAGTTGTCAAGGCGCTTATTGAATAAAGTCCTCTATTGTTGTAGCCACTGAACAGTTATCTTAGATGGAAATGAATGAGTACACAACACCGCCAAGTCCACTCTCTTATTACTTCTCAGTTTGCCCTGGAAACATGCTTTGCTTTCTAATGAACACAGCTGCAGGTTAGGGATTATGGCACCGATACATAGGGGTGCTTTAATTAATACCAGTCACTTTGTGTTATTCTGCATCCAGGGTGTTTTTTGAGTCTACTGCATATGCATATGGTAATAAAGCTGTCACCGCTGCCGCCGAGCGCTCGCTAAGCTGACAGGTTCGCTTTACACCAATGTGCTGATCTCTGTGTGCGAGGCCGAGCGTCTTTGTGCCCACTAACCTTTGTTAACCCCATTAATTATGGGGCGGCAGCAGCGACTAACCTTCAGACAGAGACATGTAAGTAAACATAGCGGTCATTATTGCACTTTAAGAACATGTCTCCTCAGTGTTCAGCAATAATTAAGATGGTAATTGATAGAGAAACCTCCCCCCAAAAAATCTGTTTGAATGGATAATTACGCCCAGAGGTCACAGTTCGCTGCAAAGCTGGTACAATAAAGGAAAAGGTCCTACAACATATTAAATCTTTTGAGGTCTTAAAATAGCAACTTTTTGTTGACACCGTGTCAGAGAAGTGTTAATTGATGGGCTTGTCATACTGTACAAAGGTATTAAACCTCAGGTATTTAACGGAGGGTGAAAGCTGCCCTTATTTTCACCGTGATCCAATACGAACTGTGCACCGGCAATGACACTATAAAGTCGAGGTACATTTACAGCTCATTTACGTGGAAATCACTTAAGACGCCTCAGCTACCAAACACAACCCTGTCTGTGGTATTACACCGGAGACAGGGCTGAAAAGAACAGAGTGAAAAAGCCAGTCGGTGAATGAAAAACAGTATTTTTTTTTCCTTTGAAGGTATTACACAAAAATTAAGCTGCAAAGTAACTTTTTAAATCCGTCCACAAATTTCAAAACCATGTGTGAAAGAATTGAAATTCTTCTCTTGTATGGAGGGTTTATTTTTTTTATTTTTTATAACTTGTCACTGTTCTTCAGAAGTGTTTGATCCCTAACATGTAAAAGAAAACTCTTTTTTTCTCCCTCTGTAGTGTATTATTCCACTCAGGAAGACTGATAACTGAACCAAAGCCAAGAGCACTAAACACTCTGGATTAGTCACGTGCCTAGTTTAATCTGGAAATGTTTGATAATCCAATTTCCAACCTGGACATATAAATATGTCTGGACTGCATATTTTCATGGAGTAGTATAGCTTTACACCTTCTTAAAAGGGATTTACTTCCTGTAATCACACTTCTGCTTACTTACGGGCAAGAAAATTACTGAAAAATGAGATTAATAGACAAAAAGACATCGCATATTTACAACAAAGAAAGCAGGCATAAGGACTGAAAATGGAAATATAATCAATCAACGGAGAATAAAATTGAATAAAACAAAGGTTACAATGATATTATATAATTTGCAAGCCAACATACACATCTTTGTCATATGTCTATTTTCGTTGTTTCATCGGTTCTGGATATTACTGCTCTTGGCAATAAAAAGCATGAGTGGAAACAGATGCATTAAACATTAAATGCCCAGATGAGTCAGCGTACAGGCTGTACCGTACTCCGGCTCGTACTCACTCTCTCATGCCTTAATATGACAAGGGCACAAAAAGGAAAAAAGAAACAAAATAATGATTGCATCATCTTTACTTGGTAATATACTAAACTGCACAATCTAAAGATAGCCTTGCACATGCCCAACACCACTATGGAAATCTCTCAGTAGACAGGTTTTTTTTTTTTTTAAATCTGGTGTCTGGTGAGACATTCCCACACTCGATTGGATGGATGCATACTGACCATGCTCCGTGGGCAGACTAAATGCACAAGAGACGTCGAGCTGGCTAACTTCTGCTTTAGCTCAATGCAAAGTCGAATGGGGATAAAATCATTCCCTCACGAGGCTCCTCTGGACTCTCCAAATATTACTGGACTGAATGGATCAAATTCTGATCTCGAACAATTCATTTTACGAGGGGTTGTGACATTCAAAATCATATATCCACCTTCCCATTAGTTGAGCTAATTAGTCACTGACGGAAGGAGGAGATGAAGGTTCTGCACTGCAGGTTTAATCACAAAGCAAATATTACATCTATGTGTAAATGTTATTTATTCTCCTTTTAGTGGAATACAGAGGTTCACGAATTTTGAATTGTCAAAAAACAATCAATATGAGACGTGTTTACATGTTTTCATGTTGTGAAGCAGGAAATGTAGTTGTAACAACCAGAATTCCCTAAATAGTAGTGTTTCAGTCTCCAGTGTCTTTGCTAGTCCATTAACTATAAGTAGAAGTACCTTTTCATTTCCCCACTGAATGAGCTAAGGACCATATGCTCTGTGCTCTGTTCAGACAAAACATACTTGGCCTCCACTCATTCTTCTTATTCATTCAGTCGGCTGCTGCTGTGTGCTTTACTAACACAAACAGACACAGACCATTTCCTACGTGGTGTCTGCCCCCGGGGATTGTGTGTGTGTGTGTGTCTGCTATTTTTAAACCCAATACAAAACAGGTTAAGCATCCCGGTGAGATGCAAATGTGCACGTTAATACCAAGCCGACTGCTACAAAAGTTCGAACCATGTAATGTGTTTTGGATAAAATATTTTTTTTGGTCGGGGATTCTGCGTCTGCTGCCCGTCGTCTTGGATCCCTTCCATCGAATTTATAAAAATACATGAATTTGTATTTTTATTAGTTTAGTGAGTCGGTCGCCTCTGTAAAACCCTGAAGAAGCTTGACAGTCTGGCATAAAGGTGAGGATGTGCAAATTTTGCAAGCTTGAAGCTGTTTATTCCAACTTTTTTAGACCTGTACAAGTGCAACTCTGCAGCCTCCAAAGAACTGGGCCAAGCTGATTTAAAATGCACTCCTCAAGTCTCCTCCACTGCCATGGTGCTTGTGGTATTTAAATACAAATAATCTGTATTTCACCTTTTTACCATGACCCCCCACCATGCCCCTCCTTGCCTGAAACTTTCCTCCCATGCACTACAGATACAGTAAATGTGTGGAATACGCCGGATCCCTTGAAAAGCTTTAACCACAGATGTGTGAAATATAAACAGATGACTGATTAACACTAGAAACCACTCAGAGAGAAGAAACCTCTGTCACAGGCTCTGCAATTCTATCAGTCTGTTATTTCAATCAAATTGGGAATATGGAAATTTACATAAAAGTGACTTGTCAAACATAACACCGCTGTTCACTTTCTGTTTTCTAAGAAGTCAAGATCGGTTCAGTTTGACTGTGACCATGATTATTCTCTAATCCAAACCAAGTAGTTATTTGAACCTGAAATGAAGCATTTTTCCAATACAAGTTATGTTTATGCCCTAACACAAAGCAAACATTAACCACAACAATGTCAGAGCAGAAATATGTTTAGTTTCAATTTTGCAACAGAAATGTTTTTTCTATTGGACACATTTTTTTTTTTACATTTAGAGAACACTTAGAAATAAAGTCGTCCTGTCCGAGTACAACAGAATATTTTACCAGAAGCAGCCATCCTGACTTCATTTCAGCGATATTGTATATCTAATTGTGTAAAAATGACATTGTTTGAGAAAACACAACCTCTGGTTTAATATAAAATGCAGGAGGACTAGTCGACTGGTCTACACTCAGAGGCAGGAAGTTTCAATCCAAACTCTTCTTCTGCGTGCACCCTCGGTGATGGAACTGGTAATCGAGCTCAGTGCAGTCGGCAGAATCTCTCTCTGCCATCAAAAACGGCTTGAAGACCTACTGTACTATTTCTTTGAGTACTTTCTCATCTAATGCGCCCCCCTTTACCCCCCTCCTTTTCAGTCCCCCTCTGAGTCTTTCTGCCAAAGAAAAGAAAGTCCTTTTCTATGCACTTATGTCTTACATCATGCACTTGCTGCCTTTTGATGGTGAGAAGTGGAACTGAGAGTTGCGCCATTTATTTTGAAGGGCCTCCTCTTAATGTGCTCAATAAACCCTTTTTGTACAATAAGTTTTATCAGCAATATTTATTTCAATAATAAATATGTCGGAGGAAATTAAAACTAAGTGACGTCAATTCACCTTCTTACATAATGTTATAATTGTTGTAAAAATGAGTGCCTTTCCCAGCTACCACACAAAGACATAACATGCTGGCTTTTGTGCACCGTGTGCTTCACTTGTCAGCGGAGAAGTGTCATACAGCATGCTGTCATTGCTATTCAGACAGCTTGATATTAATTGTTTTCATCATTCAGTCTGCATGTGGGACAAATATAAACATTTTTTGTCCACATGTAATAGGTTAAAAACGCTGTGGCAAAGTTTTTTTTATTATGAAACAGACACCCCTCTTATTTTTTGGAGATACCACTGAAGAAACTACGCTAACCGAGTGTACTTGAACGCATCGTGAAGTTTCCCTTCAAGCCCAATGTAGCTCGCTGGCTTGATGAAGACGTTACGTCATCGTATGTTTCTTCATTGATCCACAGGTACTGTAAAATATGTTTACGACTCTTTAAGTTTACTGTCACACTAATGTGAATATTTCAGGAACAACTTTGCTGTGTTTTGAGATGACTGTGATAGATATGCGATGTCGCAGTGTGTAGTTAAACCGAGTGAATTTGCCGAGAGTAACGGCCTCGGTTAAGATGCCAATTAGCCTACATGTAGTAAAGCTGGTTTGTGAATGTAATTTTGTGTAACTTTGAGAAATTATTTTATATGCATATATACGTATTTTCATGTTACTTAAAATGTTACAGCTTTCAGTGTTTAGAAATGAATTTCACCATAAAATGTTGTTTAGCGTTAATTTTTATATTGCTGTTCAGCCGCCACCAACCGCCATGTTGTGCTTTTTGCCAACGGAGTATGAGTTGTTGTGAATCTGATATTTTTGATAGTCATACATTTTATTTGAGTAACAGAAAGAATATTATTTATTTTTCCAATGACATATTTTATTTGCACTTTTCTGTATTTTCCTATTGTTTTGAATACTAATGTACGAGTGTAGCATAGGAACATATTTTGATATAGAGTCAGAATAAAATGGCGCTGGCTTGATGAAGACGTTACCTCATCATATGTTTCTTCATTGATCCACAGTGAACCACAGATCCACAGTGCTGTGTAACCTGTGTATCACATGTTACCGGTCCAGATACCCCTAAGTCTGGCGCCGGTTACACACACATCGACAATTTGATGTTTAACCTTTAAGTAAATACTTATATTACATTAACTATATTAATTAAAATAGTATCTTTCTTTTATTTCTTTTGATTTAAAAGCCTCTGAGGAGCTTGCATTATGCTGTTTGAGTAATTGTGTGTGGAAGGAGTTGCGCAGACCTGAAAGGTAACTTTAACATTTGTTCTGATTCAAATCAGTCTGTCACTCTGGAGATGAGTTAGTCTCGAGGGGAGAGTGTTGCAGATTTTGATCTGCATGATTCCATCTTAATACTGTCTACTTGTAATATCCGTTTGACCTTCGCAGTCTGAGATGGGCCGGATGAAGCCCTTATATTCTGGCTTTAAGATTCTTGCTGCCTCGGTCTGTGTTCAGTGTAACAAGATCCAACCACACAGTCTTCTTAATCCTGTGAGTGGATGTCTTTGAGGCATGCTACTCCACTGTATTCATCCATTCTGTATTTTCTTGCAACTCTTAAGTATCTAACATAATCACCGTCTATTGCCCACTTTTTGTGATTTTGTTGTGTTTGTGTCCTCATTAATCTCAGTTTTGTCTGCTATGAAAACACTTATGTATCAACACTCTTCTGACACCTTTGTAACAGCAGGGATTTGAGAGTCCTCCGGTGGAAATCCTTGCAGCACCTATTAAAAAGAGGCAGTCCAGTACTTGTAGGAGAGATAGCTCGTTTCTGCACCACTGCTCTGCTCACATTCATATAATTAGTATCTTGCACAACCTTGAGTGTTTCAAAACTGTTTTCTTTCGCAAGAAAACTGGACTAATTTAAAAAGGATAAAAACAAGATGGCAATTATAGATGCATTTTTGCAGGAAGAAGGTACTATATGCTGTATGTGTGAATATTCCAACCAAGTATCACGACAAAGCTTAACGTGCTGGTCCACTACAGCAAAACGTGAAATAGCCACGCATTAGCCTCGTTAGGCGTGACAGTTTCACATTTTATGAGCAGGAGGCAGAGGTTCAAATCCAGGAGGTGACAACGTTGTTCTTCAGTTGTTTTTTTGTTTCCTAACCCCAACCATGTTCTTTTTCTGATGCATGCAGTAGGTTTAATTTTCGTCCACCACAGGAAAACGTGAAACTGTCACACCCAGAGATGCCAAAGCGTGACTATTTCATGTTTTGCTGTAGTGGACCGGCGCGTCTATTTCACGTTTTGCCGTGATACCGGGTTGCAACATTCACAGAATGACAACAATGCAGTGTAAAAATCTTGAGTCTTTGTACCGAGTATAAAACCAATACATTCATCAGGTGTAAGTAGTCAATAGCATGAGTATTTTCTACTTAAATTGGGATGATTGAAAATGATTCTGCCTGAGTGGTTGGGAGACAAGAATGCAGAAAATACCAGCACACTGTGACACGAGTTAAACTCTAATGACTTTGCCAAAAGCACCTTCATTGCTGAAATAGATACTCACCAAGAGAAAATGAGGAAACTCATTACCCATGTCAGTCTTGTTCACTGATGAGAAGCGCAGTACTCTAACTCAACAACCGCCAGGGGCGAAGAGGGAATGGAGGGAAGAATATAGTAAACCCTAAACTGGCCACTTCATTTATGAGTAAGTGGAAACATTTACAGTGTAATTCTGTTCTGCATGATGAAACTCTCATTATCGCGCCAGCTAAAAGAAAGAAAGTAATTTTTAATCCTTTGCTACGATTGTAATCAAGCTCAGCAAACAGTGTCCTTCGCAAACTACTTTGCTCGGGACTGAAAAAGCAAATGTTTATGCAAGGATGGTCGTGTCATTGCAGAGTCGTTTTAAGTCTTGTAAGTCGAGTCCAAAGTGTCCTTTAAGAGATATTCCTCCTATAAAGGGAGATATTTGTATTAAAAGTTGGAAAATGCAATTATTTTCCTGCAGTGCTATCAGAAAACATTTGAACTATTCCTCTTCTCCCCTCACAGTTAATGAACGGGTGAAAGAAGGTGAACATAAATTCTGGAGACCTTCCTAAGATGAAGACGAACAATCAAGGCAACATAAATAAAGCAATTCCCTGAATTGGTGATGTTGAATCTGTGGTGGAAAGCGGTAACAAGGAAGGTCAAAACTGCGGTAAGTGAACAGATCTAATTGTGGTCAAGTTCTCATGCAATTAAACTGAAATGGAGGAAGATATATTTAAAGATTTTGAACACTGTATTGCGGCATTCATTTGGTACAGTATGAGCTCCTAATTTGCATAACTGCATGAAGTATTTTTTGTGAAAAGTTGTTAAAGCTGCGAGCCTAGATGTGTCCCGGATTCTCTTGGTCTAATTAAACTTTGAAGTTTGTAATGCTTAAACACATATAGGCACCAATATCACGTTATGCCATAAAAGAACAAGTCCACAACAACAAGTTGTTTACCCCCTGAAAGGATCTGCACAAACCAGCCAAGAAAAAAGGGGCAGACTGAAAGTTGATTTGAAGGAAACAAGATTGACAGAATGTCACCAAAGAGACGTACGGAGTAAACACACAGGCCCATACAGCAGTTATAGAAAAGACAGAATAGAGCAACAGATCTTCTGTCTTTGAATGCTGGGTGAACTTGAGTGAAAGAACTGAAAAAAAAAGAGCACAATAAAAGGTTTAAGTTGTTCCCCTTGCCTCCACCCTTGAGATGCACCATAAGCAACAACAAAAACAGAAACAAATCGGACGTATTTCTTTAGCCCACTATAAACCGTGTACTTTATGACGCCTTGGCTGGTTAGACTCTTGTTAAATCACTCGGTTAAGCTTCAAGTTTTCAGAGGATTGCTGTCATTCCTTTTGGTCAGGGCATGGTCATTGGTAACCGTGGCAACACGTAGAGCCTTTAGAAATAATTGGTCATTTTGGGTGTTTACCCAGGGCAATTTGTAAAGAGTTTAGAACCACCACTGAGGAAAAGAGTGATAGATGTCTGCCACAGTCAATAAAAATATACAAAATACAAAATATTTTGTACCCCTGATGAAGTAGCATACCGGTAAAGTTCGTGACATCATAACTTTTCCTTTGCTAGTTGAGCCAGCAGGCCAATTTTGACTCCACGAACATTGACGGGAAAATAAAATAAAAGGTGTCCAGTGCTATTTGATTCTGAATTACACAGGATTTCTGTTTCCATTGGAATCCCAAATTGCATGAGTTTACCATTCTCCTCTCCACCAGCTTTACTTTTTTTTTTTTTATCCATCATACTAAAAACTAAGACTAGACTGAGGGACTGTTTTTAGATTAGGAACTGACTGCTGAACAAAGCAAATGAGTAGGGTCACAGTCTGGATCGCTATATTCCCTTACAGGTGGCTAAAAATGAAGTAAACACACATTTGTAACAATGAGATAAAATTTACAGCTAAAACAAAGTGTGCACGCAAAACCATAATATTTTCCAGAGAACATTCAGGACAGGAGCAAAGTTAAGCTTCAACAGACTTCAAGGCGAACTCTAAATATTGTAGATGCGTACAGATTTGTATCAACAGCAGCAAAACAAAATTCATCACAGTGTTTGTCCCTCAGTGACGAGTTCCACTGGGTCCTAAAAGAATATTTACACCAGATCCTCCCTGGGTATTAGGAACGCCATCTGGAGTGGGTCTGTGAGTTAAAAATATCCCGTTTTCATCACAGATTCAAAAGGTTTGGGGGTGTCCGCTTGGCATAAACACTCCTGCCTACAACAAAGCAAACGTTAGCTGCATGCTGTAAAAGCCTCATGAAGGGGAGTATTTGTGTGAAAAGGGTTCAGACACAAACATCCCTCAGATTATGTGTCACAAACAATGAATATAAATGCCGCTACAGGTATCACAATAGACGCAGTTCTCCTGCTATATGTTTACACTCCTGAAATATAAAAGACAGGAGCTTCATTTCTCATTTCAACTTGAATAAAGTGAAACACGACCTGTTAAGATAGACAAATACAGCAAAAGGTTTTTCTGTAAGTCAGCTTAAGTCGAACATAAAATACTTACAACACAGGGCAACTCGTTTAAAACATACAACACTAACAGTAAAACAGTAAAAGGAAATTTACAGAAATACAAAGTGGCCCACATGTGACAACACCAGCCACTTTGCGGTTTCCATGCCGACAAGGCACCTCTACTCTCCAGATGACTGTGCACTTTTGCACAAGGTTAATATGGCAAATTGAAATCGTAGTCAGAAAATCGAAATCACTACTTCACATACTGCACTATAAAAAGCTTTCCGAGCACGGTTGACACACTCGTAAGCAGGAACCAAAGGGAGTGTCTGTGTGAAAGCTGTGCAGACGCTGGAACGAGGGGGTAAGGTGTCCTTTCGCGAAGCACAACAGCTCCAGGCTTTGCTAGAGGCCTCCGGTAACTGCCAGTACTGCAGGTTTTAGGATGACATCATGGACATGAAGCATTAAAAAATACAAAAATACCAGGACTGCAATCCAATTGCTGCAACTGACAGCAGACATTACAAACATAAGATATTATATAACATTAAATTAGGTTTTAGAAAGACCTTAAATGTTTCCCCACTACTGGATTTGACTTAATGCTGATAATGCAAATTGTTTCCTAGTAAAATGTTTTAATTGCTTGCGTGCCAGAGGTAATTTGTTTTATAGGCTACCTAATCTTCTCCTAAGTATCTGTCACCAACGACGCTCAAGTTTATTGACTAATGTTTCCAACTTGCGCATCTTGTTTAAACCGCAAAACAAGCTACACCTGCAAAGCTCATTTTGTTTCCGCCGGTTCATGCTTCATGCACTTTGTAAAACAATAAATACAAATGATGCTTAATTATAATCCATGTTGTTGGGTTCTCTCTTCTCCAAGGTTTCATGCAAATCCTTTTTATTGTAAGACAACAAGTAATTCCGTCTTTCCTCCTGTGTTCAACTTGCCACCTGGGCGTTTTAGGTGCGGATCAACGCAGGAACACAAGCTTTGCTGGCAAAACACAACCTTTGTGTGTCTGTAAGCCCCTGTGCTTCCAGTGCATGGCTGTAAATGGTGGATTATGCATGAAGCCCCCTGCAACAGAGCAGTCAGACAAGGTGACCCCAGAGAACAAGGCTGTATTTGGAAGATATGGAGATCAGCGTGGTCATCCATGACTGCCAGTCTCTTCCCTTTACACACCACCTTTTCCTGCAGTTCCAGGCGAACCGCTAAATTCTAGATAGGCTGCGTTGCATTTGCCCCCAAAGCATTCACACATTTACAATTTTATCTCCATCATTATGTGGCGTCGTATTCCACCCGATTTCACTGTTGTCAGACCATTGAATGGGCAGTTATCGCCACAGCTGTCCCCAATACAGCTTATGGGCTAGAGGGGCCTATAAAAACTACTGGTGTGGTGTTCAGGAGGCTGTTATCAACAATATATTTGACTTTTGGAAAGTAACAGCAATACGCATACCAAACTTTCTTTGCCACAGTAACAAAAATAAATGCACGATTAAAGTTAGGCACCAAAACTACCCGGTCAGGTTTAGCCCGAACATCGCTTGAAAATATTACGCAAGCTTCTGTTCCAAACGTTCCTTACTTCAACGTAAGTTTATGTTACTTTTGTTTCCACGTCCACCAAACCACCCCAATGTCTTTGTCACTTTGTCCACCCTGTCAATGATAAGTACAGCCCTAGAGGTCACACACTGTAACTTTCTAGCCAAACAGCAGAAGGCCCCTACTAGCCGCTATATCTGGGACAGATGTGTGGTGTGAATAGTCCGATAACAGTCAGATGGGGTTTGTATTCATATGCAGATGGATGCTGGCACGAATGATGAGTGAGACTCATTCCAGATTATAATTATGGTTTAAATTCCACTGAGAATTAGATATTTTACCAAGAAGCATATAAGGGATTAAATACATTCAAGACCGGTTTGCATTAGATTTATAACAAGTTTATATCATTTGTACTGCAGTTAAAGGTTCCAGAGCCAAAAAAGTCTGATGGACTAAAAACGTCAAAGACTCCGGAGCTGTGATATCAATGTGCTCACTACATTGAAATTAAATGTTCAGTCTGGTTCATGTGGCACGATGAAACATGCTGAATTTGGTATTACTATTATAGTCTTTGCCACATATTGTATACAACAGGTGTAACAAAAAAAACAAAAAAAGAGAGAACACCAGTGAACTGTGCATTTTATCCCTTCATGAAAAGTGAACTCACGCAAACACACACATGCACATGTTTGGTAGCCACAGCTGCAGCACCATGGGGAGCAGTTGGAGGGTCAGAGGTCGTCCTGTTCTGTGGATTTTGGATTTTGAGGAAGGGGAAAGTATTTTTAAAGTCACGCCTCCCACCCACAGTTCTTTTACTCGCCGGTCCAAGGAATAGACCCGGGAAAACGCTTCAATCCCGAGCCCACCTCTCCTCATACCGGCTTTCATTGATGCCTAGAGACATGCAGATTGAATAGGGATAGCGGAAAGAGAATGTGAGACACGAGACGGACCACGGACAGAAGTGGAGACATTGCTGTCTATGGCTGGCATCCTAACCCAGACAACAAAGTGGCATCCTTTTTTCATTTTAGTTTTTGTTCCATTAATTTTCAGTAAATCTCACATAGCTTGTAGACATGCAGGCATACACTAAACAAAACGGTTCACAATAATGTTCTTACAGAATCTTACTCAAGAAAATAAACTGTTCTCACACTGCAGTCAAATCTTAAGAAATTACTATATATCAAAGACCAAATCAATACAAAAATTATAATAGAGGTCTTTTAATCAAGCAATTCCTTGTCTTGTCTATGCGGGTAAGGCATGATGATTACAGACCACTGATCATACATTGTTCTGTGGAATAATTTTAGTCAATAATGAAGGGTAAAAAGATTATCACCAGAGATTCTGGCAAACACATCATTTGGTGAAAAAATGTTGAACAAAACCTCTAAAAAGATAGGAAAAAAACAAAAAAAAACATCAGCATGTTGCTGCAAAACTTTTCATTTGGAAATATGTCATGAGAGTTTGGGAAAGTGTTGGAAAATCCTCCACTGTTCCAGTCTCTGCCTGTTACAGCCATCATGTCACGTTTATGCTTGTGGGCAGGTCTGTAGATCTCCGTTAGCCACTGACAACAGTCAACTGTTGTGCAGCTTTAAATAGTTATGCATTGTCTCCTCAGCAATAAACTTTCAACAGTCCTCAACTTTTTTTTTTGCCTTTGTTCCGACACCTTTGAGAGATAATTTCTTATATTTCTGTTCCCTACAGATGCCTCCTGAAATCATGTCGGTGTGTTCAAAGCAACTCAGGCTGATGCTGCCCTATTTCAGTGACAAGACAGACGAGGGAACAGTATTCTTCTCAAAAACAATGATTCGCTGTGGATATACTCTCAGTACTGTCTTTTTTGTGGCTTGTGAGTGTGCAAGAGTGGATTCACTCAGAGCACTACAAAGCTGAGCCCTCAATAAAGTTTAGACGTCAAGAAAGGATCCCCCTCACTCAAGCGCCGACCCGTGAATCGAGACTCTCATCCTGCTACTTAAACCCTGATATAATTTCAGATCGAATGCCACACCTCCGCATTTGGTTCGGGACGCAGGAAAAAGTTTCAGAAGCTATTTGAAAGCAAACAAAGCTGACTGAGCCCAATGTAAAGACACTTTCTGATGTGTCATCACTGTCCTCTCCTGGAACCTTCACCCGCCTCAACCCCATATTAGTCTTGTCTCAAAATCAGTTAATTGCAGTGCAATTCACCACAGGCTACCCGCTGACGCTCTTCTCATGCAGGAGAAAATTAACAACAGACCAGTGCTCTCCAAAAACAAGTTTTAAAGCCAAGTAATTATTGATGGAGGTGTGAGCCAAGGGCAGCAGTCTCTCTGTGTGAAGGCTGCGGAGGCTACAAACGGTGACCTGAGTGGGCAACACGCATAAGAAAAATGGAGGCAATGTGCTGCAGTGGTTTCTGCTCCATGATTTAATGACACAGGCCCAACCCCTCAAGACTATCATGCTTCATTCTGAAATGTTTATAGCATGTTCTCAGGCTATAGAACAGTAAGAAAACACAAAACTATGGACTAAAACTATGAACGTCTGTCCAGTGATGAATACTTGTTTTGTTCCCCCCGTCCAAATGGTTATGTTTTTGGTTTGTTTGTTTGTTTGTTTGTTTATCTGTTTGCCAGAAGGATTATGGAAAAAAAAAACTACTGGCTTGATTTTTATCGAATTTAGTGGAGGAGTGTAACATAGGCCAAGAAAGAACCAGATTGGAGCAGAGCGGATCCAAATCATGGGGCAGATCCACACATTATGTTTTGTACATAGATTAGTATTGTGCAGTAGGGAATTTACTAAATGCAAGTAATTTTAGAACCTGGTAGATGGCAGAAAACATCATTTTGGAAATCCAATGATTCACGGTCCACATGTGTGTGAATGTGTACCGGTAATCATCTGGTATAGACTCAACCTTGATAGAGTCACTATAGAGCACCAGAGGTGTACTGGAAAAAAAAGTCCACCATGGCATTATCAGCTTGGACTGCACAGCACGCATGTGCACCCTGAAGAACAGGCACACAGGAAAGGCAGTAAAAACAGACAAATAGGGCTGATAAATCCTTATGCCGACTGGAATTTTCCCAATGGCCACCACTTTGGAGCACTCAGGGAGAACCAGAACCGGTACAATTGTAATGAAACCACATTTCTAAATATGTCCAGACATCAGTGGCGGTTGCAAATTTGCATATGAAAGAAGGATGTACTATTGGCCTTACTGAAGGTCTGTGCTCTCTGATTGCCCTTCTAGTTTAGTCTTTGATTCATGTTCATCGACCTCTCAAGAGAAATATTGTTGTTGGGTAGGCAGCACACAGCCGGCAAATAACAGCTTCTTTCCTGCTGCATCCGCTGGTAACAGGGTTGATGACAGCAGAGAGAAACACACACACACAATATCACAGGTGGACAATACAGACAAGTCTCAAGTAAATAACAGTGCTCCTGGGGTGACCTGATAGCTGAGTGGTTAAGGGCAGAATACATGGTCTAAAGTGCCCTCAGAAACCGAGTCCCAGCGCCTGGCAGGCTGGACCTTTGCTGAATGTAATTCCCCGGCTCTCTTTTGCCGCATTTCTCGGCACTGTCAGAACAAAGGCAGAAACGGCATAAAAACCCCACAAAAAACTCAAAAACAAACAAACAAAAATTAACAATGCTACTTTAAAAAAAAAAAAAAAAGTAATACGTGTTAAAAAAAAAAAAGGTTCTTCCTTTGTTTGACTTTCTTATCTAATAAATAATTTAATGTGGACACACACTGTCTTGATGGAGTCAACTTGCTCCAATTGGTTGTTAATTAATTTAGGGAAACCGATAATGTTGATATACCACAGCGTCACTTTTGACTAAAGTGATACAATTTTCATTTTTTCTTTGCTTTTACTTTTCTTCCGATATACATACGTATATATTTATTAAATAGTTTAGACACAGAAGTTTTCTAAGCAAATGTCACCAAGCTATTAGTTGTTTGTTTGCTGTCTCAGTAAAATAATGCAGCGGTACAGTGTTTGTTATGTGTTGATAAAGCTGTGCAATTACCAGCTTTCCAGCTACTGAAACTTCCACCTGCACCAATGATCTGTCAGTGTTTGTAAATTGCACCATTCTGTTACAGGTAGAAAAGTTTTCCCTTTCAGATGCTACTAAGGAGTATTAAGCCGTATTGCACAAGACATAACAATGTCACCTGCCTGCAGAATACTTTGAATTACTACATTTATTTGCCTCATCGCGGGTGCGATGCTGCTCCGACCTTTCACATGATCACTTTCAGGCATTAAAGAAGTTTCAGTACAAAAGACAGCATGCAGGAACACATGACGTGTACGTGGGAAGATGAAAGTAAGAGTGCAGAGTGTGTAAACCCGTCAGGACGCATACAATACAACCACCTGTTGCGTATGATATCTTTTCTCTCTCGCCGCTGTGATTGTAGGCTCCACCAAAAGACGGTGAATTACATTACCATCCTTAATTAAGGAAATCAATATAAGATCAATGAGTGGTGGTGCAAGAGCAAAAATCAGGGGTTGACCAAGTATTTACCCTCAGACGACCAATAATGTCTGTACGAATGTTAATCACAATCTATCCAGTAATTATCGAGATATATGGAGCTGGACCGACCAACCGATCAACAAACATCTATTTCGCTGAACATTTTACGTAAAAAAAAAACAACTAAAAAAGCAACAGTAAATTCTAATGTGCCGCACTTCCCTTTCAGTCCTCGTTCTGGGCAAATGTAAGAAAAGAAAATCTCGTTTAAGCTCTATCGTTCACCTCACTGGACACAACCAAAGAATTTGATAGCAAACATTGAAAAATGAAAATGAAACTTTGCGAGTGCACGTTATTCCGTTGCAATGGCAACATGCAGAGAGGTAGCTAATGAGCTTTTGGTAAGGGCCCCAATTCTCCCACAGGTGCTGTAACAGCCGCGTCTTCAACGGTTTTGGTGCAGCCAGGAAATTGCCTTGCCGTGAGCCCCGCACCCTAATGAGCTTTAAATTCTTCAAAGGAAATGAAGCACCTTTACGATCCCTGGTTCTTCTGAACAATTGCTGCGCGTTGTGAAGTGTTGTCGCTTGTTTTGTGTGTTGACAGATATTGCTATTTCGGTGTCGCAAGTCAATAATAGGAAAGCGAATTGCTTGAGCTCGAAGTGTAACTTAATGTCCGTACATATTCAGTCGAATGTCGGATACAACACACAGATTGTCGTGTGTTGCATCTGTCAATACTTATTTACACAGACTTCTTTGAGACACTTTTGCAATTTAGCTCAAATAGAAACATACATTTCACACCCAATGCAAAGTTCCTCTTTGGATACTTTAAGATACAACTGTTTCTTCTTTGATGTCTAATCAGACATGACACGTAGTCGACTAAATTGTCATTTAGATATTACGTTTTTTTTTTCTGTGTTTGAAATTCAGTCATTTTTAGATTTCTTTACACTTTCATGAATTCCCTCAGATGTTCAGGAGACCTGGATCACATGACTGATAAAATGAACACACTAGAAATATGACAATTCTGACAACAACTGTCAAGCCCATCATGACTTATAAGCAGCAACACAATAAATGTAGAATTAGGCCAGAAAAGAGAGGAGGAGTTGACCACAGTGTTTACCGGCACCACAATCTCTAAAATCTGAAATTAATATGCATACCACAGGCAACTTACTCTCATATCCCACTCTATTCAGAATAAATTACACAATACATGTAGAGTGTTTCTTTTGCAGTTTAACTCCCTTGTTTTTCAAAACCTTCCCTTTTCTTTGGGAGGTGTGAAGTGTCTAATTGAACAATGGAAATCTCTCTAGAGCTGTTTTGCAAAGCGAACTAAATTAAAATTCGCCTCACTAAGGACAATAATGATTCACTGAGGGGTTGTTGCTGAATGCCAACCACTGCACATGCGGCTTGAATTCAAGTGATTTAAATGAAATACCCAAATGGAAAATGGAAGTCCTGTGTTTATATAAATGTGCCCAGGAATACATTTGAAAAAAATACACTGCAGGCAAAAGGATCTTACTATGAGCTGGAAAATAGGCTTAACATGACTTTGTTTTAATGTTTTCAACAACATTGAAATAAGATTTAGGTCTCGTGCTACGTTCAAATGGGGCCATATTTACCATGTACACGAGAAGAGTCCATATGAATAGCGCCCTCTTGTGGTATTCACACTGTCGGAACTCAAAATTGTCGAGTAGCCTCGAGTTCACGAGTCATGATTTGTTTCTTGACATTTATGGAAATGTCAGAGGCTGTAGAAGTAATGTTTTTGTTGAATGTAAAGCTAATATATTGTAATTGTAGTCACGCAGAGTTTGTCTTTATAACTTAGATAATAGTCTACGTCTGAGGAAAACAATCTTCATCTTTACCCTCTTTCAGCTTGCTAAATTGTTAGCCTCTGTGGCTCCTAGACGTCGCCCATGTTGCCATTGCCTGGCATCAGTGTTTTTACAACCAAAACTACTTGAACGCTAAGCAGACGGTACACACGACTTCCCACGTAACCACAAGCTCACAAGTTCAATTTGAAAGCAGCTTAACTGGAAGATTAGGCCGTTTTGAGGCCATAGCTTTAGTATTGCTGTATTTGATTTCACTATATTGCAAGTTGTAACTTTTTATTTTGCTGGTGCCCTGTGGGTGAACTGCAGGATTATTGGACTTTTGTCACAGCAGAGGCTCGCTTCCAACAACCTCTTTATGTACGTGTCAAGAAGCTAAATTATCATTTAGACATAATAGCCTGAACTCGAGCATATGGGTTCTGCATAGTGGGCAGAAGGTGCCAACACATGGCCACTTCATGAGCCTAACGAAGAGTGAATCTCAGAGAAACTTATGAAATGCGACCGGCACAAAAACCGACTGCCCTAAAGCTTATTGCGTCTGATGTCTGTTGCATTTGCTCGACTAATGATTACACGATGTAAAGTCATCTTACATGTAATATATATCATCACGTCAAGAGAGTATGTGTGATTATTCTGAAACAAAACAAAAAAGCCACGGTTTGTATGAGGTGTGACCCTGCAGAGACAATAATAAAAACCTTTTGAAAATCATATTTGACATACAGAAGGACAGCTGAAGTGTCATTTCAGTTATTCAAGCCTCAGACACGAAGGTTATTATAAAAAATATATTGGTTTGAATGTTTTTATGATGCTGCACTTATGAAAGGTTTAGTAGTTATGAAAGTGATAAAACAGTTTATTGACATTACCAGACAATAAGTCTGCAATATATATATATATATATATATATAGTTGATGCCTATTTAGTTGCAGTAGAAATCCTCATGCAGGAATTGATACCGGACTAGTGTGCTACTAATGAGATATTACCTGCGTTGCCTTTGGGATCTGCAGCTCCACGAGAGTCTCCATAAGTCAGTAAATGACGTGTTCACACGTCCACACCGTTCCACCACATGTGAATATGCATTCTATTGAACCCATATGCTGGTCATCATAATTAGAGTTTTTAATTGGCTCGGCAGTATGTTGCAGCAGGGTTCTGCAGCAGATTCAAATTAACGCCATGAATCTTTCTTTCCCCTGGAACATACTCTGGTTAATTCCATCGAACCAGATACAATTTCCGCACCGAGCTGTAGGTTGTTCGTAGGCTGACGGATCTCAGTAGTTAACATAAAGATAAAGTTTTCTCAAACTATAGTGAAGTTTCTGAAATTAGTAGCTGACAAGTAAATTTCAAGTTTTCACACCATTTTAGTCTCCCGACGACAACTTTGCAGCCACCAGCGCTAATTTCAGTGACTACATTTGCCTCCTTATCACATGGCAGTAACATGTCGCTTTCTAACTCAAGTCTTTCCTATGTACTTTATTACAGATGCCACTTTTGTTCAAGTTTAAACATTATTAAGCAGTTTTGTTTTGATCCCGCTGTCTATGCCTTGAAAAAGAAACCCTCTTTTGAAGTCACTCCGGCTACATATCACGATGGCATGTGGAAAGCATCGAGGCCAACCCGGCTTGCTCAGCATTGACCAACTGCTCACTTGCGTCATGCAACATGAATCTGCATTTGTTTTGTTTCCAGACTATTTTCTCCATTTGTTTCGTCTGTGATACGTCTGTACATCGCTGTGTTTAGGTTGGACGAGATAAGACACGGCGTGCTCATCGTAGCACAACCACAGTGTCAGCCATGTGTTCGGGTTTTCAGAAATTAAAGTTTTTGACTGCAGACAGATGAACAAGAGTTTATGCCCATCTGGTTGCGTCTTCGTAAATCACTTTCACCCCTGAATGACGAAAGAGGCGATAAAAGAATAAACATTGGCAGAAAAGCTGAAATGTTGTGTTCTCACAGGATGAGTAATAAGAACACGTGATGTGGACTCAGATGCACCAAAACTGGCACTACACTCACTTTGAAATAAAAAAAGGCCACTTCAGGACGAGTTTGAATGATATGTTGAATGCATCATGTCGACTTAAAAGTTATCCACGTCTTGTTTTGACTTGTTTTCAAATGTCACAACAAAATATCCGACAACAAATTAGATTTTTGTCAGACCACACCAGGACATGACTTCATGTGTCCCTCACTTAGACTTGGTAATTCTTTATTTCAAAGAGCAAACTCTAGAGACCTTTAATAATGAAGGACTTCTCACTATTTCAAAGAAGCTTTTCACGGTTAATTTTTCCGAGACACGTCTGTCAAAGACTTACATTTTTTATGAACTTTCATTAATTTGATTGAATAATTCAGCAAATCTCTTTGATGAAAGCGACATCATTCTCATTGCTCTCATGGTTGTCACTTTCTAACACTTTGTCTAAACAAGATTACCCAAGTGCATTATACAACCCATATGTGACGAACCAAGTTTTTCATCATGCCTCGTTTGTTCCCATATTTTTTAATTGTAAGCTTTATAAATGAACGTTTTATGATCAACGGCCAATACTCGATACGTACGTCAAACTTGGACTGAAATCCAGATCATAGTGAGGCTTGTATTAAAGAGTATTTCTTATATTGATTGTGTTCATATGTGTTATTTTCTTGCAAAGACTTGCATTTCTCAGAAGAGCTGAGTGTGAAATGAACTCCTCCCTGGAGGCTGAACATTTATTCCCAGTGTGTTCACATTTCCAGTCCTTGAGCAGGTCATTATAATTTCATTGAGCCTCTTCATTGGGTTATATAGATTTTATCTGCATTGATTTAATCAGCTTTTTTTTAATATTTTTTTATGACTGAGATCTTATTCTGTGTGCTGCATTTTTACAAAGAAATACACATTAAAAACAACCTTATGACATTCGTTTATAATGTAGCAGGTATTATAATAATTAAACACTGTTTTTTTTCTTTTTCAACGTCCTATCCTCTGATTATAATTGCATTCCTGCAGTTTTGATTTGAGAGGGTCAGATTATAAATGTATATTATTAAAGAGCGCTGAGTGTTGACAACCATCAAACTTTTGCCTTTTTGCAGTATTTCATGAGAGGGAAGGTGATCGCTCTGTAAACTACAGGTAAAACTGAATCCGGACAGTTGGTTTTTTTTAAGTCAGGGTGTGAACAGTCGTGTAAATTTTTTTGCAATAATTGAAAACTTGCTCTGTCCAGTCCAATAAACAGGCCAAAGGAGAATCCTTTGAGAAACTATCCTTCAAACTTGCAGCCAATCCAATTGAAACCTTGCGCTCCACACAGCCCACCTATTCAGCAGTCTCCAAGTTGATTTTCTCCAGACCTCCAGAAATGAGCCTGTGTTGTGGCGACATCAGTTTACTGCAGCAGTGATAGATGGCGGAGCTGCTGATTGAATGGATTCAAAAGTGCAGTTTTGAAGGGGACAAATACTCGTGCTTCAACCGCAGTTGAGCTATTTTCCCTTCACTCTCTCTTTTTTTTTTTTAATCACAGTTTTTATGGACGAAACACAAACTACTCTGGGTGGCATATTTAAACGAATACTTTCAACAATTGCAAAGTCACTTTTACCTAGACTGTAGAGGCCGATTGAAAAGTGCTGTCTGTTGAATAAACATAATTAGGAGGTAATTAAAATCGGCAATAACTATCAATTTAGAGTATGTGCAGCAAAGTCATTATACATCTCACAAAGCAATTCAGTTTTCGAGCTTTACATTTTTATAAACTAGTATAATGTCACCGGTTTTAGCTTAACAGCCTCTCTTGATGAGAAAAAAGAAAGGGGGGGTAGGCTGAGAAATGAAATGCACGTTTAATTATTTAGCAATCTGCTGAATGGAGCTTGTTCTTGACATCAAACGAGTGATACACGACACACGGAGTGCGAGGATCCTGCTGCAGTCAGTCACGAGCCGACACGAGCTGTCTGCTTAACGAAGTGCTCGTCCGCTCCCTGAGAAAGTTGCAGGAAATGCTTCTGTTTTAACGGATCTTTAACTCTCAGTCACAGTCCTGCTCACAACCTCCTCTCCCCCCGGCGCACACCACAACACTAATGTCAGACGGTGGGGCAAAGGCAAACACAATTTCGCCGGAGATTAGGCCCCTTAAAAGGGAGAGTTAATAAGCCGCTCATTTATTCATGTTTTTAATGATCAACTGTTGGCCACGGGGATAATTACCGTGTTGGACCGGTAAACGATTAGAGATCAAAGTTATTTGTGAAATGGACTTTTCATGAGAGGTAAACAACATCCTCCCAACAAAACATCTTAACCAGGGGGAGATGCGACTGGGAGTGTGCAGCCTGCCTTCACACATTGTTACAACTTCTGATGCACAAATTTGCATTTGGCAAACACGTTCTCCAAACCAGATCAAATGAAAATGAGTTGTTTGGCTGTCATTTCCTTCCATGGTGACCCAGAGTGTTTTTCTCAACTGGCTTCTTCTTTGCCAGGTCGGTGTGTTTGTCGATGTGACAAATATGATTCAAGCGCTGATTTTTTTTTTTGGGGGGGGGGTTTAAGGAACAACAAATACTTTGTTAACAAGACAGAACAATCACGGTTCCTTCAAATGTTTTGCAACAGTACAATATCAACGTAACTGCACTCATATCACTGAGATACAATGTGCAAGATGATGACATCATTTTACAGAATATTATACATATCGTAATGAGCTCTAAACATCATTTCAGTTTGTAAGTAATGAGCTCAGTGTTGCATCAGCGTTGGACGCACGCTTCCATGCTTCAGCATAAAGTCACGATAACAGCAGTATCTATTATTCTTTCTTTCTCGAGCGACGAAATGTATTTCATTGTTTTTTGAAGGGAGAAGTAATTTACTTTAACCCATTTTTTAAATAAACTAATCCCACCATTCGTCTGTTTGTTAAACTTTAGAGATTTGAAATGTTGTGTATTTTCATCACGAGGAAAGAAACTTCAAACACCTTTATATCTTCAAAGACAAAAGCATGAGCTTTTAAAAAAAAATTGCAAACAGGTTCAATTATTGATTACTAGCTCACTCAGTGAATCAAGTTATTATTTTATTATTTTTATTATTATGACTCTAAACCTATTTAATTAAAATAAAATGATTATGAAAGATGTATACCAGCAAAATATTTAAAGAACATTGAAAACACATTTGAAGTCAAGGCTCACCGTTGCTCATTAAATTTACATGGACAGAATGGTAGAAAAGGGAAAGACAACGGCCCGAGGCTGAACTTGCACCACCGTGTGACATCACGAGCATCCCTACTTGCCTGAAGATGTTTATATCCCCGAGAGCTTCAAAAAAAATAAAAATGCTGCTCGTTCTTATTTGTTGATGAGGGAGTGCTTCTCCAAACACATCCTGTTCTTGTTATTTTCGTCTCTGAGTTTCAAATCCTTGTTCATATAAAGAACAGTCTGGGAAATTTGTGATGTGGTGGAGCAATTCTCGAATGGGAATCAATAGAGAACAGACTTTGATTGATGTGTTCTGGTGGCAGCAAGGCTCCTGATTGTTTATTGTTCTCAGCGACGTGTCTTTAACCCTTTTTGTACTTTGACATTAACATTCAATGATGGGATCTAAGCTACGTCTCTTCAGTTTAGGTGAAACCTACGCACATTAACCGACATGTTTCCTTTGCAGGACAGATTCTGTTGGTTTTCTCAGGGCCGCCTGCACTTTATCGTCTCTGTCCTTGCACACCGAGACAAGGAGGAGGAGGTCACATAAAAAAATACCCAGATGAGACCATCAGTGGCAGGACGCATTTGTGCAATAGAGTGATGAAGCGAGAGAGAAGGAGAAGTCTGACGAGATCGAAGAGGGACCAGAGAGGATGGAGGAGGAGGAGGGATGGAGGGAGGAGGGAGGAGGAGGGGGAGTGTCTGGGGTGACCTCTCCTGTCCCTGTAAAGCTGCAGTTTACTTTTGTAATCCCCTACAGGACAGCTAAGGGGGATCTTCACACCGTGGTTCCCTCGAGGAAATAAAGGTGAGAGTTGAAATGATAAATTTTGTGCTGTGTGGGTTAAATGTGAGATTGCTGCTCAAACAGTCACACCTGATTCTTCTAACTGGAGCTTCAAAAAATGCAGTCAAGTTTTACTCGCGCTGATATGAAACCAGAAACGCCACATTAAAACTCAACATCCACTCAAAGCAGAAATAGAGAAGTAGAGCATACTTTGCATTTAAGGCGGAGAAATACTCAGTAATTGTGTTTTGATCTGTGCTCGCTGTCTGTTATTATTCTTGTTTAGTAGCATCTTAACAGTGAAGCGCAGGCTCATGAAAAGCTCCTGAAGCTCGCCTGTAGCTAAAGATGCCCAGTCAAGTCTCCACTGAACTGCACTGTGAGCACTGTATTTATTCGGTCATTTTATTAATGCGAGCGATTATTGGCCGTATAATTGCTGAGAAAAGGGTTTGCTCAGGGTTTGTGTTAGAAATATCAGAGTATTTCAGCCTAAATCACCGTATGAAATTGAAATCGTCCAGAGTTCAGTCCCGGTTTTAATCACGCCATCTTTGAAATAAATGAAGGCTTTTTTTTCCTCTACATTTGCGGTTCTCTTTTCTCTATTCTTGCCGACCCGGCGAGGGGAATCCGGCAAACAGGTTTTGCCGACAACCGCGAGGAAGGTGTTTGGAGTTCAGCAACTTCAAGGTGTTGGAATGAGATATCAGGTTGATATGCTGTAGTGGAAATAAGAAGAGATCTCCGAGAGCAGATCAGATAGGTCTTCGAGATGCATAACCCCCAAGAATCAGCTTAAAGAAAGAAAGAATGTCAGCGCTGGCAACTTGACATCAAAGTGGAGTCTCCCCCGCCTTCAGATGTTTTTCTCCTTTTACCTGAAAGGCCACAACACACTCCCCCTGTTGCAATGAAAAGAAAGTTGGCTCAACTATCAAAAGTATTGTTTCAAAAGACCTGAAATCAAACTGGAGCCCTTTCCATAAGATTAGATATTGATTCGTCTTCCAAACTGCTATAAAGTGATCCCTCTCCCTAGATAATGAGGTACTTCCTCCTGGGCCGACCACCGATTCTAGAATTTAAAATGATTGTGGAGGTTACGGTGTGGAAACCCGCATTAACAATAATCAATACAAGGACTCTCTCTCTCTTTTTTTTTTTTTTTTTTTAAAACAACTAAACTATTCTCATGTTTTCTTCATGCATCAAAAGCTTTTAGTTTAACTGCATTTAGCCAGAAAGAGATTTCCCATCCCTTCGGTTTTAGTTCTTTGTTTGGTTGTGCAGTTACTATCGCTCTGACAGAGTCTGACCCCGCAGCGCTCTGCTGGTTAAATCTCACTCTGGAGGGCTCACTGTGGAGAAAGCTGTAACAGCCACAGAATATGGTGAGTCACGCAGCCTGAGCACTTCATGCACAGTCCTCATATGAAGATGCATCGCCGTGTGCACTTGTGCTAAAGATGCGATACTCCCAGGCAGATCGCACTGCAACGGGGACACAAACATATGCTGATGGATCGTGGATGCGAGAAAATGAGTGAAAGGGAAGAGACCAAAAGAAAAACCCGGCACTAATCGGAACTTCCTTTACAGTCGCTGACTGATTGACTCTTATTTTATTTTTTTTCTTGCTTTATTTGAGCCACTATGTGCTAAGAAGACCCTCGATACTGAATATACCTTCCCTTCAGCTGTTTGCATATTATGAGTCATGAAACATTTTGGCAGGTAATTCTAACAGACCTAAGGTCCATACATTTTTCACATGATTCATTTTTTCCCGCAGCAGCACGGTGTCTAAATAAAACAAATTACTCTCCGACGAAGGGAAGCTTTTTTTTTTTTTTTTTTTTTTTCCAATGTGCCTCAGCTTGTGGAATCAGAGCTGCTCTGGTTTCCTGTTTCCACTGAATTAAAAGGTGAAAATAAAAAAAAAAATGGTTTTGTACACACATGAAACATTTAATTGGCCTGTAGCACTAAGGTTTGGACCAGTTGCAGAACACTGACTAAGAATACACACACAATTCCATGTAGAATAGATCAATCAATTATATTTCAATGTGTGGACAGGTGTTGGTCTGCACTCTTGTATTTACATGAGACTGTTCAGCCAGAGGCAATTAATATCCTCACAGCCTTGTCAGATGGCACATTCATTATTTTTCCACCCCGAAGTCAGCCACGTGCTTGTTGTCTCTGCAGTCTAATTCTAATCTAAATTGGTATTTTTTTCCCAACAACACATTTTTATTGTTATAAAGTTTAGACTATGTGCTACCGTATGAGAGTGTCGTAAACATCTCAAGATAAAAGGCTCATCGTACAAACATTTATTTTTTTTGTGATATGCTCATAATAGAAACATTTCCAAGAATAAAGTGTTGTGACTTTAGAGGGTTAAACTCCAAACCCTTCTTTGGTATATTCCATCTGTCACTTCATTTTACTGAAAGTGGCAGCAGAGGTGTTGTCCCTCGCATGAGACTGATCTCATTTCACAGCGAGTAACAAACTGCCACCATGTGCTTGTCTCGCTGCACAGTATTGTCAAGGAAGTCAGAAGTGCAGATTTGTTCAAAAAAAAAAAAGCATGTTTTTGGAGTGTAAAGAAGAAGCGTGACAGTCGATCTTTTCAAAACATCCTCAGTATGAAGGGTTGAATTAAGGAGCACTTGTTTCATGTGATGTGAGTTTTGCTGCTGGAGTGGAAACGCACGGGATTTCTAAGTAAACGCTCATAGCTGAGTAACTGATTCTCAATGGAACTGAAAAATGATTCTGGATTGTAAACTTAATAAATAAATAAAACATTTTAAAGAATAGAAATGACAGCCGTCAAAACCTCTGGAGGCGGAGCTTTTGTTTGTCTTTGCTGATGTCAGGAAATTTGCCCCAATTACTCACGGCACAGTTTCAGTACAACTATTATGATAAATATTTTTGATGTCTTATTGTCATCTTGTTTGTTTACTAGTTTATTTATGTATCATCAGACACTGGCAATGGCAGATGATTTTATTTTTTATATTTTTGGAAAGGAGCCAGAGAAAGTGAGGTCTGTGGGTGAAGTGGGGAGTATAATAAAGGCATTTATCTACATGGCTTTCTGTAATTTTGCTTTTCAAATGAAGTAAAGGGGAAAATAAGTCAAAACGTTTGCAACCTGATAAGGCACCGATTTGAATGAGAAAAGAGTTAAAGGAAAGATAAGGTATTTCCAAAGCTTGAAATCTGAAGTAAATCAGATTTTTTTTTTAATTATTCATGAAAAATGAATGAGATTTAGGTGAAGCAGGCTGAAGTGCCAAAGAAAGAACATTAATCCCTCGATCAAGTATCTTGAAAAGGAAATTATTCAAAACACATACATATGAGTGTATATACATGTGGCTGCATGTTGTGAATAAGCAGTTTTTTCTGTAACCTTGCTCATTTTCAGTAAAAAAAATAAAAAAGGAAGATGCTCCTGTGGTTTCTGCGGGGTCAGATACTAAATGGGAGGGCAAGGTCATTGAGAAGGAAGGAAACAGCGAGACGGGGTAGGAAGATCCACGGCAAGCAGAGACCCTACTGTGGACTTACTTTCACATCCGACCTTTAAACCCTGCTGGGAGAAGCATACTGATAAAGCACCTCCTCCCACGTCTTATCTTATCATGATGCAGTTGTATATACCACATACCTTCAGAGATACCTGGGATTTCAGGGGGAAAAAAAACAGGTTTGAGAATTGCTCATTGGTGCCGAAATAAGAAATACCAGCCGGAGATAACGTACGAGACCCTGAATAGAACTATATCAGAAACCAGTGATGAATAAATATAGAGCGGGGAGTTCTTGGTATGGGTGTATTATTCACTTTGAGACGCTACCTCCTCCCTCTGCCGGTCAGTGCAGCGCGTGGATTTGCAGTGTGACTGGGCTGCTTTGGAGGACATCCCAGTCACGCAGCAATCTGAGGAGGGATCCCGGGGAATATCACCCAAGCAGAATGTGGATTTGAAGGGATGCAGCGGGGAGAGACATATCCGTGACTCTCCAGTTGTGTCCAATGCCGCTGATGAATAAACATGGGCTGGGGTGTTTCACTGTGCACGTTTCACTGTGGAGGGTTTTGTTGCGGGGAAACCGTAACAGAGACGGTTGTTACCAGCAAAGCAAAGAATAGGAGCATTTTCATACTCTGGGCTTTAAAAAAAAAAAAAAAAAGTAAGATTTAAACAGGCAAATACACCCCAAGAGGGTGACTTTGAAACATGAATTAGGTTTCCATATAATGATATAGAACTTGCAAAAAACTGCAAAAAAAAAAATCTAATTTAAACAAGCTTTTAAATTACTTTTTAAATAATGGGGATGGGTTTGTGTGAGGAGAGGGGACTGATTACCTCCATATGTCCCCACACTGCTACTTTAAGATTATATATACAGTATATCTTTTTTTTTTGTGTGATCTTGAAGTTGTTGACAGGTTTATTGTCTTCAGTGAGTCCATTTTATTTTACTCATTCAGCACTGCACTGTGCAGGTGTCTGCGGAGGATATCTTAGATCATCTAAAATGTATCTCCTAATTTTGCTCCGAAAGTAAATAAAGCAAAAGTTGTTTTCAAGTCTTCAGTGAGACCTGTCCTGTTGAGGGACTGCATGCATCATTCATGTGTTGAGCTGTGAACAGCAGGTTGTTTTTTCGGTGTTACAACACGTCTATTTATGGGTGCAAAAAGCATTTTTTGTTCAGTTTGTACTTTAAAAAAAAAAAAAGCAGGGATTTCTGCAAAATAAAAAAAGGGCACGAGTACATATAAATGATGGAGGCATAGATGTCTTTGTACATAGGAACACATTAAACCAGAAATAATAAGCCCACATTAGTGATTTTAATGAGCATAATGCTTTTTATATTTTCTTTATATATAATTTCAGATAATGAGCAATAATTAAAGGAGAGCTCCCAGCCTATTTTTCAAATGAGAACATATTTCCTCCAACTGACCTTCACCAGACATATATATCAGTGAATGGTTATACCATATGTACAGAGAAATCTAAATTAATGTTGAATGTCTAATTGCACATACAACACGTGGGCTGTGTTCCCAAAAACATACTTCTCTTAGTGCTAATAAATAGTGCTCTTACATGTTTGGATGGCGTTACATTTTAACCTTTAAAAGGCTCCTACAGCTGCTGTACACACTTTACAAACTGCCAACTGTATCAGTTTTATCAAACTTAGTGGTGATCTACACGTTCGTCAAGACATTTCACTCTGCACCAAAATGTTGCACAACAGCCCAATAAACAGACACTTCCACCCCCGCGGGTCATGCCACTAGCACGGTGAAGAGATTCTTCCACGCATTAACACATTTGGTCAGTTGAAGTCTCATTTGGGATTATGACCTGGACGATGATAGGAAACAGTTGCTGAACAGACATCCAGCATTGCGTCAGGATTGCATCAGCAACTGCAACCAGCAGGCCAAAGCATGCTGGCACGATGTCAACTCTTTAGCACGCACACACACACACACACACACACACATAAATATAATCTGTGCACGAAACAGTGAGCATCCTCACTACACCGCAACAGATGCTTGTGTATGCACACACACGCTCTGTTTTACTGTATAAGCAGAGCTCACCCAGAGGCCACTCAAACAACCTGCCCTACTTTCATTAATAAGCAGTTGTTGTTATGAGGTGAGGTGTTTCTGGACCCAAACGCAGGCACACAGACTCAGATGACAGACAGGATATAGTTCAAAAACAGTCTTCATTGTTCAACAAAGGCCGGTACCTAAAGTCAATGTCTGATTCCCAAGTTGGGAGGGAAACTCCACCGACTCTCACTGGGGTTCAGGCTGCGCTGGGAGAATCCCGAGGTCCTCCACAGCGAGCGGAAACAAGGTACCGGTACTTGAGTGGGAGCGGGAACAGGAACAGACGGACGGGTGACTGGCAGTGACTGACAGTATCTAGCAGTATGGACCGACACCAGATGACTGCACATATAGTCCGGGGAGGTGATCAGGGAAATGAGCCACCTGCAGGTGGTGATTTGGGGAGAGTGGTGGCAGCTGCTGAGACCGGTGAGGGGTGTGGCCATGGGAGGTGACAGGAGGCGGGGAGAGGAGGACACAGAACACATGGGAAAACAATAACAAACAGACAGGGGAATGACAGAAAACATGAGGAAAGGTGATTGGGGACAAAACAAAGGAGCAAACAGTAGGAGCAGACAGGAATCCTGGCAGTTGTCACCAAATGACCCACTGCCTCACTCCACACTGACTCCGGAGATACCGCTCTCTAGACTGGACCGGAAAGATGGCAGGAACCAGATGAAACTAAATAAAAATACCCCATTAGGTGTGGTAAAGGTCATCAATGGCTGGAGGTGCAAATGGATGTTTGTGAGACCCACGGCTACAAGGTGAGTCGCCAGTGGACCAGTGAACCGTTGCTCCTGCACCACCTGGCTGATGGTCTTCTGGTTGGGAATTCCCAGCTGCAGCCTCCACCTGCTCACCAAGAGTATTTGCAATGCACAATAAACGAGGTGGCCCACGAGCCGTGCATCCAAAACTGAAATGTATCTGCCATCAGACTGAGCAGGTTTATAGAAATATCATTCTTTAGAAGACTTTGCTATAAAAATATGTCACAACATTCCTCAAGAGCATTGTAGCAGCTGCATGTCAGTCAGCTAAATACCATATTTATGTGTGGATAGTTTTAGGCTATGTCATGTTTTCAGTGCGAAAAAATAATTAATCCAATAAATGAGAAAAAAAAAAAAGCTTGAGATCCTTTAACATTTTTAAAATACGTACCAGGAACTTGAGATGACTGTACAAGACTGCAACTGAGTAGTTTGCAAACATTGGAAATTATCTGATCTAAATGGAAGATTTGTCTTTAAGATTAAAAGACTTGTGAAATATGTGCATGATTTTCATGTAAAACCACATCATTGTTGTCCTTTTAAATCACATAGTGTGGTCATCCTCAAAATAATTTGCACTATTTTTAAATGGCTATGCCTCTAGAAACAGAATTTCACCATGTGGTTTGTAATGCACAAGCAGGAGTTACTTAAAGTATATTCGTTTTCCTTTTTGTTCTATCATGTTTCATTAAAATCTTCCATATTAACAAATAATATCCTACATTTCCCAGACTTTCTTTTGAGACCCTTTTCTACCTGGATGGTTATTGCCATCTATTGCTTTATGAAAGTCTTAACAATGGTCAGAAGGTATTTGTCAAGTCAAAACCTAATGTCCGACACTTGTGTGGTACCGGCTGCACTACACTGTAAGTTCTCTTCATAAACAAAATAATGTGTTACTGTGTGATTATACTGGTGCATGTTAATGGCTGCCAATGTGTTTGAATTTAATTTTGGGTGCTTTTAGCTTGGGGTTGGCATTCGTCTGGAGGTTGGACTTCAGGTCTGGATGATCCCATTTGTACTGCAGGCACAGACACTGTTGATGTTTTTTTCTATGAAACCCTGGCTGTGTACAAAAATATCTCAGATAAGAAAAATTCACCACCAAACAACGAAATAGCCCTGCGAATCTTGAAATCTAAAGTCTGCCCATTGGATTTTTTTAAAGCCTTTAGTCCTGCACTCATCCAATTTCAGCAGCTCAACACAGAAAATAAAGTTCAATATGAAACCCTCTTTCATTTACTCCGTGCAATTAATCATCACTTGGTTAGCTGAAGAAACTGCACCGTCAAATGCTACAGATGCTCCACAATGTGTTGCATAATGAAAGTGGGAGCACAGTGGGTACATTCGTACAGTATACAGATGTTGCACCCGTTTCTGGCAGTGCAAACTCAGCTTGTGGCCTGTTCTGCAGAGATAAAGGAGATAAAGATACACACCCGCTTCCCAACTCTGGCTTGAGCACAAAGACAAAGCTGCACTCTTCACGAAAGCAGCCCAAAGTCCTGATTCACACATCATAACATCATCTGACAGTCTTTGGTACGGAGAAATGGCAGGGGGGGGGATTTCAGGTGTCTTTGAATTATTTATTTATTTTGCACCACAGTGATGCAGCTGAGCTTTGTCACAGCAAATGTAAGCCGTATGTGAAACCTCGTCATGCCTGAATGGTTTTGCTTTCGGTAAAAACCTCCCACAGTTTCTGATTCTATTTTGAGAAGGATGATTTAAAATGTTAATGGTGTTTAAATTTGAGTTTGATGGCAGAATAGAAAAAGGTGGACCAGAAAGAAACTGGATGTCCTTTGTTCTCCAGAGACACCTTGACAGGTTTATGTTTTTTTGATGAAGTTGAACTGAAACAGCAGAGCTCTCCAGCTAAGCTAGGCATCCAAAGTGGGTACGAGCTACATGGTCATACGATCAAATGTTATGGAGACGAAGCTTGCAGCAGCCATATTATTAGTTAATTGTGCCTCTAACACCTTAAAAATATCTGTGAACTGTAAACTATCATCATTAACTTTGCGTCTGCCGTGGTGTTGAGAGAATGAAAGCTAAAATGTGTACATGCTAAATAAATGCATAAGTTTGACAAATATGTGAACAATATAATGTTTGAGATGAAGGAAATAATGTCTGGATGATTTAAAGGCATTGAGGTTGTGAAAGAGGGTGTGAATTAATAATTAACGCTCGATGATTTTCAAGAATGGGCAGTTCAAATTGAAAGTTCAGTTTTGACCTTCATATCTTTAGCAATATGGATAATACTTAACAAAATTTTATGAATAAAAATGTGCAATCCAGAGACAAAGGAGAGTGCTGTGGAATTTTTATATTTATGAAGAGTTTTAAAAAAAATTTAAAAAAATGTTTTAACTGAACTTGGTTTTGGCTAGTTTAAGGACATTGTAATTTAGATCTTAAAGTTTTGGGGATTTTCTATTCTAACTTGATTATTTTTGTCCTATAAAGGAATTTTAAAAAAGTGTGAATTCTCCTGAAATAGCAAATTCCAACATGTTTTGCACCTCTGTTTAACCCTATGGCAGATGTTTTGTTAATGAGCTCTTCCAAACATTTTAATAATGTTTTTATGCCTAGAGAACCAAAAAGACTCACGCTGGCAAGACTACTGAGAAATACAAAAAAATAAAAAAACACTTGAAATGAGCTCAACCATCCTTCACCCAGATGGCCCAGATTCAAGCGGCCATGACAGCAAAGCCACTTGTTGGACTGTCCTTGAGCAGGACACTAAATCCCTCTGAGGAGAGATCGATGGGTTCCAGGGTCTCATTTATCTGTGGCAAAACCATTTAAAATGGTTGAAAAGAATCAAAGACAAAAACATATTTTAGTTATCCTGTCTTGCTCTCAGATGCACAACATCGCCAGTTCTTTCAATCTTAACAAAAACTGATTTTTAATGAGCTTTGACAAAATAATTTATCAAGTTATTTCATTGTATTACAACATGACGTTTTGCTGATATTTCGTCCCCTCCCTGCAGATTTTCAAGGCGTCACTCTTTTCTTTCCTCCAGCTGGAGTCGCCACATCTTTTCAAAACAGTCCCTTTTGTCTTACGGGGGGTGAAAATCATTCGTGTGTTGTATTGACATGGGAAAAATATTACCTGGCTATTAGATTGTCATTCTGCCATTCAATTGGAAAAACATGTTTCAACTGAAAGGATGACCTGCTGTTATCTCTGTCACTCACAGTTAGAGTGTGTATCCACCAGGAACCGCGGAGCTCCTATTGTTATTTTCACAAGAAAAGGATGCACTGCGACATGTTCTCTGGAATTCTTTGCGAATTGTGCAAACTGCTCACGGGGGACAATATCTACGATATTCTCAACAACAACAAACACAACCCACACTTCTGCTATATGTACATTGGCTGGTTGCTAGGATATTAACCACACAGTACGTATCTACACTAACACTTATTTTTGGCATAGTTGAAAGTCAGACACTCACAGATGGTAGGTTGCATTTACAGCCTCTCAGCATTACACTGGTCCAACTCGGAAAAAATTAGGAGACAAAACATGGATGCCCTTGAGTTTTGTTTTTCACCCTCACTGTTTTCCAACAGCAGTGGGACATATTCATGGAGTTGCTTCTCCACCCCATCCATAACCACATCCCAAAGGAAAATAACTCATAAGTATTCAAAATATCCACAGCTACTCCTGTTTTACATTATCCCAAATATAAAAAGGTAAAATTCAAATATTAGAATATGGGGAGAAAAAAAAAAAGGTTTCCAAAATGAACTATTGAACCATAATGTTTGTGTAGAATAAACGGCAAGAAAATTAAGAAGGGTGAAACAAGAAAGACAAAAAGAAAGCTGCAAGGAAAAACCAAAAATAAGGACAGAAGTCTTGATTTGTATTACAACATGATGTTTTGTATATGTGACAGCTGCATGTTTACCTCATGACGTGAAAAGGAAGGAGGGGGAGTGGTGACTGCAAAAACGGGCAGGAAGTTATCCAGATTGCCATTATAGCTCACTGCTTCTTTAATATTTGTCTCTCCTGCAATAATAGTCACCGCATTACTCCGAGCCAAACACAATAGTTTATATTTAGTCAAAAGATTTGAGAATACACATCAGGATTTAGAGAGTACAGAACACTTCCTGGGGTCACTTGTTAAAACTTAGACAGCGGGACTGAAGCTAATTCAGCAGCAGCCCTGAAAATGTGTCGGTTTCTATACCCTACAGGAATGATTGATTTATATGGCAAGCAGTGTATTGAGTGTATTAGGAGCATGTTTCTCCCCATGGCAGGATTTATGATGGTGCAAATACTGTATATGTTGAGAGTGAGTGGGTGGGTGGGCGGAAATAACCCATATAAAACAACATTAAATTCAAAAAGTGGAGTTCATGGACTGCAGACAGTTTTGGAGCAAAACAAAACAAAAAAATTGAAAAAAAAAGCATAATTATTCCTCCCTGCTCGTACCCATGTCAGTTTAGCTCCTTGTGCTGGTTGGGAACAAGACGTCTTGCATCTCTCTATTATTGGCCGACTGCCCGTCCTGAAATGTGTAATTACAGAGTAGGTAGGAGATGTCCTTCTTCACAAAATGAGGTTGAAGAAAGAATATGTTCCATTTTCTTGTAAGCAACTGGGTCACTTTGCCACAACAAACACCCGAGCTGCCCTGGCAACAGGGCATCCAATGTCAAGGCTCAGTGTCACCTCCAGCTGGAGTCGCCACATATTTTACATTTACATTACATCAGTTACATTTTACAAAATGAGTCACCTTTAAGGTTAGAAAGTTTACTGAAAGTATTAGACTTTGCTGTCTTTTTACTGGACAGTTCTGCTGTGCACAAATGTCCAAATTTGAGTTTGTGTTGCTTTAGAAACTAAATAAATGGCGTAGATGTCATCTGCTTCCTTGGCCATTGTGGAAATAATGATTCAGAAACCACTGGTAAACAAATAAATAAACAGAAGAGAGCATAATATCTGGCCTGTCTCGTAGGACACAGCAACTAATGAGAGGGTCACACTGGAAAAATCCACCTAAACACACTGAAGCAGGCCAAAGGGTCATCACAATACTCAGTACTGACTATAACTGTCATTAGCGGCTGTTAATGCAACTTTAAAATGCACCTAGAGGCGATTTAAAAACTTCAAATGATGAGACCTGTAATTTTGATGTCAGCAAAAAGGACTCAGAGCTGGATGGAAAAAAATACAGTGACTTTCCAATAAACATACATTTCATTTGGGCAAATAAGGCACATTTATATTTTTGCATGACACCCAACTGCATCAGCACCACTTGCACTAGGTGCAATTGCACCATTGTTTAGGTGTATATGTATATATTTGTTTCTTTTTTTTTTAAAACTGTATATATGTCTATTTATGTTTACATGACTATTCATGTCCGTCTTTTTTGGGTTTTTTTGCACACTGAGAGAACAAGTTACAACCGGAGTCAAATTCCTCATATGTGTAAACATACCTGGCCAATAAAGCTGATTCTGATTTACAGGGTCTCATATAGAGGGGATAGGTTGCTGTTAGAGACACTCAAGGTCATAAAGAAAATATGTAATAGGGAAAGAGTGGATGAAGCACATAAAGCACTGAATCATTGTGTATTTTTACTGCTTTAATATTACCTTAAATATTACATTTTGCCGATATAGCCAATTTGATTAATCGCAATATGAAACACATTTCAAAATATATGCTGATCAAACTGCTTTAGAATAACAGCAGAGGGATTTATGCACGGAATAATATCGCCAACTTTGCACAGTGTTAAATTAATTATCTTCTCTTGATGTACAATAAAGAGAAAATTTGAAACGAGTATGAAGTGTGAGACGATTCATCACCCAAGTGTCCTTTTTTTTTTTTTTTTTCGGGCTAGAAGAGATGTATCAGCGATGGTGCTGCGGGATAAAATATCTTTTAAATTTATTGAAACATCAAGCTGAAACTGTATAAGTGCAGCGCTTTCACTGCCCGAAACCGACGTGACAGTCAGTGTATATCATGTGGCTTCTATATTAAATGTTGAGTCTCATTATGCATTAGAGATATTCGTGGGAAACCTGCGTTCCTCCTTGTGAACACTAAATTAAAGTGGCGGTCAACTTAAACTGCTGATTTTAGATTTGGAGAACAAATTATTTAAACAACTCAGACCACTTTTCAGTTTCCGATTTCATTCTCAGTGCTTTCATGTTCATCACAAACACAAATCTCTGTCCCATTGCTCTGAAATTTCTGATGTATTTATTCGGTTTCTTCTTTTCATCCCTTGTTTTATCATCCATTATTTTCATCTTATTTTCTTTTTTTTTAAAGCGCTCTCATATTTTGTTTTCTTTAAAACACTTCTTGACAAATCTGTTTAAAGTGCTCTGGGAGCGGGTTTGGCCTAATTCGACTCGACTGCTGGATGTGTAGCTCTGCGGGCTGCATTTACCTCTTCAAATTAGAGTGAAACATTTCATTGAAGGATGACAGTGCATGAGGATAACCTCAGTTCTGAGAATGCATTCAGTCATTCACTGAAACGTGTGGATCTCTTCCGCAATGCCGTGAAAATGTTCATTTTTCGCTTCAGCTCTGAACATTTTTGAAATCCTAAAAAAAAAAAAGGAGTTTTGAGGTTTCCATCAGCTCAAAAACCAGTTTGTATTGTAAACTCAGTGTTGCGCATGGATGACCTGCAGCATGTAATACCTGTAAGCAGCTTTAGAAATAACCGATACAGACTACAAGTGAAAAATGAAGAGGACGGCTGTTACATCCAGTTTTGATAGATCTGTCACACTTGAAACCTAAATCTTTTGGCCTCCAGGCCAAGTTGCAACATCGAAGATGCATGCATTGTATCAAATGGAAAATTGAAGTTTATAGAAAGGCTCGTCTTTGTAGTTGAGAGGCGAGCTGTGAAAAATGTGCATACAGTTTGTACTGATAGAATACAAAGATGGAAAAAAACTGTCAAGTACTAAAAGCTGACGGTAAATGATTTGTCTGATTTCTGATCTTATTCACTTGTTCGTTGAGCACATAGATACTGATTTAAACATCAAAACTATGTACATTTTTAGAGCATTTATTGAAACAAAGTTGGCTCATCTTGAAGCTCATTTCTACATTTATTGTATTAAGTCTGTATACTACTTATTCAGCTTGAGAGCATTAAATATAAAATATTGTTTTACTAGAAAGGGATGCTTCCTTTTTTGTAATTAACAAGAGTAGAGCAACATAAAAGTGAAAAAAGTAAGTTAAACAAAACCTTATTCAGTCCTCAAAAAGTAACTGAGTTTTGATCTCAGAGGATTATCACACACACACACACACACACACACACACACACACACACACACACACACACACACACACACACACACCAAACAACACCGAACTGTTCCTGTCAGGTGGCAGTTCAGTTCAGGTCCATCTCGAGTAATAACTCGTAGGCGCCTAACCCACATCTGAATCTTCCTCTGTGAAAAGTCCCCTGCTGTGCAGTGGGGGGGCAGAAAAGGGGAGAGGGGGGGGGGGTTGCTCTAAACGTGGGTGTGGATGCAGCGTAGCTCTAAAATGAAAGTGCGCTCTCTTGACACTTTGATGCTTCGCTCTGTGAAATAAAATGAGAAGCAACTGATATCAATGTAAACACCAAAGGATTATACGAGGTATGCAGACACCCCCTTTACTCATATCCCTCAGGGAGTGAGGGTCTGCTCTCAGTCTGGAAATGTAATATTGACAACTGCAGATGAGTCAGAAAGCAGGGCCCTCTGTTGTTTTGAGGGTTTAAGTTTAGACTTAATATCAGCTGAACATTTACACCCATCAAAACAATTCAAATACAGTCCATTCATAAATTATTAAGAGTCCCGAGTAAGACTTTGTTTTCCAGTTTTATTCTTCCCATGTTGATGTTGTGTAGTAAAGTACATGTACCCTGCAGACTATTTCTTACTTCCTGCTTTAATGGTAAAATTATGAAAAAAATAATTCCGTACAGTGGTTTTATTTCTCTGTACTAATGTTCCTCAGTATTAGTTGCATTAAAAGTACCAACTGCATTCTGCAAAAAGTTAATTTCATGTTTAATTATTCCTCCGCAACTTTCCCCTTCACCTCTGCACATCATAATTACAGAGTTTATACAAATTGTGACAATATTATATTTAATTGGATGCACAATTTAACACACAAAAAAGTTAGCTGAGAAGTACAATGCAATTTAAATGACTTTAGTAAAGGTTAGGGTAAACTTTCAGCAACTGAAACCACTTTGAATAAGATTAGACTCCTGTGCTTTTTCATAGAATTATAAAATAGATGAGGTGCTCATATAATGAAGGGCACTGAGTCATTCATTGACACACGCACAGAAGCACCAGTTCCTATGCCTGTCAGTATGACTTTGACTGAAGCAATTTCAAAATGCAAAGATTCAGTTATAAATAAGCTGCTGCAACATTTTGTGTGGGTTGTTTTTTGGGGCCATGGAAATGCCAAAATGAGCATTTTGATCATGGTGAGAAGTTTTATGAGTGTGGTGTTCACCTTTGACTTCTTTGGTTGTAGCGATTGTATATTTTTCGGGTCGCTCATCCGTTCTATTATCTTGTAATGTCTAAAGGATGTGTCGAGGGAATTCCTCCGAGTTTGACGCAAACGCTCACTTGAACTCAACCATGCAATGATTCGATTTTGGTTGTCAAAGGTCAAGGTTGCATCTTGTCTTAGAAATGCCTTGAGGGAATTTCTTCAAAATGTGGCATGAACGTTTGCTTGGACTTCAGAATGAACTGATCGCAGCCTGTTGGTCAAAGGTCCCAGTTTTGGGAACAAGATGGCATAAATCAGGAACAGATCAAGGTCTAATATGTACGAAGTGATTCTGGATGAGGTGGTCATTACATTTTTATCAGTGTCAACGTTTCAGTGGAGGGAGAACTTCAAAGTAAAGCTAAGAGAAAACAACTAATTCAAAACTTTTATTTCCCTCAATATAGAAAAATGACTAGAAAGTGCATTTAAAAGACACCAAATCCTGGCTTGTAGTCTATTATATCCTAAAATTTAAAAAATGTTGGGTTTTAAGTAAGAGCTCATTTAATTTCCCAAACATAAAAACGATAGTTAAGTTGAAGGAGTCCGACTGTTTTTGAAATTTCTTGTACAGCTATAAACACTAATAGACAAACTGATCTGGCATCATAAATGATTTGATTCTTTATTCATTATTTTAGGTATATAAAATTGTTTCAATCATAAATAGGAGGATTAAGACCTACTGCAAAGTGACTCGTGCATAGGAAAAGACTGCAAAATGACATAATATATTAAATAACATAATACCTTTGTGTCCTGTCTTTAGCAGAGCATCATCTCATCTCATACCCTTTGACTAAACTGTAATGCCGGTATAGATAACACGGCATTGAAACTGAAATTCAACAAAACAGCTCCTCTAAATGTTCGAGATGAATAAAGAAAAGAAAAATAAAGGTTGTCTGTTCTGGAAATCCTGTCTGCTAAATGGTGAGCTATGAGCCAGAGTGCACATATTTTTTTTTAATTCTACTCTCTCACATAAGGAAATATAAGTAAAGCAAACGCTGCAACATTGACATGTTTTTGATGTGTTATGTACAGTGCCGTGCAAATGTTTGAGGCTCTTGACATGTTTAAATCCTTAATCATGCAGTCTCAAATTTACAGTGTGACAATGACACCTAAAATACGAGACCTGCTACGAGCTAAGAAGTACCATCAGCTGGGGGAAAAAACATCCCAGAGATTCATGGATCAATCTACCGTGTCAAATACCTCGAGAAGCTTCGCAACAGTACCCTTGAGAATTGGTGCCATTTTAACAGGGAAAGGGTGGTGACGCCAAATATCGATTTGATTTACTTTTAGTTGTTTACTGCACTTTATATAAAGTTGCCAGTCGTGGACACCACATTTTATGAGCAGACTTACAAGATATATTTTTTCTGGGAAGCAGGCACAGCAGTTGTCAGTCAGTTCCCTGCTGACGTTCCTTGTAGACGTGCAGTGCCTCCGAGGAACAACAGGCTTAGTGCGACATTTTCCATAACATTTTCAATTAAAGTCACATTCATCAAATCGGGTCTGCTTGATTCTTCCTGCTAAAAATCATGCTGCCTGGAAGCGATCTTATGTAAAGAGCACATCGCCCCTGCTTAACTGTGCCAGGTTTGAGAAGAAAAAAAAAAAGTGTTGACGTGTATTTTCTTTCTGTGTAATGTGACAAGAAAAGAAAAAAACAAACCGGGGAGGTAAAGACTGTAAATCACTAATTCAGTGTGGAGAAACAAAAAATGGATTGATTTGCTTCGTAAAGAAATGTTCTCTTGAAATGAAAACAGCTCCTTGCTAGAGACTAAATTTAATGATACACTGAAATATATGAAATACTCTTTACACATTAAATTCCCTTTGAAATCCTTCACTTTAAATCATTTTCTCACTCACAGCTGTAAGCCTCAAAAGCTAAATGATCTCGATTACAACAAAATATTTTAACTAAAAACAATCCACCCATTTATAATTTCAGTATATGACATGAAAATAAAACATTTTAATAGACGTCGGGTTGTGTGCACTGTTTTGTATTCACTTCTCTGTGACGGCACTGCAAACTAAATTTTTCACACAAAAAAAAGCTAAAAAAAAAAAAAAAAAAAAAAAATTCAACAGTCCCTTTGATTATTAAACAAGTCAACATTTTCACAAGAAAAAAAAAAAAAAAAAGTATGTCATCAGTTTAAATACTGAGGCATCAAATCCTCATACATACTGATTTTCTACCAGAAAAAAAATATTAATTACCTTCAGTGTCTCGAAGCCGCAAAAGCTAAGACTTTAGCAAGCTAACAGGGGGAATCACGAAATTCAGGAAATACAAAAGGCACGGAGGGAAAAGATGAGACTGTTGGGAAGATCAACATTTTCCTCAGATGTAGGTTATTATCCAAGTTATGAAGACAGACTCTACGTGACTAAAATTACAATATATTAGCTAACCATCCAACAAAAAAATGAACTTCCATGACCTCTGAAAACTCGTGAGGCTCATAGAAAATTCAGATGTTGTGAATACCACAAGAGGGCGCCGCTCATGTAGACTGCTCTCGCGTACACAGTAAATACAACCCCATTTGAACACAGCAATTGCTCTGTGAGGAAAAAAAACAAAAAAACAAAAAGCGTCTGTATAAAAACCGAACATTGCAAAGTAACTAGGTGGGCTGAAGTTTTAAGGACAAGGAAAACATCCACCCTCATACTCAGTGGGGTTTTGTGAAATAGAGCAGTATAGTATGTGCAGAAAAGGACAGCGAAGTGCTGTTCTGTCAGAGGAAAAACATATTTGACAGGTGAGGTAATATTGAGGTGATTGATTCCATATATTACCCCGTATGGATCCAGAGGCGTGCTGCTTTTCATTCCAGCCATCTAATTATGGACTGATTTACACCAGGGGTGCAAGGTGAACGCAATTATGTGCAATCAGCTACCTGGCAGGAGAATTTTTTATTTTTTTTTAAAAGCAGTGCTCATGGAGAGATCATTTACAGGATTATTAATATGGTCTTTTAATACTCTGATATAATTCCATTCTCACAAATGTGACTTGGTTGTGATTCATTTTTTTTTTTTTTGGTATCCAACAGCTTCCTCATTAGATTAAAACACAAAGTGGCCGAGTTTAAACGGCGACCTGATTTCTAAACTGTGCCACACAGTCAAGTTAGAAAACACAATGTTTTTTTTGTAAACAACAAAAAGTTGTGATCAACCAAACAAACCACAGGGCAACAACACAGTCGGGGGGAAAACAAAAGTATGTCGCTGTATTTTACATTTCCCCAAACTAACTTTGAAGATGTGTGTGAAATGCTTTTGGAAGTTGTGTCCAATTTGATGGATTTAAACTGGAAAAAAAAAGGGAAAAAAAATAAAAATGGATGACACATGCAAATATACTTTTGCAGAGAATGCGTCTGTGTTTATGCCATTGTCTTCATAGTACAAACTGCGGGCAATTTTCCAGACAGCAACCAAATTACTGCTGTCATCGACTTGTGTTTGGACAGGTGAAAAAAAAATAAAAGGCGAGCTTCAAATCATACTTTAACACAACTTTTGTTTGTGGATCTAATTTCACATTACTTTCACCTCACAGGACCAATAAAAATCAGCTTTGTGAATGATTTAATCCAACCGTCACACTTCTAATGATGGTGATGTAACAAATACTTTATAGGTACTGTATATTGTTACGCAAATGTACTTAGGTAGAAAAAAAAAAGTTTGATAACGATTCAAAAGCTTTTGCATGACTCAGATTCTGATGCATATGTGAAATTACATCTTCACGGGAGACAGAATTAATCATAGTCCTTTCACAAACACATTTTAATAGCTTTTCAAAATTCATTAAATTAAACAATCAGCTCAAGCATCCGTCTTAGTAGGAATAAAAAAGGCCAGAACGGCTTTTGCACAGTGAGGGGTTTGAAAATCTCCAGTGACAGCTACGTGCAACTACTATTGTTAAGGTTTGCTGGTTGAAATAAAAACAACAGGTTCTGGAGCTGTAAAATGTGATGCTTTCTGAACACAGTGGGTAGAATGTGACCAGTTTTCTACTAAACTTAACAATGACAGAAATGTATATAGTCATTAGATAGACACAAATGGGTGTTTTGACTGGGTTATAGACCATAGAATGAATTATTAAACTACAAAACAAGGGAGACGGGATGTAGAAATCAAGAAATATGAGGTGACAGCAGACTGGTGAGCTGTGGAAAGAGGAACAAATAAAAAAAAGAAAGAAAGAAAGAAAGAAAGAAAGAAAGAAAGAAAGAAAGAAAGAAAGAAAGTGCAGCGCATGCAGAGAGTCTTGCTGAGCCAACTGAAGTTGTGGCTTTTAAAGTGCCTTAGAGCCCACTGGCACAGGTGCTCTCAGTTGCATTGAATTGACAGCCCAGCCCACCAATTACCCGCAGGAGGACGGGACCGAGCCAACAAGCTCAGCTGAGCGGGCCAAAGGGCAAAGAGTGGAACACTGAGGCGTAGACTTTTCTGCAAAACTTAAATGAACTCAAAGAAAAATGTGCAATTACTCATGTGGCATTGTGGTAGAAAGACAGATGTTTAAAACCGTGCATGTCATTTTAAACAGTAAACTCTATTTATCACAGGAATGTGAAGTGAAAATATGTGTGAATTTAGACATCGTTCCAACTACACAAACACATTTCTAGACCAAGCCGAGTGTGATAAATCGACTCCATTGCCATACAAAAATGTAATATTAGACACGCCGGCAAAACCCAATGCCACCAATTTGAAAACATCTGCACATGACGCCAATGAGACGGTTAAGGTTCGGTTAAAAAGTTTGAGATACTACAAGGCCATTCATCAAACTAAAGCTCAACACTGTTTCCTGCGCTGTCACTGCATGCCGGTGTTGAATATATATTGGATAGAGAATAATTATATAATATAGACACAATAATGGATATGCTGTTTGTGAAGTGTAAATAAAACTCAAAATCGAACAACAATCGAAACAATTTGTTTTGGCTGTTAGCTAAAATAATGACATGTAGTCCTGGCCTACCCACAGTTTATATATTTATAACACCATCCGAAATTAATCTGTATCTTTAAAGCATCGTGTTGACTTTTCTGACCTCAATTTGACAATTTTATATTTACATTGGAGATTTGATTTGCATGTTTTTAAATCAGACACCAGGATTAAACTAAATCATCAGTAATAATTTAGATTCCACTGCTCATGATGCTTTAGAGATACACGTGATGGATCTCTGATGGTGAAGGGTGTTTTAGATACATTAAAATGTGGGTAGGTCAGTTGTAAGTGGCATTAATTGCAGGGTTGTTGGTTTGATCACGTTAATTTATCCGTTTGTGTGAGCTGTCAGAGTGCGTTGTCTCGTAACTATAATGACTGTACAGTTAAGAAAGGACCTTTGGCTGTTTGTGGTGAATAGATTTATTTTTTTATTTTTTTAAAAGCCAAAATAATCCAGGAATAACAAAAAACTAAACTGATATGAATCATAATATTTGACTCATGCCGCGAGGTGTTTTTGGGCATGAAAACAAAAAGCGAACCACTTCCACTGCCCTCCATGCAGCAGAAATGACTTCTGGAAGGGTGCAGCAGGTCACGGTTTAACAACCTCACCAAATACCCCTCCCGCCCCCCCCGTGTGTTTTACAGTAATTTTGGTTAATGGATAGTAAAAGATAAAAATGATGTTCACGAGGCTACAGTTGGCCATTGCTGAAGTAACACATGGGTCACAGGTGAAGAAGGAAATGTCCACAGGCACACATCTTGCGATCATTAGAGCCTGATGACTCTCTGAGGGCTGATGGGAGGCAGACAGCTGAGACAGAGCGCCGACCCTTTTCAGTGGTGACTAATAGTTCCAATGTTGCTCACTATATCTCCGGGGCAGAAGTATGTCACTCAGTCTAAAGGACTAAAAAACTAAAATAAAAGGTGTGCAAAGTGGAAGTGCCTGGAGCAAAAACACTGGAATTACAGTTCAGTCTGTTACTGATAATATTTGTCTTTTTTTTTTGTTGTAAAGTTGAATTTACATTTAATTTTGGAGACGCAGCAGAGATGATAAGAAGTAATTGTCACGGTGTCTCGATTGATTGCTTCTTGTTCCCTTTCAGTTTATGCTTCTGTCTGTTCTTCCACAGTAGCTTTTTCTTTTTTATTACAAGAAAACACATGTAGCTTAAGGTAAGTGAAAGTGAAATGGATTGGAAGACAGAAGGAAGAAAAGTACATAACATTTGGCACTCCTTTCCCATTATTTTGTTACTACTTAAAGCTAAATTTCAGAAGATCGGGGTTTGGGTTAAATGTGACTCGGTTACAATTTGGTTAGAATAAGGCACCAACAACTACTTTGGTAAGGGTTAGTGAAGGATTGTGATTTGGGTTGAAATAAGTCATTTTTACGCATGTCGAGTTCCTTTGAATATGTTACGTTTCAAAATAAATTTGCGTTATTTAAAAAAAACTAAAAACCTCGCGCTTACCTGACATTGTTTTGATGCAGCGGAAATGAGAACAGGCTGAAATGTGTTCATGCTAACAGGCTTAACTAAGACGGTGACAATTTAAGAACGCTGAAAAAAAGCAGCGGCGGTTTTCAATGAACTGATCTTGCAATTTTTTTTTTCTTTTACTTTGTAGCTTTCGGGCCCTCGCAGAGCTGCTAAACAAAGCTGTAAGACCGTCTCGTCGTTTCATCTTGCGATGTCTTATTCCGACGTGTGTTTACAGGGAGGTCCAGCCTCACGGAGGGGGAAAAGAAGTGGACCCATTCATCCGGTGCAGAAGGAAGACTTCAGGAGACGGTTCACTCATCCTGTCAGCTGCCGGTACAACAAGCAACATTAGATTAACATCTTCCCGGTTCATGCAGGGAGAGACTGATCCTTTGACCTTTTTGAAGCACATAGTGTTCAGAGCAGGGAACTCTGAGGGGCTTTCCAGAATGGGTTCATTTTTACTCTCTGTTGTATTACATTAAAGAAGCTGCGATAAGCAAGGAAAATGTATTTGCATGAAAATGTCATGAAATTAAATTAACTGCAAAAGCTTAAAGTTCAGCTTTTCCTTTTTGTAAATCTCACAGCTGTAGAAAATGTAGTATTTTAACTGAAGCCACCCGCACGCACACCTATAGAAGCCACAATGTTTATGGATGATGCAGTATCGGCATGATTGAGCCACGGGTAACGAGGACAGGATTTAGAAAACCTCAATTAGGCACGGCTTGCATCGGGGGATGATTCTGTGGGAGGAATTGCATTCGGAGTGGAGGAGCTCATGCTTTTTTACAATGGGTCACAAATGGAGGAGAGGGGAGAGCAGACAGGGGAGGCCCCGATGCCACTGATTGGCCTCAATCATCGCAGGTGATTAGGAGACAGGATGATGGAGAGCTTGCGGCAGAGAGTCCTGCTCCTTCCTCTCTCTCTCTCCTCTCTCTGCCTCGTATGGATTAATTTATTTGTGTCGGGGACATTCAGTGTGCCAAGTAGGTTGAGTGGTTGAATAGATGCAGGTGTACAAAAGGCAATTTAGGTTGAATTTTGTTGTATTACGGCGGCGTGGTTTAGTGTCCCGTCCACCCACTGAGAGGAGCAATAAAGAGAAGGAGGATTTCACCGAGCATTGGAAACGTCAGCGACTGTCCGCAAGAAGTGTGCCGCATTTTATCCATTATGTTCGAACCGCTCCCGTAATGACTGGCTAATTTTTTGCAGAACAGGTCACAGCCGCATGCCCGAATGGGAAAAACAATCAGTGCACGAAACGTCGCTAACAGATACAGAGCTACAGCAGACAGTGACCTTGGTGGAGTCCAGGGAGAGAGCAGAATACACAACACAGCCAAGTCGCTCTGCAGCTAATGAGCGACTGCATTGCTCAGCTTTATCTTCGTAATTGCCGATTGAGACATGATTCATCAGTTCATCGTGGATGTATGTGAGTTGTGTGTGTTTGTGGTGGTGGGGGGGTTAATTTGGAAACAAAGAACAATTATCAGGTGAGAGTTTGTTCAGTATTTTCCTACTGAAGTGTACATTTTTGACTTGATTCATTTTTTGTGTGAGTGTGTTTGTTTGCACGAAATCTCCACCTGTGTATTTTAGTTCATTGAGGTTCACACATCCCGAAGGGAAGCAGGGCGTGTAAACAAAAGTCACAAGGACTGAACAAGGATCTTATTTATTAACAAGTTTCAGTGTAGAATTAGGTGCAAGCAGCCAGGGAAGGCTGAGCAAATCTACCTCCTGATCAAGTTCCTACAATTAATTACCACATCTGTGATATTCAAACTAGAAATGACTGAAAGGATACATTAGTGCGTTTTTATAGTTGGCCTGTATTACCAAATTAAATCATTACTTTGTACCCAAGTGTTTTGGCTCTAATTTGTATTTTGTGTTTTCTCCTATCATGAGAAACGCTGCACTTGACTTTAACAAGAGAGCTCAGTTACCTACGCTGGCCCATAAAAACATAATGCTTTGTTTAAAGATTGCAGAGTTGCCTCACCCTCCCTTTCCAAGACAATCTACGATGGTTGTGGAGGTAGAACCAGTGTTATGTTTGTCCTTTTTGGGCTACTGTAGAAACGTGATGGTGTCACGTATCAACAATTCAGCCAGAGACTGTATATAAAAGTGGACGTATCTTCCGGGTCTGAATAAATGAAGCCGATGTGGAAGTGCCTTAAGCCGCAATACCACCGAGTGACACTAGAGGTCGGCTCCAAAAAGGCTCCAGCTTCATTGACTCACATTCAACTAGTCTCATAAAATTCTCAGTCAATAAAATTTCTCCACGAGTTGTTTCGGTGTTGTTAGCTAAAGTTGCTCGTTCTTATTAGTTTTCTGGAGTTCCATCTGAAAATAATCTCGTCATTAAGTAGAAAATAAGCTTCAAAAAGACGTGTTTGTGTGTGGGGGGGTGGGGTGTCTGTTTGATTGACAGGCAATCGTGGGGCTGGACGCAGTATCGTCGGGTTTCTAATCACACTTCCGGCTCCAAACCGCTCCGGACGAGCAAAGATGGTCGCCTGCCAAATTCCGAACTCGAGGCTTCATAACGGCCGTTCACAAACCCACGGGCGACGTCGCTGCTGCGTCACGTCAGCTGATTGATAAAAATACAATTATCACGACTGCGATCCATTTTCTGCCAAAAAAAATCTCCTCAAATCCCAAATCCTTCAAAATCCTGAACTTCATAAGTCGTTAAAATGAGTTGGAATATCCTCCAAGCTGTTTTCTTGCCGGGTTAGTTGCTGGTGCTGCACGTACGTATGGCTGAGCCTTCTGGAGCGGGTCAGGCAGCAAACTTATCAAACATTAGAAGGATGCCATCTGTATTCATGTGTGTTTGACAGCATGTATACCACAGATGTAAAAGATTATTTTTGCCTCATCATGTCGGTGACAGTGAAGATAGCACAGGAAATCAGCTCGATGGAACACAGGAGGTGTGAAACTGAAGAAACCGCAGCATGCCCGGATATTTGTTTTTAAGTCGGATGCATGTATGTTGGTGAGGATTTCTTTTTTTAAAAAGAAAAGTATTACGCTCATTTTAATGCTACAAGAGGATGTCCTCGGGACAAAAAGGAACAACTGTCTGGTGACCTGTTGCTGCACAAAGAACACATGTAAAGCCGTGCGGACGCCGGCGAGGCTTATTGTGCCGAGCGCTACCGCCACACTTCTTTCTGCTTCAGCGTTCAGTCGGCTGAGCGGACTTGACAGCAAGTTCAATGTCAGCAGCTCTGACTGTTCACTTCCTTAAAGGTAACTCTCGTGCTCTTTTCCAGCTCCGTACTTTGCACTTATTCGGACTGAGTGTGAAGAATTTCACTCATAAAACGTCCCGATGCTGATTAAGTTTTTGTTTGGTTTTTGATTGTGAGTTTGATGACATTAATTAGCCACCTACAGAGCTTAGATAGAGGTCAATTGGACGGACTATCGTCGTGCCACGGAGTCTGAGAGCAGACTGCTGACAGATTTTTAAAACCGTTCCTTTCTCAGCTGTCATTTCGGCGTCAGATTGATGCGTCCCTCCTCCGTCCTCCTCCCCCCCGGTTCACCTCCAGTTTTCATCTGAGCCTTTGGATTCATGGCTGCTCTCACTGAGCTCATCAGGGGTGTTGCTCTACATCACATCCATCCAGACATTCAGGGACTCCATCACATTACAGCTAATGGTATCATCACCGTCTTAAAATGACATCACCAAGCTGGCAAACAATCAGACTCCACATACATCTATTCAGCTTCCTGTGTATGTCAAATTAATGCATTTGATCTCTCTTTATCCTCTAATTCTCTCCTCAACAAAATACAGATGAGAAAATATAACACGAAGTAGCTGCAGAAACAATTGTTTACATCTTTAAATATATATTTACCTTTTTTTTTGTTGAATTTCTGAACAGAAACTAAAGGCAAACTAAAGTATATCCGCAAAGGAAATAACTCTTGAGTTTCAGTCCTTAATTTCAGAGCACTCAGACACCAAAATAAGCTCCGAGAAGTCTGTGATTAAGGAAGAGTCAATATATTAACTGAGAGATACTTGACTCTCATCATCTCTCGTCTTTACGTTGCTGCTGTGATGATAATTTCTTCTCAACCTATGAAAAAGGTAGATTTTTTTTTAATCTTACATTTAAATATATCCTCATTAGTTTCTCGCCTACATGTTTGTAGAGGTAGCCGACTATCCAGACTGTCCTCTCCAAAAACATATTCTGACCTTTAGTGTTCGAATTGCAGAGATTGCTCCTCGTGTCCAGTGTTGAAAGTCAGAGCTGACTTATTCCAACTTACGTAGGTAAATAAACGTACCTAATGTAACTAAATGTGCTCATCTCAACCACAAAAAATATGATATTTTCCTAAATCTAACCAAACTGTGCCTGTTTTACAACCTCATTAATGTGTTTATTATTGTTACCGTGACGACAAAGGTCCGGTACAGTGTGTTGGTCCTACACGGGCTGCTGAAAAAAAAAAAACATATACTGTATGTTGTTTTGGAGTCATTTCAGAATAAGAAGGTGTCGGTCTATCCGCCGTCACTTTGAGAGGACAATATAAGAATATATAAATATTCTACTGCCAACAAACTGTGTGGGTGGATCAGTGTGTCGGTGTGACCGAAGTATCATCACAGACTCCTAAAGTTGTGCGTGGCTGGCAGGCAGACTTTGTCAAAGCTAAATGTCAGCCAGGTCTTAACCTGTATTGATGGCACAGGCTCCACTGTCAGACTTATGCCTTTTTTTAGGAGACAACACAGAGTGAAAATCATTTCAAAACAAGTCATCTGCATATCATATCACACGATTACACCGTGTTGGATCGATGTTTCACCTGAGGAGAGGAGAAGTAATTGATCATTTAAACGTTGCCGGGATCGATTTTCCATTTAAGATTATTTCTGTATTTGTGTTGTTTGAGAGAAAGATAGATGTTTTCTTTTTTATCTGTAAGTGATGAGTAACAGATGTAGAAGTAATTAAAAAAAATGTATATGTAAAAAGGGTGAAGGGGACTTCCACCAACTCAATTTATTTTAAAATAGGACCTTTTGGAGACTGTAATTGAAAATCAAGACCACCTATGCAGGAGGAAGCATCTTTGTTTGATTTGTAATGCATTTCAGTTTTTCTTTGGCAGTCCGTGGAAAGAATAAAAGGAGATTTGATATACTTGTGACATCAGGGCCACATAGTCTTCTTTTACGAGATCACACATAATGACTTGAAGAGGGGAAAAAAACTGATAGAATGACAATATTTTTTTCGAATACACGTACGTACTGCCGCAAGCCAGCCAGCCGCCGGGATTCAATGTCGTCTAGCAGAGCAGAATGAGGAAGCCGAGTCTGGTTTCTGTCTTTTAAATCTTCAAACTTGTTATTGAACTTTGAATACAGCAACGGAAACAGACTCGGAAATAAACCACCCAGGCGATGTAAAGTAAAAACGGCTCAACAGGCCGAGCGTATGTGTATGATGAACTCGACAAGCAGCTACAGACTTACGAAGCGACAGACAGTCCGCTCCTGTTAAATCCATGCGTGAGAGCAGCGCTACAGTCGGGCTGAAAACTCGGCCACCTTCTTGCTCATTGTTTAAAACTGTTCGGATCATCTGCAGCCTGACGTTTTACCATTTACTTCTTATGTCTCTCTTGTTTACGTAGACGAGCACCTGAAGTGCCTTATCAGTGATTGCAGGCTTTGTTTTGATGCCATTTCCAAAACCTTTGTGGATATCGAATTGGTTTCCAACTCGATCCATTTTCCCAGATGGATTGAATGATTGTTTCATCAGCCTCAATATTGCATTATAAACCGTCGTATTATTAGAGTGAGAGCTTTGTTCCCTTCGTCGCGAGCAAAACGTTGCTCTAAAACAGGGACCACATTATGCAAATGTGCACTGAGGACATCATCCATGTAAGACTTTCCTAAAACAAACTTCGGGGGTTGTTTCACAAGCGAGAACGTGTTCCTGTGTCACCGTGCTGCTGCGTGCATCCCTGCTAGCCGTGCGTTATCCATTCCGCTGCTGTATTAATGGGGCAATTGATCAACGGCAGACTCGTGTATCCCAGAGAACTGCTGATCACTCACCTACAGCGGTGTCCGACACCAGGCGCACCAATCGGCGCCGCAGAAGCCGGGATGATTACGGACGCATGGCTGGGCCGAGCAGCGAGAGGAGCCGTCGCCCCCTTCGCCCTCCTCGTCTGACAGCCCGACATCGAGAGGAGGAGGAGCGGCGGTGGAGGAGCTGGGGATCGGTTCAACAAGGCAGAAACCTAACCGGGATGAAAACACAGGTGTAAAGCTCAATCAGAGCTGAGGGCACGCTCGAAGGGAGACAAATGCTCCCCAGCGCTGTCAATATAATGATGTGCACTTGAAGAGACATAACATGTGATCGTATGAAGTGAAATAAAGATAGAACAGTTTGCATCAATTGCTTCTGCTGGAACGGAGTGGGGATACAGAGCCAACAATTTCAGTATTGGCATTTGATTGACACACGTGTCCAGCAATCTCTTGAACTGCAGATGGGAATCAGCTCAATCGCCTGTCTTTCATGGTGAAATATCAGAAAACAGATTGTACGTTTGCTTCGTTTCACCAGAAATAACACAGCGAAGTGTCGCCTGAGGTAGAGAAAGATGACAGGCCAACTGGTACGAAGAAGGAACGGGACAAGTGGAGAGAAACAAACAAACAAATAAAAACATTGTCTATTTGCTTCTGGGTCTGAAAAAATGAGGCTGATGCAGAAGTGCCATGAACTGCAATACCACCGAGTGCCACTAGAGGTCGGCTCCAAAAAGCCTCCAGCTCCATAGACTCCCATTCAACTCGTCTCATGAAATTCAAAGTCAATCAATTTTTTCCACAAGTTACATCAGTGTTATTAGCTAAAGTCAATTATTATTATTAGTTTTCTGGCAGCCCATCTGAAAATAATCCTGTCATAAATTTGAAAATAAGCTTTAAAAGGCTGTGTTTTGGGTTCCTGTCTGTTTGATTGACAAGCCTAGGCTAGAGGTGGGCGGGACGTAGTATCACTGGGTTTCCAATCAGATCAGTCAGATCCACCGCTCGCTCCTCCACCAGCTCTTCCAAATACGGTCACTTCCTGCTCCAAACCGCTCCGAACTAGCAAAGATGGCGACGGCCAAAATCCAAACTCAAAGCTTCATAACATGCGTAACAGACAAACCAAAAATCAAAATGAGTGACATCGCTTTTGGTTGACGCATGATTTGTACATTAAATATGTAGAGATTGGTACTTTCAAACATACTAACACAACACATGTTAGAGGTCTAATAAGCATTGATTCCCATATTATGAAGGAAAAAACAATGAGTTTATCTTTATGAATGCAGAAGCACGACAACAAGCCGTCTCAAGATCCACATTTTTCGTTCGGTCTCCATCTCGTCTCTGTGGCGTCCTTGTACCGCTCTTCCCAGGGATCACTTGTCCATCACCCCAAAAAATAATGTGCTCTCAGAGCTGGACATTACTCCGAGAACTGTAAACCCCCACGATGCACCGCTACAACACAGAGCTGGGTTTGTTGAAGCATTCAATCAATGCAGGAAATGATCACTTGCACCAGTTTATTTCACTCTACTGTAAATCAGAGTGTTCACAATGGAGGCAGTAAAGCTGTATGATAATGCAATGTAATGCAACTAACTCTGAAATGGTGGTAGAGAGAGGCTTCGGGTTGCAATCCACATGGATTTTTGTCTGGGAAGGGCAGTTATAGCTGTTTTTATCTCCGGGTGGGTTTTTTTTTTTTTTTAGGTCTGACTTTGCAGTAGTGGGAATGTTGCTCAAGGATCTCTAAATCTAAAACATTTTTTGTTTGTTTTTTTTTCAGCTCAACTTTCAGTTTTCAGCTCGTAGACCCAGACCGAGGCAGCTGCCGTTTTGGGAACTTTTAATGGAAATTTACTTAGGGTTTGGAGATATAAAATGTTGATCAGATATGGCTTCTGCCAGACAGACTGAAGAGCAAAGACCGCTGCAGAAAGTGGAGCAGCTAAAACCATCTCGTTTTTGTGAAGTAGCCTGTCAAATTAATGCTTCACCAATTACTGCGTTTTTGTGTAACGTGATAGGGTCTGACTTGTACTGAAGAACCCACAGAAAATGATCAGATCACAGATCTCTTCAGCTCTACAGAGAATTTTAGCTTCTTTCAGCTTTTTGTTTTGCTTCTCACAATGTGCAACATACTGTTTAGACACTGCTCTTATTAACAGCACTAAAGCAGCTTTGCAAAGAGGGAAAATCTCTGATGAACTCCCTACTTCCTAGCAAACAGCACTATTAAGCAAAGTTAGCTGGATAATATCATGGAGTATTTATCAGCTATACATATATAAATCTCAAAAAGGAGCATTATAATGTGCTAATGAGCTAAATATCTGCTAACATATTGGGAATTTCAACGTTATAAGGTAAACTTTTGTCCTAATCATTTGTATTTGCATGCACGTAACACAAGTTTATGCAGAAAAAGACAGTCTTAAAGAGACAGTATATTATTCATACAGTTAATAATGAATAGTATATGACCAGCCTACAGCTGCCATTGTTTCTTTTTTGCACCACACAACCCTCTTTTGTGGTCGTATTTTCAGAAGGGATGGAGGAGGATGTTGTTTACTTCATAACAGCCCAACATGCTCAGAGTGAAAATGAATAAACAATTCAAATGTGTGAAGGAATCTTCAATGTAGATGGACCTTATAATGTATGAAAGCATTAAAGGGTGCCGATGGGGTTTACGGTTAGTGATACCAGTGGTTTGGTTGAGCGATCTGGAGATGTCATGTAGGAAATGTACTGGGAGATAAAACATTGACGCCTTCCCTTTCTTTCTTTTCTTTTTTTACCTAGTTTTGAGTCTACGAATCGAAGTCCCCTCAGAAACCAATCCTGAAGGCAGCCCGGTATTGAAAGTTGAAGGCCACACACTGAATTCTGATCGACTTGGTTATTGTAAGCTCACTGATTTCATTCAAATTCAGTTTTGGCGCAAAAATGCAAACTACAAACACCGGTGTGAAGTGGTAGTTACATGAGCTGCCGGAGGACATTTAGGGGGGAAACGCTGAAAACAACTGATGACGTTGTATTAAGAGAATGATGAATACCGGTTGGTGTCGGCTCAGATAAGAAGAAAGCATTGAAAAATTGAAAGAAAAACAAAAAAAAATGGGGGCGGGTGGCTTTAATCCTTGCCATATATGGCCGAGATATAATTGTGAAGATGCGGGGCAGATGTGGCTGAAGGGAGGATTCAGGAAACAGGATTCATGTGATGAGATGAGGACAGGAAACGCATGCATATTTTACAGATTTAATAATATAATCTTACACTAAAGGAATGAATGTGTGAAACTATATCGGAGCAAATACTTAAAATGACTTAGTCCGTGTGAGGGGAGAATGTTTCCTTGAAAAAGGACGGATGGGATATCGATGCCATAAAGAATCCAAAGTATTGATTATCTGATTAAGTGGAGGATTGTTAGCTTCCAGTCGGAGAATAAACTGATGACACTGACTGTAAGTTTGACTCTGTGTGTGTGTGTGTGCTGAGAGAGGAGGAAGAGAGAAACAGCTGCTCCTTATACTATAGTCCTCTGCTTATCATATAGGATAACCCCCCCCCCCCCCCACCCCCCAATTCCATCCCCATCCCAGCCTCGGCAGATACCCTCTGCTCCGCTCGCAGCGCCGACCCAGCCCTTCAGTGGACTGTGCAATTTGATCCATGCAGAAGATGATTCATGCTCTGTGATCTGGGCAGTAAGAGCAGGCAGAGGAATCCCTCTCTTCTCTATCTTACTCCCCCCACCCCACCCCAATCCACATCCATAATTCAGCATTTGTGCCTTCCTCCTCCTCCTCCTCCTCCTCCTCCTCCTCCTCTGGTCCCCCTTCCTGTCTGCTTTCTCTCACTGCTTTGGCTGCTGCTATTCGCTATAACGTGTGCACTCCATCACGGCATCCACCACCTAAGTCTCAGTGGTCTGCTAACCGCCCATCTGGAGGTCTACGCCGAACTGCACAGGTAAGGTGAGAGCAAAGCAAGAGTGCTACTTTTGCCTTGGTACAATTCGTAGTTTTCAGCGTGTGAATGCATCTTTTAAAAGTCTCGGGGTTTGATTCGGCTTCCTAACTTGCTGCATAATTTACCTTTTTTTTTTTTTTTTTTTTTCTTTTTTTTTTTTTGGTAATTAGATGATTTCTTTGGAGCAAAGACTTGGGGAAACGGTTGCTATGGTAGCGTCGTGAAGCAGCCGAAAAACAAAAAAAAAAACACAAACCCCACACATCAGGGGGTACATTAGAAATTGTTGGAGCGCTACTCGTTGGCATGCAATAAAGTTTCATGTCTTTGTTACTGATTCCCCCCCCACCCCCCACCCCCCACCGCCGACACACACACACACACAAGGCTGCTTTTCCTTTACCCACTCTCACAGAGAAACAGCGAAGCTTATCATGCGAGTTCAATCATTAGACTCTTGGTGGAGCTCAAAGGAAACTGGACTGTGTTGCTTTAACCAAACAGAAGTACACTAAGGTATGCAGTGACACATGTTGGATTTTAATCAGAATGATGTGTGGTTTGAGGCTAAAAAATAGATCGGGATTACAAGTTCTGAAATGTCATTTTTGCATAAGTCATTGAAATGATGTGTTCAAGCTGCTTAGTTATTCATTTCCATTCTTCATTTTTTGTTTTTTTTTCTGCATAAGTGTTGAAGTTGAATATTGAATTCAAAATCTATTCCAGACACTCTGACTAAGATAACTGATATGTAGGCTGACAGGCATTTCTGTTTATACCTCCTGTTTCTATCCCAGACACTCACATGCACCGACACAGCAATATGCAGCCAGCGGTTTGATAAGCAACCCTCAGCTCGAGGGAAGCGAATTGATTTGAAACACTGTGGCATTGCTTTAAGTTTGATTTCATGTTGACTTTCTGTTTCTATAATGGAACAAGCGGCTGGAAAACGAAGGGAGACACAAGAGTGTGTAACCTCTCAGCGAGGCTGGCTGTTGATGTGCTCCAACATAAGAGACTATTGAGGTGCAGTGAAGCTGAAGTCTGACGCAAGATTGTCAACACAGCTGGATTTCAAAGAGGCTGGTTCAGAGTGGGATACTGTTGAGATATTGGAATTGAGCGAGAGGAGAAAAACGTAACTCAAACTGTGATGTTTACAGGATAAAACCGCCCACCAGAGAGCAGATTTAACCACTCGTGCGCTGCATGTGTCTTGGACTCTTTCGCGTTTAATTGTGTGCATGTTCACTTCGCCTTGCGCTGTAACGCACCCTCGCTGCTGGTGAGCTGCACTGTTAAAGGCTGATGCTCGTGGATCGATGGGTATGAATGTGACGGGAGTTGCACAGTGGGGGGCGGGGTAAATCCGTCCTTGGCTTTCAAGGTTTTTGGAAAAAGAAACTCATGCTTGGTGTAAAAATGGCAATATTATCTTTGAATTTAAAACCTTGAGCTCTTCTTAAATTTCCATCATACAGCCAGGCTGCTAATCTGTCTTCGAAAGGTTTTCACTTGAAAGAGATCACCATTCAATCCGCTGCTGTTCAAGGTTGCTTCGTTTATTTTGCTTCTGTTGATGGTGTAAGTGCCGAAGCTAATGTTGTACCTTGTAGATGGTGAGAATTGATTTGAATATCCATCACAGAAGAAGAATTTCCTGTGCGTTGTTTGGAAACAACAGTACATTAATTAAATTTGCATGTAATTACACATCCTGGTTTCATAAATAGTTCAAGATGTGACAGCGATGGAAGAACAACATTGTTTTTTAGTGCAGAAATAATTGTGAATTAAAGATCTTAGCAACCGCACAATCACCAATATCTTTACTGGTTTGATGTAACGCTGCCTGTAATGAGTCGCTATCCTTTGTGTAGCTAAAATATTTACCTCCAGATCTCCATATGTCAGTGAGTATCAAGACTGAGCTCATTATAATGACCCAGTTGATTAACAGCAAACCTTGACTTCTCACAGGGACTCTCTGTCTGTGTATTTTGTTTTCCTTGAATTGAACACAGTGCAGCGCTTCGCAATATCAAATAAAGAACGTATATCTTCCTGTCAAGCAAACAAGAACTGAATCTGAGACAGTCTTCTCAAAAATGCTGTGAATGCAAGTACGCGTGGTTCTCTAGCTTTGTACGTCCACCATCCACCCCGGGCTCCTCCTCCTGACTTTATAGATCTGATGTTTCATACCGACTGCTTGTTTCAAAATTGACCTATGGAGCAGGGTGTAGTTACCTATCAACTACAGTTGGGACATCATGTTCAAACTCTCTAATAGTCATTGAAAAAAATAAAACAAATTGTATATCATTTATTCAACTATCATCTTGTCAGAAGGTGGCAGTGATGCACCGAAAAACTGTTTGTCAACAGGCATTAAATAACAAAAGAAGGGGGAAGAACAAGTTACTCCCAGGCTCTGGTAAAACAAGTGTGGTGCTGGGAAATTACTGAACAGCACAAACAAAATGTCTGTTTCTGTCTGTCTGAAATTTTGTTTGTGCTGTTCAGTTAATATATATAATTAGTTGTTGTGCAAACTGTGCCAGGTAAAGCTAGCAGTGTTTTTGAGAGCCAAGCACCAAGCAGATGGTCCATCCACAGATCAGCATTCATTGGCTATAACTTTGTCACCAGATGAAGTAAGTTTCATGTTGGACGTGCAGAGAAAACAACGTCCTTCATCTCAAAGATGACAGCGAAAACATGCCTCTCATCAGCTTTCTCAATAGCGAGGGTTTTCCAAGTTTGATGGCATTTGTTGAGCCCGAGTTTACAGCGTGAGTGAATCTCTCTCTCGGTCTTTCTGTGTGTGTGTGTGCGTGTGTGTGTGTGTGTGTGTGTGTGTGTGTGTGTGTGTGTGTGTGAATGGCAGCAGGAAGAGGAGGTGAGACTTTTAATTGTTAAAACAAGTTCCCCATGACCGTGATCTGTCTCTAATCTTTGGACAACTAAAGCGACTTATTAAACTCACTTTAGAGATCACTTAACGCAGAGCACACATATATCACATTGATCTCTTACATTAAAAAAAAAAAGACCCGTTTTGTCTTATAGATATAAGAACTTGTCAAAATATACAAATCAAACATGCATTTTTTTTTTTTTTTTATATATAGACAAACAAACATTGTTTCACTTCACCTAATCAAACATTGACGAATTGTAAAATCTTGACCTTGCACAGTTGTATACAAGCCACAAGAGGTTCAGGAAATTTCATAATGCAAATGAAATCCTGAAACACAGAGGCTGAGGCGTAATTCATTAATAATAAACCTAATGCTGCTCTTGTTTGAATGGGGCTATTAGCAGCGGATGGTCTGCATCTGGGTGTCAGAGCTAACAGGATTTCATCGGTGCACTTTCCATATAGCTGTTGATTAAAAAGGCCTCCAGCAGACAAGTTTGATTACCCAGCTGCTACCTGATTCTGGAATACAATAAGCATAATGGTGGCGATGCTAAATTACTTTCATGCCACGGCCGACTTGACATAAAACGTTAAAACGAGACCAGAAAGGAGACATTCACAGCTCTGAAATATAACTTAAAGAATTTTTTCACGGTTGTAGTCATCTCTATTCAATCACAAGACCGTTGCTTGTCTTGTCTTCTTTCAGTCTGTGAACAATAGATTTCCTTCAGATGGAAGAGCTGCCAAAATGCCTTTTCTACTGACATGTCAAACTGAATTCAAACCTCTATTCTTAACCCGGGCTGACATCGCTTCACTCACCTTCCTTTTTTTTTTTTTTTGTGGACAAAATGAAGTCTCTTTCAGACATAGTTTTAGAATAACACACTGAACCATCAATAAAACAATACTGAAAAATACCTGTTTACTTTCAGCGGCTCTGTGTAGATTCACCTGAACTGTTGGGGGCAAACAGCGCTTCTATTTTACTTACTATAAGTGTGTTCTGTATACAAACAGTTTGTTTCCCCACTTAAAGTCCCTTTTCCCCTTATTTAAAATAATGACGTTTATATGAGAAAGTGGAACCAAGATGTCGTACAGAGTGAGGGAATTCAGTAAAGCTTGAACAAAGGGCAAAATGAAATAAGAACGTTAGATATATGAGCAACCTTGTATTGTTTTCTACCTTTGAGTTTTTTTGGTTGTTTTTTTGGTTGTTTTTTTTAAACGTGTCCCTGGGGAGACTCACGGTACCGAATCCTTGCACGTGTGTCTCAGGAAGTGCCCTTTAAAATATGACTTTGATGGCATTTCTTCATCATTAGTCAGCTGGGAGCGAGAAGACAGAAGAGCTGTGTGAGGAAGGGGTGGAACAAAGCAACAAAGGTTTCCAGGCAAAGCCGAGATTGCTGCCTCTACTTTGTAAACACTTTCACCAGCTGAGCCTCAGCGATTCACACATCTGTTTGTCTCCGTTTTAGAAGTTACAACCATCTGCTTGACAACGAGCGCCGGGTTATTTCACGTGTTTGTTTGTTGTTAGTTTTTAAGCCAACTTTTCACGTTTCGAATTTTTAAGGGGTGACTTGTGAGACTCCCCCCCCGCTTCCCCCCACCCGCTTGTGATAAAATTCACCTTGATTGTTATTCAGCTGTGAAACATTTCTGGCCAAGCAAGTCGACCTTTGATATTTACAGGCTGCAGCCTGTTCGGTCTGATTTTATTGATTCCCATTGATTCATTCCTCATGGGGTGTCTCTCAGAATGTGTTTGCTTTGATCAACGGGTCCAATGGGTAAATACAAATGTCTGCTATCTTACTCCGACTTCAACCAGTCCATACTAATCTCCAGTGTGATAATATATTGCCAAGATACTGGTTTAAACGGCCTTTCCTTCCTCTTCCCGTTCCCTTTTTCCTTTCTGCTTAACTTCTCTCCTTTCTTCCTTCCTTCTTCTCTCCCATCCTTCCCTCTTTCTTTACTTCCTTCCCTCTTTTCCTCCTTCCTTCTCTTCTCCCATCTTTCCCTCATTCCTTCCTTCTTGTTTCAGTATCGAAGATGACAATCATAGTTTTTGTCCACTAGAGGTAGCAGAACCTGAATGTTGTCTGAGGATTGTTTCCAAAAGACCCAGTGGAGACTCTGCTGATCTGTAGAGTTTTTTTCAAAACAAACTCAACTAAGATGTTGTTGAAAATAAAAAAAAATTAAAAAATTAAAAAAAAAAAATATATATATATATACATATATATATATGTACAGAGAAATGGGGAGAAATACAAGTGTTGTTGTCTCAAGTGTGTCAGCATGATAGGATGCAAACATTTTGATCTCAGCCCGTTTATTTCATTAACATTTTACAAAAGCCATTCAAACACTGACAGATTGGGCTCATCCATAAACACACGTGCAGCAAAGTTGTCTTTTTTTTTTTTACAGTATGAAAGTGTTGCTGCAGTCCGCTATGGGGATTCCACTCACACTTGACAGTTTTAACATAAACTCTGGTTTCACAGCTTTAAAATAGTCCAGCTCATCAGGGATACGATTAAAGACCAAACCGTAACAAAATAAAAGGTTTGTTACGCGTTATTGCAAAAAGGTTGTTTTCCCTTTAAATTCACGACAAAATAAGTAAAATCGGAAGATGACGTGAGGTGAATAATTAGTTCATTTTCGATCTAACATCACATAGAAAATCTGAAAAATCGGATCTACTAATAAATGTATTTATGCAGATTTAAAATGCCTAACTGGGCCCACATTAGCAATGCATGCACAGCTGACACTGAAAATGCACATGCATATATTTTTAAAGACACCAAAAAAGAAGGGAGAGGGTGAGCATGTGGTACTTAACCCTGCCTCAGAGACATAAAGGCTGTCATGATAGGCCTTGACACCATAAGGTGATTTTAGGTACAACACTGACAACTCAAACGCTGCACTGGCGAGATAAAGTCTCCGTTTAAATTGCCTCCAATTTGAAATTAGCTCTGAATCTAATAAGCGCTTCCATGATTTCTTTTCTCCACATGAGAAAAGTCATTATCCAGTATCAGCACAGTATGTCAGCAATACTGCCGCCAACAGTGGCAGTGAAGCAGTTTGGTATGAGGTCGGGGACTTTTGACAGCATTTGAGCTTGTCAGCTATCAGTCTACACTTTTAAAGATTAAAAAGGACCCACAGGGGCATTTCTAGACCTTGTTCTGGCTCAAAAATGTGGCAGCGTGCAGCAAGTCACAAACAGCAGCAGTTACATTTGGTGCATGACCTAATTTTATCATAATCTGCCCTGCACTGCGCCAGATCCCCAAAAGGCGCCGTGGAATGACTACATTTGTGAACATGGAAATTGAAAAGGGCTGCCAAATTTGCAGGTGCCACATTAAACTGCTCATCTTAACAAGTCTCTCTTCTCTTGTCATGAAAACGTTACTCTCCTGAACATAGGTGTTGAATGTTACTTATTTCAGAGGCAATTTGACTTGTGTAAAACGTCGTCTTGGATCAATTGGAGTCTTGAAACTCGTGGAGTGGCTTGAAAGTGGAAAGACTAATTTCCATTTAAGAAGAAAATGTTTCTTTTTTTTTTTTTTACTGAAGTTGCTTTAATTTTCCCTTGTTTCAAGATGTTAAAGGTACATTTAATACTGAGACAATTCTTCAAACAAGCTAAATAGTATTTCTTTATGGTAAATATTAATAGTCCTGTTCTTAAATTGAAATAAATTTGGAAAGGATTTGAAAGATGGGTGCACATAACATCAATATTGCAACCCTATTAGCTGATATCTATCAAATTAAAACATTAAATTAGCCTATGCTGTCTGTGTCATACAAGTATTAGAAAGCTCGGAAAGTTCTGGACTCTTACGGGGCCAATTTATCATTATATATTTTTTAATTTCGACAAGCACACGTCAGGTCATTTTGCCGGACTGCTGCTACAAATCAGCACAAATGGCCTTGAGTAGGTGGAAGGCGATGCATATTCACCACCAGCATGCCGTCTTTAGCCATGACCTATTCTTTTTGGCCAATGGGAAAGAGAAGTGTGCCAGAATGATTAATGGTCATGATTACCTACTCAGAAAATGTGGTTTTCCAGCCCAGCAGCTTCACTTTTATGACTTAAACCTGGGGCAAGATGTTTCATCATGCAAGCAAGGCTGAACACAGACCACACAGGCAGTGTGTGCGGCGACGGCCGAACGTATCCCTGATAAAGTGTTTACTATCATCTGTGTGGACAGAAAGGTAAAGCCCTCCTGTGGATTGTTATGTGGACATTTACGGTGAAGTTGAACATCAATATTGGCCTCAGGAGTTTGTAGCCACCGTTGCTAAATTTCCATCTTGCTGTGTGCTTGTGGGGTGTATAAAACAGACTAATTCAATTACAGATTGTATTGAGCAAGAAAAGTGCTCTGAGGTTAAAACGCTTTCAAAATATCCACCGATGTGAATCTTGAGAGCCGTCTTCATGACATAGAGAAGCTATTGATCAAACAAGCCAAATGAGCCTGAAGGGGTTAATTGATGAAACCACAAGACGCCATGATACTATACAGCTTGTGATTACCAAACGCCTCACTGTTTGCTTCAGTGAGTGCATGTGAGTATTAAAGCCATGCAGCAGCCAACAGTGACGTCACCTATTGGTTTGTTATGAAGCCCCCAGTTCGGATTTTGGCCGGCGCCATCTTGCTAGTTTGGATTGGTTCGTAGTCAGAAGTGACCATATTTGGGCGAGAGGGGGCGCCTACAGGGGGGATCTGATTAGAAACCTGATGATACTATGTCCCGTCCACCGATAGCTGAAACCTGCCTCCGCCACAGGCCTGTCACTCAAACAGACACGCTCCTAAAAACACGGCTTTTTGAGGCAAGTTTTCTAATTAATGACGGGAATTTTTTTAGATGGACCGGCAGTAAACGAATAAGGAGGAGCGACTTTGGCTAACAAAAGCGTAGTAACAGAGAAACAAGTTATTGACTTATTGAATGGGAGTCTATGGAACCAGAGGCTTTTTTGGAGCCGACCTTTAGTGGCCCTCGCTGGTATAGCAGTTAAAGGCACTTCTGCATCGGCCTCATTTTTCAGATCCTGAAGCGACGTCCACTTTTACAAACAGTCTCTGATTAAATCCTGTTCATATGCAGAAGCTTCTGTATCTGCTTGTGGTTGCTTTTGCAGCACTTGTGCTCTGAGGAGCTCCCTGATGACCATCTCCAATCATTAACCTCAAGTTCATTTCTGTCACAAACACCACAGCGGCCCTCATTACAACGCAGCTCTACTCCACCTCAACAGAGCGACTCTCCATCTTGCCACGACGCCTCAAAGGTTAGCCCTTGTAAAAGGTTACAGCTCTCTGCGACATTTCCCTTGATGACTCCTGTTTTTTTTTTAATAAATATCAACTGGGTTGTTGTTGTTACTTGGAATTAAGTGCTTATTAAGCCGTAATAAGAGACTTTGTCCTGGATTTAGATGAACTGTTAACGAGGAACAGACCTGCGATTAATCAACAACGTAAACGAGCAGGCTCCTCGACGCAGGCGCGAAGCCTTCGGTCAAACCCTCTGCCAAAAATGAGGGAATTTCACCAACAGCTTACAGCACAGTTCACGGTGAACTGCAACTGACATAAATGTTAAAGTCAAATTAATTAGAGTGGATAACAGAAACATGAAGCGAAAAGGAAATATATCAAATGCTAAGCACTCTAATAATCTTCCATTTGCTTTTTTTGGCTCACCAACAGAATTTCTCGTGGCACTCGCACCATCATCCATCACCGAGCGGCTGGAAATATGAGAGCTGCTGAGGTTGTTCCAACAGCACAGGCAGGGATTTTTTTTTTGAAAGTGAGCAAAGCTCCGTTGCTGGCTCGGTAGTGGCAGACTCGCCCGGCGTGATCAACAACCCTATCAAACCCTGCAGATATATCATCGTCATTTTTGTGCTGTGGGACCTTAAAATCTTAGTTATTGCACCTTTAACGCCTTTAAACATGTCGGTGGGCCTCTATTACATCTGTCAGTTGGAGATTTTGCACATAAAAACGTTGCTGCAAATTCACCTGGACAAACAGCAATCCTTTCTCTAAAAGCTGCTGGAGGTAAAGCACCTGGCTGCATGAGCTGATTGGGAGTTGATTGAAATGCTAATCGAAAAATAACACGCGCATGTGCATTAGAGATATCTAGTGTCAACATATGCTACGCGTCAAAGCTGCAGAAAATGGACGAGCAATAAGCAACCAATAAGCAACCAATAAGCAACCAATAAGCAACCAATAAGCAACCTACTGTTTTATCGGATGACATGAAAGAAGTAAGACGTTCCTGTTGCCTGAGGTGCCAGTGAGTAGATGATGTATACAAGAATAATAGTAGTATATGATGCATCATAAATACTTTATGAACCATGCAAAGTAGCATTTTCTAACACCAGATTCTTCATTAAAATGTGAATGAGCAGAATAACAAACCCACACAGTGCACAAAAGGTGCTGCAGCCGGTGCACAGAGGAGTGAAATGTGTCACGTCTCCAGGCCCCCTCACTTTCAAATGAATGAACCTGTCATTTCTGTGCAGATTCACTCATTTCTTTAATGACTGGCAGCTCCTTGTGTTGCTGCCAGGAGGCCCCACCGGAGCAGCTCAGCTCGGCTCGGCTCGGCTCGGCTCAGCTCCGGCTCTACGTGCCGCAGAGCCACGGGGGCAATGGAGTTTGTTGCCACCGTGCGTCTGTTGTGCAGCTGCAGTGGCCCTGTTGGGCTCTCACCCTTTTCCCGTGCCACAGATTCATTGCGGCCTGCTGTCTTTCTTTATTTCTATCCGTCACGGCTTTGAGCAAAGCGGAAAATATTCTCGAAGTGCCCTCAGCAGAATGGCTCAGACACCGGGGTGTTTGGACTGAAGATTAAAGAGACAAGGGGTTCCTGGCTTAAATCTATGCACTGGGAGAAGTGAATCATATGCTTTTGTGCAAGGCACATGTCCCCCGGTGCTGCAGCCGGAACTGCTTTGTGCCCTCGAGCATTGTCGACGACTGTGGTTTTACTAAAGAGCTTAAAAGTAGAGCGTACGTGGGATTGTGAAGCGGGGCAATGCTGGAAAAACAAGAGTGCACAGTCAGCAAATCTTCCTCGGATTCATAAATATTATTGTATCGAGGTGTTTAATTCTGGAGCCCGTGTTATGCTTGATTCAGTCGGCGGTCCTCTGAGTCATCCCGGTGTTTAAATTGATGTTCTTTTCTCCAAGAAGGAGATTAAAACCATGCAGAAAACTAGTGTCTGCAAAATCAAAAACTACAGGATTTCTATCTTTATCAATCAGAATTAATTTAGCTCTTGTGATTCTGTATGCTTGAACTCGTACAGAGCTTTATTTACTCTACGAATAAACACGCATACTGTAATGTCAGCTCAGTGAACTATAATCATTGAAAAATTATGCTTAAACAACAAATTGCTGTGTCAATAAGGCAATTGTATCTCTTTGCACAACACCTACTTTTGCATTTAAATATATATTTACTAAAGAAAGCCAGCTCTGGTCTAGAAATAGAAATCATCACACGAGACATGAGCTAGTCGATATAAGTGCTGAAAACTTAATTCTGCAAAACATCCATTTAGCAGGCCACATCTGAATAAATTGTCACTCCTTTGCATTCAGTGTTAATGTGTAATCATGCGTGGAATTATACCACAATCATCATCTCATTTACGACCCACTCTCTCACCCTCTAGTTAAAGCAGAGCCCACACATCATTGATTTCTATATGTATGTAGGTGCGTCTGAACAGGTTGGGAGCATATGTGACGGTGAGCACGCTGATGTGGAAAAAAGATTTCGATGTTGCTTTAATGTACGAGAAACCTCCAGGTCCATCTGTCCCGCAGTGTGTTTGGTTCAACCGTATCACACGGACCGTGGAGTTAGAGTCTGTTCTTATGCTCTCGCTGTTATGTTTCGAAGCCCATTATAGTGTGATCACATCCGACGCATTTAAAGGTTCATTTGGGGCCCCATTTGGATAACGTATCGATACATGACAGTATTTTACTGCACCATGACGACATTTTTAGGGCACCCCATTCATTTATGTTATGATCAACCGTCTGCACTTTCTATAGCTCTTTATCACCTAAGCAGGCTCAAAGTCATTTACACTGTTTCCCATTCACACACTAATGGAGGTGCCACACAAAAGTTCTCACCATCAGGAATACATTCACACACAAATGGTGCAAAGCTGCCATCCGGAGCAGTTTGGGCGTTCAGTACCTTGAGGTCGAACCGGCAAACCTTTCCATTAGAGGGCAACCAGCTCACCCATCTGAGCCACAATCGCCGTAGTGATGCCATTTAATAAGAGATCACATGTCTCCAAAATCAAGAATGTCAGAAACTTCAACATACTGAGTTGTCATTCACTCATTCGTTTTCTATATCACCTGTCCACTCCAGGTTTTGTATGCGTACTTTCTAGGCTTGCTGAGAGGTGAGGTACTCTCTGGACAGACAGGCAACCACAAAAAAAAAAAAAAAAAAAAAAAAGCAGTAAATGCAAAAGTAACGATGAACTTTTCCATCCAGGCTACAACTTTTTTTTTGTTATTTTTGTATCCAATTCAAAGCACTACAACACAAAAATCTAGCTGGAATTATTATGTCCTGAGAACGGACGCTACATATTTATTCCTGCGTCTCTCTCCGTTGTGCTGAAACAGCCGAACACACTCGATCTATTTCTGTCCAAGGTGCTGAAACAGTCAAGCACAGTCTCTTCATGCGTCTCTATCCGTGGTCCTGAAACACTCTCGCCCAGTCTCTCTGTTAAACTAATATATAGATGTTTCATTGCCTTTGGAAAGAATCTAATTTCAAACTTTAAAAAAAAAAAAAAGACCATCATCACGTTAATAAAACATCATGGCAACCAATTATATTCAAAATAGCATGGATTTAGTGGTTTCAACGCATTTAAGTTTCTGACATCCATTTAGGACATGAAGCAAACAGACCGGATTTGTAGCTTATCAGAGCTTGATACAAATCTCATAATTCTTCCTGCAGTGTGAAAACTGCTGCAGTGCACAGGGCAGCCTCTGCAGCCTATGGGATTTAAAGAAAGTGCTTAAGTTCCAAATGCCTCCAGGAAATCAGTCATAGAACCCCCAAAAAAACACTTGATGTGTTTGGCAGCCTGTGCACTTCTTTGTGTAAAAAGCCGACTAACATTGGCTTTTTATTATTCAAAGAGTCACTGAAACTACTGATGTATGACAGAAAACCTTGTCAGGGTATAGAGGGGAATCTGTGTTAGTCAAAATTCAACAATTATGGATTTAAATTGGGGGAAATGTCTGTCGTTCATGACAGGAAAATCAAATGGATTTAAACATTTTCCTTTGTCTGACCTGGGAATTATATTGTGGGCTATAAACTGTACATACATGTATGTAGCTCACAGTTTAGCATTGTAAACAGCATGTGCACTAATTTAATTTGGTGTGGAGACACAAATTTCAAAAGTGCCTCATTTGGTTAAAACTAAATACAACTCTTGAACAAAGAAATAACCAAAAGACCAAAGCATCCACTTGAAAACCATTTAAAGGGTACTGGTAGCTTTGCTTTGGTGAAGTAATAAACCTCTTGTCAGGCACAATAGTACACAGGATGGGGAATTACATTCTCTTAAATTAATAATCATCTATGAAACCCACATTTAATGCCTTACAATAATAAAATGTATACAATAAAATTCTAAATATCGTTGCTGCTGGTAAAAGAAAACAAGATGCAAAATAAGTCCCTCATGCAAAACTATTTTAATTAGCTCTGAGCACAGTGCAGACTGACTGAAAGCCAAATGAAGCTTTATGGCTTCTTTCCAACTGAAACCTTGGCAAAACATTATAAATCAGGGGTATTGCCCTTAAAGTGCTGATAATGCGTTTCCTTGCTCTGAAACCATCCTTCGGAGGTTTGAGGACTCGAGGTGGAAAATGAATCTGACGACTCGCACTTTAATTATTTGGACATAAAGTGGAGTCGTTTTTAGTCGTCTGTGTCTCAGACTAATGTCAACTGTACGAACGTGAAAGTCAAGGTTACATTAGCTATGATTAACAGCCGGCCGCAGGCACACTGATCTGTTGCCTTTGAGGAGACGTGTCTGTTAACGTCTGATGTTACGTAAATGTTGCACATAATCAAAGCAGTTTCATGCATATAACTGCACTGTTGATGGGCAGTTATTGACAAACATATGTAATAAAGTCATTGTCCCTTTCAGTCAGTCCTTCAAAATCTGAGTCCGTCCCCTGAGACTCACTGGCCCGGCACTTCAGGGACTTCAGGACGTGCGTGCCAACTCCAAGACAGAGGGTCTTTGTCGACTTGAATCCTTCCCCTGTTCCATGATTGCCCCCTAAAGCCTTTGAGCAGCATAAATATTTCCCACTTTATTACTCATAAAGCACTTCTTGATTGTATTACTCATATCTGGGCAGACCGGATTACGGTAAAGCCCTTTGACTCTATCACTGTTGATTTCCCCCGAGGTATTATGAATGAACTTTAATGAATCTCCATTTTTTTTACCAAAACCCTCGCCATGAGGTGCCTTCATTTAACATGCCAGGGGAGATGAATGAGTCAAATGCCCAGACATATCCAATGACTAAAGGTAGCAGGTTTTGATCCAAGTCAGTATTTTCTGATTAAGTTCCATCAAGACAAACTCTTCAATCAAAAAAACCGCACTCTTTCTTTGCAGTGAGTTCTGCTCGGTTTGTTCCGTTGACAGGAACAAAGTCAAATATGGGCAAGTGTAGAATTACTCAATTTATTTAGCAGAATAAGGACATTTTAAATGAGAGGTTGAACTAGGCAATTTGTATTAAATAATATATAAAAAGTTCCTCGTCTTTTTATATTAATTGCATGATTCCCTTTTGCTTTGTGTTGATTTTCTTCATTCGGGGCTTGCTTTTGGAGAAACATACAGAAATCAGCATTTTCAGTTCTTTGGTGTCTTTTTTCTTTAAACTTTTATTTTGTCTCATCTGAGGTTTCTAAAATTATGGCGCAACCCATTTTGTTTTGAAGTTTTGGTGAGATCCGCGACGTTTTCCTTATAAATAAAGTCCTCATTCACAGTAGAAAACTTCTTTGCGTTAACTTGAGTTGTCGGCAGCGGTGTCGCGCTACAACGCACACAGGTACGCATGTCAGACTTCAACCAACTCTCCGTTGCGCTTGGATACTTCTGTATCTGTAAATTCACTCTTCTTACACGTACTTTTTCTCTCTCTTATTTTTCCAGACCTGTATCATTTCAGACTGTCCTCTAACGAATGGGCTTTTGCTTTATGCCACATATTTGCATCATCTTGTCTTTTAAGAAGCCAGTGATTGCTGGATGAAATCCCCGAGCTTTCCAGTAGCCATCATTCGTTATGAACCACATTTCTATCATTCATCCTCATAAGGCATACAGTAGTAGTCCCGGCCCTTTCCTCTACTTCTACCAGTCGCTTGTGGATGACAAGGAAGTTCAAGCTTATTAGACTCAATTGAACTGGTTTAGAGCTTTGACTTTTTTTTTAATGTGAAATGCAAATGGAGAAATCCGGAAACGAAATCTAATCAAATAGACAGCAGTGACCTGACATTATTCTTCAACATGATGCAACTTGGTTGCAATGAAAGTTAAAATTCAGCACGTCTGACGCTGGGATTAAGTCAGCACTGCGTGAGGCATCAGTAGCCAGCTCTCTACTGACCTCCATACTGTGCACTAAGGTTATGTCTTAATTGGATCAGTTTCAACTAATGTTAATGTTGATGAAATCTCCAAATTATGTAGGCGTAGTACGGTAGGTGTCCTCTATAGTCAACATTTGTGGGTTACTACATCATTCCTTTGACATATGAATCAGGCTTTGAGTGTTACGAATGCTCGCCGTGTATTTTTGCACAAAGGATTGCAATATAAAATCCTATTGGTAAATTTCACGGCTCCTAAAATATCTTACTGTCGGATGGCTGATGTCATACATGGCTACGCTTTTTTTTTTTTAATATAACATTTTTGACAATCTTGTAAGCTTTTGTCACACATACAACCAATAAGCTTTCCTGGATCTAAACAGTCAAAGCCAAATAAATATATTTATTGAATATATACATACATACATACATATGTATGTATGTATATATTCAATAAAGTGTTCACATGTCTACAAAAACCCAGTTTGATTCTTGTGTGGTTGAAAAGTGTTTCATTTTAAAAACAAGGGAAAACATGAACAGAATGACTTTTGTTTTGAGCAATTTGACCAACTTTGGAGCCTGAGTATACAGAATTGATTGCTCTTTTTTTAGGCAGCACATTTGTTTATCTCAATGGAGTAGAGACCAGTCATGGTGACAGCATGTCAATTTCAAGATCAATTGTTGGCTCCTTGCCTCTGGCCTTTGCATTGCATTACCATAGTAATGACTTTTTGACCCTCCTTCTTAAAGTGGGCACCTACATTCCCAGTTGAAGAGACAAATGGCGTACCTGAAAGTCATTGGTGATGTGTAATGGATTATTCGCTACAGGACTTTCGCGCATTTACATACGTCATAACTGATCATCCGCTGAGTGCTTATAATAAACTGTGAACGTGGCAGCCTGAAAATGTCTTCTGTTGAGTGGACATGGTTTTTTTCATTAGCACTCTAGAAACACAACTTGAACGCACATTGGGATACCACGTAGTGTAGTATCAACAGCGTACTGTATAAATGTACAAACATATTCCAAGAACACGAGGATTTCATTTAAAAAAAAAAAAAATTGTGCTTACCATAGTATATTGGTTTATGTTCACATTTAGCCTGAATAAAAGATGTCCAAATATAACACGGAATGGCAGGTCATGCATGAGGAAAGGTAAACTACACGTGAGGACCTGCTGGGGAAAATAAATCAACTTCAAAGAGCACCGGGACAATGTGGCAACTGGGGAGTTGGCAGGTGCAGCGATATATATACCTGACTGACTGATTGGTAAACAAGCCACAGGTGGTGACAGAAACTGGTGGGAAACTGAACAATGGCAGGAAGTGTTCATGACATCAGGTGTTAACGACAAAGTAAAACAAGAAATAATTCAACCAGAGACTGAACAGGATGTCACATTAACTATATACACGAGAGAAGACATCGAAATTAACCAATTCCAATTCATTTTTCAATCTGATATTTCTTAGATATATCTCGAAGTACATTTGAAAAGTTACCCTATAGGAACCTTGGAGGTCTCGGGATTACAGTACAACCATGAACCTTAATGTTCTTGCTTTGCACTTGAATGTATCCCTCAAATTGACAGGTTATATTTGCATAGTGCATACGTGTTTTACGAGTCTGGGAGCACTGCAAACATGCTAGTGGTTGTTTCATATTTAGACCCCTATAGATTTATCACTTCACACAATTAAAAACTCTGAGTATTTTAATCAGTGTATACATAAAAGAAAACTGCTCAGCTTTCCTTAAAACAAATTAAAATAATGTCACATACTGCATATGAGCTGTCAGACAAGGCAGGAACAGTTTACATAGTTTGTGGACAGTTGAAAAAGTGCTGGCTGCGAACAGAGAGAGAGGTCCTAATTAACAAATAAATAAATAAATGAGAACATTCCCCTATTCACAGATGGCTGAAAGCCTGCCATGCAAAATGTCCCTTAGGATAGAAACTTGTCTTCGCTGCCAGGCAGATATTTGGCATTTAAAAAAACTGTCAGTAAGCCTCATTTGCTTGCATGCCATCCTCAGCTCTTATATACAGTCACATAACTGCAGGGCCCTGGCTGGGTGAAGGTAAGTCCTGCCTTGGCTGGGCAAAGAAAGAAGACACGAAGACAAACTTTATGCGGGAGCATGTACTCAGTAACATTAAAAGCTCTCATAATGAAAATATTTCAGTTTTCAGCGTGACCATATGTGAAATCTTGAACTGCTCATACACAACTGCTGGATGGAAAATATTCCTACAGCTGGATAGAAGTCAACAACCACTTCCTGATATAAAAACAACCATATGTTCTGGGAAATTTAAAAGTGCACGTTATAAGTATCATGAAACATTCCCACACAACACGTAGCGGAATGTTTTCCAGAAGATTAAACGGCACCCAGGTATCCATGACGTTCCATTGTTTCTTCAAGAGATTAATTATCTATCCTATGTCACCGATCGACTGAACAAATAAGAGATAACTTTGATCGTCCAATCCCAGCAGGCTTTGTGGTTTTGGCTGAATGGCAGCAAAGATCAGCAAAATGATTTTCCTGTAATTCTAACAGCTTAACTTATTATCTGTCTGTACTTTGGTTCAGTTGGACACTAATATCTGACAGTGCATTGTCCTTGCGTCTGTACTACCTGAGAGGAGACCGCAGCGTTATTTCGCAGCTGTCCAAAGGCATCACCTTGTGTCACCTTAAACCAGAATGACTGGCCGATTGATTTTTCCGCCGACAAAATCGATGCGTTCTTATACGTTCAACGCTGTCAGACGTTGTAGAGTTGTTTCAAGGCGCTTTTCACCTTAAAATTGAAATTCTGTCATTACCCACTCAGACTGATGTCATCTGAGTGAATCTGTATGGTTACCATACAAACTGTTAGTTGTTTGATCATCGGGAGCGAATTGAAAGGTGCTTGTTTGGATGCAGATATAGCAGTTAATTCTGTGATATCCACTTAACGTCTCTAACTTTTCCTCTCTTTTTTTTCTAATTGCACGCGGCCTGAAAAGGATAATATACGCAATACATTTTGCATCAGCTTGTTAGATCCAGTCCAGATCCAGACTGTATATAAAAGTGGACGTAGCATCCAGGTCTGAAAAATGAGGCCGATGTTGAAGTGCCTTCAGCTGCGATACCAGAGAGTGCCACTAGAAGTTGGCTCCAAAAAGTCTCCAGTTCCATAGACTCCAATTCAACTTCTGTCATAAAATTCTAAGTCAAGAAATGTTTTCCACGAGTTATTTCGGTGTTGCTAGAAAAACTCGCTCCTTCTTCTTAGTTTTCTGGCGGTCCATCTGAAAATAAACCTCTAAAAGCTGTATTTTTGGGTGCAGTCAGGTTTCCACTATCAGATGGACGGACGTCGTATCCCCGGGTTTCCAATCAGATCGATGGCGACGAACAAAATCACAAACTAATAGGTAGCGTCATTGTTTGTTGCTCCTTCATTAGTACTCTTTATTTAAGCTTGACGTTAATTAAACTGAGTTGATATTAAAACTGAACCCTTATTGTTTTGTATGACTACACTGTTCCAACAAACTGAAATATTCTTGATATTTTGCACCTCATTTGACGAATATTTCATCTCAATATTTAGGCTGACATACAGCCTTGATACTTGATATTCGGTGATGATATTTGAGTCGCTGACTCTTTGCTGAGATTTGGCACTTCAGTAACAATCCATTTCTTCTGCTGCTGGAAGCACAAGAACATTCCTTTCCTGTGTGCCAGAGGATTTCTTTCCCCTGAAATAGCCAGCAGACAGTGGGTGGCTAGAGCAGTGAATGAAAGCTTTCTGAAAGCTTTGATTTACTTCAGCTGTGTTGAACCATCATTCCTGACAGTGCAGTGGTGTGATGCAGCCTTGTGTTTTGCAAAACATGTCTCCAACCATGGACAAAAAACACATTGGTAGCACTCTGTCGGAGGAGCCAGTGGCAACATTTTATGATTTTCTTTGCTTAAAATTTTAATTTTTTTGGACATAATTATGGTCATTGATCACTGATACAAGCTTAAAGTTATGACTTTGGCCATGAAATACACATTTTTCCATTCACTTATCTCAAATTTAAGAGTACCAAACATAGCCCCAGGCCTGTATTCAGGATGTCATTACTGAGAAAAATAAACCAAACTTGTTTGCAGGAAATATTGAACAGTCTCATTACAACCACATTTTTAAGAGCCCAGTGTTACTTTCCAGCTGTGTCATGATAAATATGTGATAAACGTAAATTACCATAATAGCTAAATACAGAGCAATTATCTCTCATTACAACATAATATTAAGAGATAAATTAATATTATCTGGTTCTGGCAATGGTGCTGGTATTTACAGTAAATACTGGTACTACATAAACTGTTTTCATTTGTCTTATCTGTTAAACATCCTGTGGTTCATTGTGACTCAACCTCAAACTGAAATGAAGAGATGTCGCTCAGGAACATTTGAGTAATTCAAACCAAAGGCATTTTTTGGAACTTCAACAGTGCTTGACTCACTCTTTGGTCATTTTATGAAGCCTAACAGAATATTTATTCATGCAACCGTTTGAGGAGGAATCTTTTGAATTCAATATGTTTTTGTGTAATGTGCCAATAAAAGGTATCATAGGTTTTGCCCTTGCTACTTTATTTCAGTTTTGATGCTGCTTAGGTGGTGTTTGTGCGGTTCTTGTTTACAGCATGAAGCAACACGATGGTGGGATGTACTTTGAATTTAATCACCTTTCTCGATTCCTTCAACCGAATATGAGGACGATGAAGTGTGGCTCAAATGACAATAAAACTGATTCATATGTTTGGATTTTCACTGGCAGATATCTTGTTATCATTAAAGATTAATGAGTAATTTACCATCTGTATGTTCATATCGTAATAGTTTTTCCATAACATTTTTATATCATTGCAGTATGTTGATGCCACAGAGAGCTGTAATAGATGAAAATCTATATTCTTTCTTGGAATGTAAACGTCATGAATAAAATGCTTGAATGAGGTTGTTTTTTTTCATTCCTATAATTTGTGCATCACTTAAAAATTACAGAAGTTAAGAAATTGCAGAATGGTAAATGATTTCCTGAACTGTGAGGCAGAAACAGTGCTTTATTATTTAACTGTGTTCAAATTTATTTCATTTTTATTCACATTTAGCCTCACGAGTTCAGAGAAGAACAGTTCGCAGATCGTCATCGCATTGCTGACTGCTACAGGAAATGAAAACAAAAATGAAAGGAAAAGAAAATATTGCATTTAAAAAAAAAAAAAAAAAAAAAAAAAAAAAAGCCTCTTCACAAATTTGAAAAGATCTTTTGTGTTTGTGGAAAATATTGACTTTGCAGCTGCTTAAAATGTAGTGGTCGTAAACGTTTTGTCTGTCTTAGGTTCCTTTTAGCAAAAAAAGAAAATCTGACAACATGATTGTTTCCTTGCAGTTTACAGCTTCCTTGGTCTCATGATTATTTCACAACCGTGGACATTTCAGATTAAACACAGTCTTTTATTTTACATAAGGCAAGAAAGGAGAACTACCAATAGATCGTATAGGGATCTTTGTCGTGGTAATAATCATAAACACGAGGTTAACGTTGTGAAATGGTTGTCGTTTGATTTAGTTTAGGCAACAAAACTACTTTTTAAAGATTAAGACGATGGTTCAAGTGTAAATATTTATGTTCATTACAAAAGTTGCGCAACACATGTACAGCACAAACATGAAATTTGGGTAGCGGTGGATCTGACTTGATCTGATTGTAAACCCGATGATACTAAGCCCCGCCTACTGTTAGCCGTAACCTGACTGCACCACAGGCCTGTCAATCAAACAGACAAATCCCCGGAAAAAAAGTGCGACTTTAGCTAACAACATCGAGATAACTCATGGAGAAATTTTAGTGACTGAGAATTTTATGAGAGAAGTTAAATGGGAGTTTATGGATCTGTAGGCTTTTTGTAGCCAACCTCTAGTGGCACCCAGTGGTATTGCATCTTAAGGCACTTCCGCATCAGCCTCATTTTTCACAGCCAGAAGCTACGAACACTTTTATATACCATCTATGCTCCCGAAAAAAACCCGTAAACTTCCTCCATTGCTGTCGTTGTAATGGCTACGACCACGACAGATGAGTCAGATTAGGTTTTATTTATCACACTTCAACAATCGACCATGCTGCCGTTTTCGGTGCGAGGACGGTCTGTTCTACCGGTTTGCCGTCGTATCATGAGGGAAATTGTAATTTCTATTCCACTGCATCTGTGAGCGAGACAGAACGATCTATAGTGCTCCCGGGCTGATCTCCGTGACCACCTCACATTCAATAAGTATCCCAGTCGACTCTGAACTGTGCAACCCTCCTTTTTTTTTTTGTCTTGTTGTGGGAATAGAGTCTGATTGTGCTGCAGTTTGTGGCGGCACACACATTAGTGAACACCCACAGTGACTTTCAATGCCATTGATTTTCACCTGTGTGCAAAGCTTTGTTTCTAATAGGCAATCTCAGCTGCCATAAGGAGAACAGCGTCATATTAACAGAATGATTCACGCACTTTCTACTGATTTTCACACAGTTTTACCCCACCACGTTACACATGAAAACCACTTAAATACAACTTCTGACAGTAACTTGTTACTGTTGATAACGGCATTATGTTCAAGGCTACAAAGAAATGTAAAAATAAAATAATAAAAAATAAATAAATATATATATATATATATACAGAAAAATTTAAATAGCTCCTTTAGTATCTGGTGTAGTGAAGACTACATTCATGACTTGAGGTGCTTCAGCAGTGAATCCACCATCGAAACCTGCAGAGTGCAGCTTTAAAATTTAAACCTGCCGAGGGACAACAATCAATAATATACATTATGCACACAGTGGAGGACTGAGGAACTAGGAATCACTTGGACTAGTGGAGAAAAAAAATAACAAACACAAGGACTAAAGTGTATTCATTTGCATGAAGTCTCAAGCTGTTTGTTGATTCAATCCATTCGGGTCCCTCTTGACTGTTGGGGGTCAGTATGTGATAAGTGGCAATCAGCCAGTCTGTCAGTATTTTTGCAAAGCTAGGGCACAGTGTTACCAGATAATATGGAAGTGTGTTTGCTCTGCATGTATAAAATGTAGGAAACCCAGTAACACACATGACATAATCACATAACACCTGTCGTGAACTTGACAATGTTTAATTCGGTTGATTAAATATTTTTTTAATGAAAAGTTGAAAACTATTCAGATTTACCAAGATAGCATCACCTGTCGTAACCCAAACCCTAACCTGCACCTGTATATTTGAGATCCAGGAAATAATGTATGACACTTCTAGAAATAGTTAGGGTTGGTTGTCATCATAACAAAGACATCTCAAACAATGTCAGCTTCATATTAAAAGTGACATAACTGATTGAGTGACACTGATGACAACATATAAATATTCATGAAGTGTTTTTGGTAATTCTCCATTAATTTATACATCATCACTTGTGTGGGTGCCTAATAAAGAGTGTTATAACTCAGTGAGCTCTTTAAAGGAACTCTTTTAGTGATAAAATAAACTTTAATAGGACAGTATTGATAGACAAATCTCACACAAGCACACAAAATCTCACTGCAGCACTGATGCTAGAGGAGATTTAAGCCACTGGGTCTTAGTGAGAACGCTCAAAGGACAAGAAGTGCTAACCAATGAGAGAACGTGTCTCTCAGCCCGTCAACGCTTTGCTAAGCAAGTGTCGATTGCATCATTGTGTTTGTCACGAATTACAAAAGTCCCAAAAACGTTTTGTTTTAAATATTGACATTTTTGATATCGTTTTAGTTATTATATATTCACTCATATTTGAGCAGCCGAACAAAAGTGTGTCTGCAAAAGAAACTCAAATTTCAGCACGAATTCGAGATGATTGGTTCCACCTGAGTGTTTTTTTTTTACTAAAACTGATCAGAGACAACGGCAACTGAGAAACATCTCACCAATTCTGCGCCCAAGACGACGCATAATACAAAAACCCATTTGACCTGAATATGAAGCTTCCTCTTTCTAATAGCTCAAACTCAACAAGCTGCCACACAAACAGCAATAAGTCAAATCCCTGTCAGGAACTTTCCTTCTGGGTCTCACCTTTAACTCTGATTGATTGTAGCAGCTGAGTTATGATCTGTCAGAGCCAAGAAATTTTGATTTTTCCTGAGCTGCATCAGGTCATGCCCTACTGTCACTGTCTGCGTGAAATATCGATGGCAATTATATCAGACGCTGGTGGCCACACTGAGATGGTGGGCGTCTGGGCGACAACTTGGTCGACCACATACCCAAGCCAATATTAAATGATAATCTGCAAAGCGTTGAGGTGGTTGTAGCTTTCCACTCATGCTGTCTCTGTGGAGGTGCATTTATTCTGTTTTTGCAGAGACTCACTTGTAAATTACGAACAGCGTGGGTGGAACTGTGTTTGTTGTGTTTTTCTACCTATTTTCTCCTGATTAAGTTAATGTTCCTGTGGATGCGAGACTCTTTTCATCTCCTCTTAAGTATTTGTAATGATTGCTGCTAGCGTTCTTTGTTTTTACAACACTGTTTATCACATGTGAAAAACTGGACTTTTAGATCAAAAATATTTTCAAAAATTGTATGAGCTGTATAATATTTAAATCACTGGTCACATGGGGATAGAACTGGATTGACTGTGGGCATGTTGGCATGAAGCAGATTATTTAGCATTTTGGGTGCCAATTTGCTCGCATTGCCGTGAGAGACTTGTTTGACTTTGACAGCATTGCAGTTTGTGATTTGCCAATGTTATTGAGTTGTAGGAACTTTTGGGCATGTTATCATTTAAAATACATAAACAGTGCATGCATGCATTACATTGCATAATTGTCACCAAAAGTTATTGAAATCAAATCCCCAGAGGTAACACCAAAAAATTTAAACACCATTATTACCTCAAATAAACAAAGAACTAACACTGATAGATTAATACAACATTCATTATCTTCACGTATTCTGGTTATATTGTGTCTCAGAAATGTTAATTTGTTTGCTTGTAGACACATTTTTAAAAGTCAAGCATTGAAAATCCACTTCTGCTCTGAATGAGAACACAAATTCTGCTCGCCTTGCCGGTCCTACCTCATCCTATGCCTTTAACCAACGACCATGAAAGCAAATTCTCCAAACCAAACTTACATGCACTCGCGCACACACACACACACACACACACACACACACACACACACACACACACACACACACACGCACTCGCGCGCACACACACACACACACACATGCACACGCACACGCAGGCCGGAGGTCAAAACAAAGTAGTAACGCCAGAGGAAAAGATTAGAATGACAAAGGAGAATGGCAGTGAGTCTGGAGAGCTGCGGGGAGACAGACAGCAAAGATGGAGACGCTAAATAATGGCTCTCTGGTGGATAAAATATAACCTCTGCCGCAAGAGGGGAAAGAGTGGAGGGAAGTAACCATAATAATTTAGAGGCAGGGTGCAGAAAAAGAAAACACAGAGTAGCGAAAGTCAAAATGAACATTTCATTTTACTCGTTGGGGTACAACAAAGTATATAATACGACACATTTTCATACATAACATTTATTTATTTAGGTAATTCTGTTACTATTTCACGTTCATTGCAAGATATTTGAAACAGGGCCAACATGTTTTTTTGTTGAGTGAGGCTCTATATTCACGCCAGCAATTATTTTGTGAGAATGAGCTTCACATATTTCTTTAAGTTTCCTTATATTTTGGAGGGAAGCTGTGAATGTGCAGGTTTAATAGTCGGAAAGACCCTGCAGGCTGAGAGGATCTGGTGCCTTTCATCATCATAAGCCTCATATTGCACCTTGTATAGGGAACATAAATGAATTGGTGCCCACACACAAAAAAAGCAAAGACATTTTTTTTTATGACTAAGTGGGGGATCCACAGTAACATTTACAGCGAGGCCAAAGTAAATGCAGTGCATGGAAGATCTTTTATATTTAATTAATGGACACACTCCATCTATTGCTGAAGGCAGGTTAAAAGAAGGTCAGGCCCTCTATTTTATGCATGTCCAATATGAGTAATAAGGTTATTAATCCCCTCACATGACCCAGAAGTAATGAATGTGCAGTCGCACTGCTTTCAAATGGGAAGATGAGTCAGACTGTGAACCTCCAGTCTTCATGCTACACTGGCAGTGTGGAGAAGTCAAAGGAATAGAACAAGAGAGCGGATGAGAGGAAAGATTGTTCTAGTCTGGAAAAATAAAACCAAACGGTAACTAGCAAGAGCGTGGAACTAAATTTGTTACGTGAAAATGAATAATCTGGATCTGGATCAAAATGCTAATCATGACACACACTTAAGATCATTTCGCTTACGCAAGCGCTCTCGAGTGTGTGACACAGTCTTCATCCGCAGGTAAAGTTTGGGTAAGTTAAAGCACAAGAAGCAGCGAGTAAGAGGACCTTGAGTTGAGATTGATTTACCATCTGCTCTCTCCAAGGTCGAGAACTATCACGCTGATGTTTTTAGACGCTATCTAAATTTCATACCGTGCAGCACTGAGAGCAAATGCTCTCTTGCTGCGGCTCCACTTAGAGATAAAAATGCAGTGAAAAATGTACAGAATTTTAGAGAATTGAGAAATTAAATTAGCAGGAAATCTATTCGATATTCAGGAATCTCTATCGATAGATGTTGGACCGCAAAATGTAGGGAAGAAGAAGGATTCTGCACGGCAGTTCTGGACTAATACACCGAAACGTACCTTATAAAAAAGTGATACTGTCAACACTAAAAACCCAAATCATTTTGTTCATGATTTAACTAAAATGTATGAAATCGTTTTTGAGATTTTCTGCCGGGTTCCTCTGTTTTAGGGTTCTGTAAAGCCATCTGATGCGAATCGAGTGTCCCCTCCACAGACTTAACACAGTCCTCAATGCCGCGGTTCGACATGATTATCAAATGACCTAACAAGTGACCCACCATAATTGCCTGTATTAGTCACTCAAGCGCAGACCCCTTGACACAGCCATGTGGACATTGGAGACGGGGGAGGAGGAGAGGAAGGGGGAGGAATTCCTCTGGGCAACCAGAGACTCTGCCCAAAAAAAAACAAAAAAACAAAAACGAGCCGGAGCGTGAAAAATTAATCATATTGTAATAAAGTGGCAGAACCGTGATATTATGCATGCACAGTGGGAGCACGTTCCCATCCGAGCGGCGTGTCAGCTCCTCCCTCAGCCGAGCCGAGGTGGGAACGGGAGCCGCCGCCTGTCAGGAATACAACAACAAGGTCAACTGCCGTTTAGCGGCGCAGCATTACTCGAATGCCAGTAAAACACATCCCTCTGCCCAGGCTGCCGACCTTGTCTTGTTTAATAAAATGTAGTGACCACGCGTAAGTTTGCAGCCTGTTAAACAGCCTGCGGACTCGCCCGCGATGGGGAGCAACGCCTGACTGTGATTCCTGCCCACTGGTCTGTGATACCAACCTGCGTTACATATTAGAGAAGTGGCTGATTGGATATTGAGTGATGCTGCTTGGAGGGGGGAGGGGAGGGTGTTGTAGAGAGCTGTTCAGATTTACATATTTTTCTCTTGCAGTAAGTCCACAGCATCACTGCTTGCACCTGCGTAATAACAACGATAAAAAACTGATGATGACATAATAACTGAATTTTCCCTTCCCCCCCTACACTCACATCCGTTATTCTTTTCAACACGCATCAGCACACAGTTTACTGCCGCTGAGCGCGAGCATCCTCCCTGTAGGCAGCGAGCAGTCAGAGAAGCAATCATACTGACGAAGGTCACGTGTGTTCTCGATGCACTTTCAGACTACAGGAGTCAATCCGTGATGATGAAACAACTCGATCCAAATGGACAATTAATCCTCATCGAATTGGGTCAAAATGTGCCTCAGTAAAAGGCTGATTGTACACAGTCTGTGGCTATTGTTCAGAGGGAACAGAACATGTATGCAAAAGTTCCAAATGGGGCTAATTTTTAATGATCTAAAGGTGTCTGAATTACTCATGTACATCCTCTCAGTCTCTCCGGATCTTAAGGTCCAGATCGTAGACTGATTTTGATTAATCGATACTGCAACAGGATGGCGGCAAATTGGCTTTTAAAGAAAGGGCTTTCTGCTTTCCTGCTGAGAGTTAGATGAGACAGGAAACGGAAAACCCTATTCCTCTGAACCCAGAAGGGCGGATCAATCAGCAACTAGTGGGAGTGGCTCAGTGCAATAACGTTGAAGTCCAGCGGTAGCGATTAAAACAGTCGTAGCAACGTTGGCAAACGTTTGTTTATAAGAAGTCTGCAGTGGTCATTTACTGACATGGCATTGTACTCCGCTCACATTGGGAGAGGGTCTGTGTTTTGAAGCACAACATACATCAGATGGCAGTTAGTTAAAGGCTGCTCCAATAGTTTAAAAATTAAACTCATGTCGAGGGTCTTCTGACCAGCTGGGGCCTCACCCTCAGGTCAACCAAAGGTTAAAGCCTCACGGTCGGACGTCCCTGAGCTCCAACACAACCAGCCTGATCATCCATCACCGAGTGTTGACAGCACCAAATATTAGCTGCTAGCAGCTCTGCACCTGAACCTCAAAGCAAAGTAATAACCATGCAAGAATACTGAAAGTCAATCACTGAATAAGTCAGTTCCCGGTGCCGAGTGATGAACTGTACGCTGCTGCTGCTGCTGCTGTCACCTTCCGTCTCCGAGAGGTGACTATTCCCACGACAAGTGCCTTGTCTCATTGCAACATTAGCCTTGAAAAGGGCTGAAAAAATAGTTTGAATGTAATGTAATTTAGCCTAGCATGTCAGTCTCTTGACGGCTACATCCATCATTGTCAGCAAAGGCTACATCAGTGCGGGCCCCAAGGTTTCGCCAAAGGATACTTGACTCGTGAATGTCTCACTCAGGTGTCTCGAATCATCGCGGGGATGAATAGACGGGTCTAAGTGAAAGTGGCAGGGAACACCATGCCCTGCTTATTCTGAACGACGAGCATCTTTCGGACTGGGAGCGGCGATGATACAGCCACGCCAGTTCTGCAATACCCACAGACAGGAGAGTCTGAAGTTTGTATTTACCGTAGGCGTGACAAGTAAAAACTTTCTGGGTTTCTGGGTGTCAAGGTAAAATGGAATATTCCCGTATCATCCAGCCAGTGAACAGGCTCGGAGGAAGAAAGACAAAAAAAAAAAGAAGGTCTGTTTGTGTTTTGTTTACAGCTGACATTTAAGCTGGGTAATGGCTAAAGCATTGTGGTATTCAGTGGGAGGCTATTTTATCATATTTCATTAGCGTGGCTCGTTAGGATCAGATATTACTGAGGAGATTCCTGGCTACTGAGTGATGTCTGACCCCCCCCCCCCCCTCCCCACACACACACACACACCTTCCTTCCCCCCTCCACACACACACACACACACACACACACACACATACACACACACACACACCTCAGACTTCAAGTAAAAAATAAAAAATAAATCGGCTAAAAAAAAAGAACATCAAAGGCTTTTATCTGCCTTTCATCATGTGGAGGTTGGCAATTTCACAAACCAGGCAATTAGAGCTCGTTAAGGCCATCGCACTGTTGCTGTTCCACATTCGGCCGTTTAAAACATCGCTGTGTAAGGTTTGTTTTATTAATTTGACTTTATAACGTCGTCATTGCCTGATTAACATTGATCCAAAAAGGGAAAAGCATTTCGTTCCGTGAATGGGCGCCTCAGGATTGATGCCACATTATTCTGATTTAACTAAATAGACTGAATTTAGATTCTTCAACTTCTGCCTTTTGTTTTGATGACAGACAGAAGGAAGACGGTACAAACAAACAGACAACAAAATAAAACAAAAAATACCAATTGCTTCAAATAATGGATGGAAGAAATGATCAAGCATTTGATTTGCATGGGATTAATATTATCAGGGGACATCTGTCCTCCCCCAAAAAACATTGCGGATTCACAAGACGCAAGCATGGCAGCTCCTCATGGGATTACATGAATCAACTCATTCGTTATTATAAATCCTCTGACCACCTCAGGGAATATTAACTCACACAGATTTCTTCTCTTTAGGAATCTAAATCACTTGTTGTGATGTTTTTGCGGAGTGAGTTTCACACAATTAGAAAAAAACATGCAAACTCCAAAAGAATTTATACAATTTAAAAGAATATCGTAAACCACTGAGCTACTGTATGTCTTAATCCACGATATGGATACGCAGCGTTATCTCTTCCAACCTTCCCCACAGTCGTCCTCTAACAGAGCCCGCTGGCGTCGTCACTTTGATGAATGTTAATGTACCCTCCGCTTGTTCGTCAATTTTCTGGGACTTTTGTCTTATATTGGTTCCACCTTGAACTGGTTTCTTGGCCCAGTGTGAGACAGGAGGCAGATTAATGCCACATCTTTGAAATCTCAGTCACATAGCGGCAGCAGCACCAACCAGCTCAACCACGAAAATAAATCTCCAGTTTGCCATCTGTCAACCACGTTGACTAATATCCAGGTCCAAAAAGAAAAAAAAATGAAAAACTAGCCTTGATTTATACCCAAATCGAAATAAGAAAAGAGAGCGGGAGACACACATCAGTGAGTGCTGATACACCATTCCCCTGCAACTAGCTGTGTTTTGGTCGCCCAGGCCAATGTCAACATATTTCATGAGACAGGTTGGTGCCAGGTTCCAAAGCATTTTAATTTGGATGCTTTCCTGTTCCCAGAAAAAAGTCAAATAGAAAACGCTGCCAGAGAGGGAGGGAATTTAAATCACCGCCATCACGATGAGTTTACACTTCAGTAATGAAGGGAGAAGTGGGAGTTCAAATCGAAGCCGTATGTACAAACTAATCAGAATAACATTACTACGTATGTATGGTATCAATGAGCTGCAGGGATGACGTGCTTTTTTTTTTTAAGGATATTATTAGCTTCAGCATTTCTATATTTTAAATGTACTTAAGTGTGGTGATGATGCAAATGAATGTTCTCAGACCAGCAGGCTTCATGACTAATGTTGTACAGTATTATTTATCTGAATAGAGCTGCAGAACATTACTGGCCAGATGGGAAGGAAAATGTGCACAAATATCATATCTGTGTGGGCTTGGTCTACCAGCTGTCTAATTTACAAGCCTGATGAGATGCAAACGGATGTTTGTCAAAATGAATCAGCCAGACGTTAAATAATTGTATCAGAAAGGGTGCTTTTTCTTTTGCCTCCACATGTTGTTTTTTTTAGAAGATGTGAAGGTGCAGAGCGTCTTGTTTTGGCTGCTTCCAGGATGTATGCTGATATTGTGCTGCAGAGGGAAAGCCGGTCTTTATTTCACTGCTGTGGGTGCACATTACAGACCACTGGAAAGCCAGCAGCTGACAGTTTTATGGATGCGAGTGACGGTTCTCAGCAAGCCGAGGCGAACTAAGGTTTATTTGTCCATCCAAGTGAACGGCCGTGTTGCCAAACAGTCTTAAACGCGCACATTGTTTGTCTGCAGATCCTCGGAGAGATCTGTGCTGCTTTGAAACTCCAATCTAAGAATCTCCAAACAGTCTCATCCGCGGTGTGAATGTGTGAGTTTGCAGCGTTTATCTGTCTACATGTGTCTCTATGTGCAGTTTGCTCGCGGTGATTCATCACAAATATTCCAGTCTGCGTGCATGTAAACGTGTGATAATGAGCGAGCCGTGCGTGGGACACCGTGTGCGTTTGAATGTGTGATATACATGTTGGGATTGTGCTGTTTTTTTTTTTTTTCAGAGTATTAGGTTACATGTGAAGTGGTCATTCGCGCAAACAGATCCACACTTATTTCCCCCCTGCAAGTGGAGAAGCTCTTAATTATTAAGGAGGGGGCATTGATTTTATGACTTGGCAAACAAAGGCGCGGCTTGAAAAGAAAAGGACTTGGAGTGGGAAGAATGTGAGTTGATGTCCTCTACAAGTTTTTCCAGTAACATATCGAGCTTTTTCGAGGTCGTCATGATATCGTATGACTATCAGGTTTTTTTTAAATAATTAAAAAGACATCACAAAATCCATGAATCTCTTTCTTTCTTGTTTATTTTTGGCGACTCAACGCAGCCTCGCTTGGTTCTTGAGATGATCCAAAAACTGTGTCGTCAGTGTCTTCTATCAGGAGGCGAAAATAACAATTTTACATCCGAGGAGCAAAATTGAGCTACTATACGCCGACGTGTTGGTATCAGACAGTGTTCAAAGAAACCTGCCCACTTGTTTGTCTTTTATTTCCTCATGTCTGCCTGTAACTCTGTATTGGCAGCTGATGTTCTTAAGTCCTAAACTGTAAAAAAAAAAGAAGGTAAAAAGTGTCTCGAACTTAACGGCAGTGCAGACACACTAAAAGAAGCTGCTTTTATTTTCCAGCATCGTCTTAGACATGACTCTTCAGCTCTTTTTTAGATTTATAATACATTAGCAAGCATGCTATGACAGTCTTAGAAATTAAACGAGTGATTAAAGCGAATTTAGTAATCCAAATTTTACACTTGTGAGTTTTTCTGAAGTGATGTCTTAATGTAGCCGAAGGCACCAGATGGTGAATACCATTTCAGTTGGTGGAGAGAGGGAGAAAAAAAATTATATAAGCTCGCAGCAGTCCCAGTTTACTTTAATTTGATTTTTCAGGTCGTGTGAATTGCCTTTAGTTCCATAGTTGAGTTTTGTTAATGGAAACAGAGGACTTTTTGGCCAGTGTGTGCTTCATATCGAATGTATGAAATTACAATAAAGTAGCACTGCAGTCATTCTTGTGAGTAAAAGCTATTGCAATTGAATATAATTATAGATGAGGGACCTAACTGTGAAATCCATAACAGTGTAATAAAATGGAGAAAATAATTATATTTGAAAATGTGCGCACAAACAGCGAAGAAATACAGAACTGTCTGCTTGTTTCTTAATATTTTCTGCTAATGTGATCCATTTGTCTGCATCTCTTCTTTTACCCTTCAGCCTTTCATTTTCGTACAGTTAATAGAATCCATATCGGCTGCATCTGTCCCTCACCGTGCTTCATTTTCACTATTTAGTGTGTTGTAACTCAAGTAAATGTAAATCATTTGCAGATGTCACACGTTTCACGAGCTTATAATTATTCTCTGCAGAGCTATCGGAAATGTTTCAGGTGTCCACGAGAGCCGGTGGTTTGATGCAGGTGGAAATACGTTGGTGTTAAAAAGTAATACAGACAGATCCTGTTGAAAACAAGGGAATAAAGGCGAGACAAAGGACGAGGTAGCTCAACGGCTAAAAGGCAATAAAACCAAATGTATGTTATATGAAATATTGCTTCCAATTTCTCCACATGTAATGCCACCAATTCTTATGTTAAATACCTGAGACATCAACCAGAGGGCTGTTAGAATTGACATTAACAGATGGCTGCATTACTCATTTATCCCACTTTATTTATCTATTTACCAGCAAAGACAAAGGAAAGTCACACCGACAGTTAAATGAATTGCAAAAAGAACGCGCGTGGACGCCGACAATTAGCGGTACGTCTGCACTTCAAGCAAAATATGAAACATATCCTTCCAGCTTCATCGGACAAAACAGCCATATTCATCTTTTCTGACATGCAAGAGGAGGTTGGGTTTTTTTTGGTTCCATTTTTCCACCCTGCACCTGTGTAGCCTCTCCTCACGACACCATTCATCTTCCGCCGGTGTGAAGGTTAAGGACCCGTTCACCTGACCACCACGTATCATTGATTGCGCTGTAACGCAGTGCGACTGTGTGAGAATGCGTGTCACGCCTTGGCTGCACATCACTGGTTCGGTTGGCATAGTGTGAAAACATTTACAGTTTAAGGGCCCGCTGGGAGCCCTGCTCTACAGCGCCGGTTTCATTTCCGTCTTCCTCTGAATGGAAACAGAAGGACTGCTGAGGGTTTCTTTACAGAGCGAGTCTGCAAGCAAATGCAATTTGTTTTGTCAAAATCTGATATTTATGGACGACTTTCCACATTGTGTTTTTACAAGTGACCAGACTGGGTTGTGTGGGTTTCAATGGCCACTGTCACAATACCAGTGCAAATGTTAACGAGCTGGAAGAGGGCATAAAAGAGCGCTGTCGCTTCCTCTTTTTCACGACACTAATTTCTATTTAAAAGGAAAAACAATTTTGTTCAAATACTTAGTTGCCAGGGAATTTAGTACGCCACAGCTAAACCTATTGGTATCCAACACAAGCCCTGGTGGTCTAGACCTCCGGTTCAATGTATGAACTGGAATTTAAATCTGAGCCGGCGGTCTGAATGCGTGAAGGCGGTGTCGGGTACTTCTGAGGGGCCGAGATTTGTTATTTAATGGATACGCAGTCGGCAATTACAGCATAAAGAATCCAAGTTTCAGTGAGAAGGAGCGCCGTGCCTCAAATGTCTTTTCCTATGGTCGCTATAGCAACTACAAGAGCTTCCCACATAAAACCTATTAGCACCGCTAGCTAAAAGAGATAGGCAAAAAGACAGAAATTGCTCTTGCAGGTCGAGGCTGCATTTAGCGCTGCGATGAATTAAGGTTCTATAAAGTACATCTATAAAGTGAAAGGGTGAAGGAAATGATGGATGGATGGATGGATGGATGGATGGATGGATGGATGGATGGATGGATGGATGGATGGATAGATAGATAGATAGATAGATAGATAGATAGATAGATAGATAGATAGATAGATAGAGTCTTTTATGTGTGCTCTGTATTACCCTCTTAATAATCGTGCTTTTCATTCAGGGCAACATTACCATGGCACACACCCTACAGGCTGCCTGATTTCTCAAAGGGCCTTTGCATATTGAATCAAATCAAGTGAAACAGAGCCAGCACAACTAAATGGGAAATGTTGCTCCTCCCGACAGGCAGAGAGCCGCTGTCATCAGTTTAGGACATCACAGAGTCTTCTGCATATCTGACAAAAAAAAAAAAAAATATCATTTAATCTCCCACTCCGGATGGACTAAATATGCAGACAGATGTTGCTGCTGATTTGAATGTAGAAGATGAAATTGTTGATAAAGCGCTGTTCGCCCAGCAGTCGTTTCCATCCTTCCAGATTCCTTCTGCTTTTAGATGTTGTTTGATTTTAACACACGACGCGGTGCTAAAATCTAAAGAATGCACGAGTCCATTGACGTCTTTTTTCAGCAGATATCTGACATACAATAACGCTGCGCTAGCTCATTAGTTCAGTGTTTCTGTCTGCTGTATTCATGCAGTTTAAGAAAGCATCTCTAGAAAGCAATAAAGCGGACTGGAAGTCGTCTCTGTTGCTAGGGTCGTCGCTAAGGGTTACTACTTCCTGGAAAAGTAGTACCCCGTGTATTGGCATGGTAACGGCGATCGCACTAACAAAAAGTTATATGTTTTGAGAGCAAATCGCCCCACAACATGAAAACATTTTGATTACATATTTTATTCAGTTGGTGACTTGTTGTGTCATCGCAATATTAATCGAGAGGGTGTGCTGCAACGTCGTCATTAGCACGTCCTTAAGCATCACCGTAATACTGCTTTAATTCTGTAACGCTTTTACGCATGTTTTCATATGTAATTTCAACCTGCAGTCACTCCCAGGGCGTCACACGTTGCCTCTTTGATTAAAGCCCGCCGGTGTCTCCGAACAAGGTCCCCACGGTGTGGAGTCAGTTTGCTCGGGGTTTAGGAAAACATCATGCTTTTGGTTAAAATAATTACGCAAGTCACAAAAGTTAAAGACGTAAAATAAGCCTGTGGTAACGTTTGCTCTCACGCTGACATGAACTGTGGTCTCCGGGGTGAAAGTCCCGTGTTGAATCCATCCAACCTCCTCCCTGCTCGGACTTTCTCACCCTTTATATTACATCACCCGACTCCCCCTCTCTCTGATTCGAGTGGTCACGGCACCGTTTGCCAAAAGGCACCTTGTGCATATCTCTGAGGTGCCAGCAGTATTTAGAGGCCCCGGGAACGAGGACGGGCCAGTTATTTAGTGCGCCTCTTCAGCTGTTTGTGATTTCCTGCTTTTCCTATAACACCTATGATTTCATTTATTGCTGCCCGCTTCGGTTGACATCATGTGTTCGGCTGCGGGTGACACGTTTATGGGAAGAGTGTGAAATTCAACACGATATATCTTGCACATCCACTTGGATTTTGGTTTCTTGACATGTCTGACTGGTGAAAATGTCATCTCGGCCTCTTTAAACCAACTTTTTCTCTTTGTGAAAGCAGTGATTGGTCTTTGTCATGAGCAACGCCCATCGCTATTTTCTAACTGTCTCTTATTGATTTCTTCTTCACACCGCAACAATAGACGTAATTATATTCGATCGGAAAATGTGTGAAAGCTCTCCTGATGTGATGAAAATGTGAACACTGAGTAAAGCCATGTAATGAGGACAAGTAGCTGACTGTCATGTCATTTCTCTCTGACTCCATTAGTCAATACTAATGCTTTTTAACCTGACAGACATCAACTGTGACGGTAATTAACTAATCAAGCAGTTCGCGGCTGTTTAAACTCAAGTTGTGTCTTTCACAGTTGCTTGCACTGCCTCTGCTGTGTTCCCGATGGTGTACTTGTGTACTGACACACTCACTACATGGGCAGAGGTATTTTCTGGTTTCAGTTGCATTTATGTGTTCTTCATCTTTACATCCCCAGATGGCACAGGAACAGCACTGACATGCCAACGTAAATACTGCACGTTCACTTTTTTTCCTTTTCTTTGTCATATTTCTAACTGCTCAGTCTTTATCTCGGCTCATTTTCACTTCCTTCCTGGTGTCAATGCAGAAGGCATTATAGTCACAAACATCAACGCTGAGGAAGGCTGAGATCTGCCACGCTGCAGAGGAGTGAAACATGCTCCTTTGTTCAGGTACCAGGTTTTTTTTTTTTTTTTTTTTCTTGCCTCCTCCTCGTTTGCTCCTCGAGCACCAGTGGATGACAGCAAATGTGTTCGCGCGGGGGAGTCAAAGAAAAAAAAAAATCCTTAGCATGTCCAAACCTGCAAATGTGGTTTCGTTGTCGTGTAAAAAGATTATATTCCGTCTTGTTTTTGGCCGCTCATGTTCCGTGTGAGCTCGAACTCACCCGTCTGCCCGAGCGCAGCTTTATATCGGGAGAGACACGTTTTGTGGCTTCTGACTCTTTTGTGACTTAAAAATACTTGAAAGAGGGAATTCGGGTTTTCCCTCTCCGTGTCCTCTCCTTCACTCTCCGGCACTAGTTTATCGCCCCTCCTCTCCGCCGCTCCCCGCTGTGTTCTTAAACATTGGCATCTGTGTCTCAGCGGCGGGGTCGGCGGATCAGCTCGGCCGCCGTCGGTGGCGGTCGCTGCAAAGCTGCATGCTCCGTGTCAATAAGACCTCAGCTCAGCTACGAGACCGGGCTGTCAGAGCGCACGTCTCAAAAGGCCACGCTGACACCAAGGAAAACCTCGGCAGCTCATGCAAATGATCTCTGTGCACACAAACTAGCCGGCTGTTCAGGCGAAACCACACACAGATTCTACTGATTCTGAATGCTGACCGCACCGAGGTGGTCTCACAGAATTAAATTACTACCCGCTGGAGAACAAGAAAAAAGGACAACAAAACCGGTGGTCGGTGGGATTATTGAAGAGGTTGAAGATGGTTGATTTGGGGCAACAATATGAGAGACAGTCAGCCTTGTTTGCCTTCCAGATCTGTTTATGGTGCACACACAGCTCCGAAATAGACCAAATCGATGCACAGCTACTCACTGACTCCAATTACCCTAACAGGAGAATGATGATGGGGATCATCTGCTGGGCAACACAAACCCAGAGAGGGTCGCGCCGGCCACATTAGCCACTCATTTTCTCATTTTTCACTCAGGATCTTACGAGCTCCAAACTGAGCCGATGCGGAGGAATCCAGCTCTTCCAGTCTGTCGCGCCGCTACTGATTCAGTTTGTGTCTCGCTCAGCTGTGTTTATTTAATGAGTGACAGGGTTTAGAGAAGCTGCCCGACTGCAAGATAGTTAAATAACACATTTTACAACTTATATCTCTAAATCTGAAAATCCAAACCAGATGCACATCCTGCGCTGCTGGAATTAAAGCGACTTTGCAATTTATTTGTGAAGTGGTTGTATGTTTTCGAGGGGGGGGGGGGGGAACAACAACAACAAAATGGCGCCATCCCGATGATTGGGCATGACAGGTCAGAACGTGTCCAGCTAAAACATGACATGACAAATAGTCTCGGACTCAAAAGTTTAGTTTGAAGTGTGCAAGAGTTAAAGTGTTCATTTCATCAACGAAAACTACAAAACACAAAACTAGATACTGGACTCATTTTTCATCTCGGAGATTAAACTAAAATGAAATAAAAGCAACAAATACAAACGAAATGATCGGTGGACAAATGAACTATTGACTCTGCCTCTGTTGAATCACACACTGCAGCGAGTGATGAGTCAGAGTTAACCTCTGCTGACCCAAATATCTCCTACTAGGTAGGTTTGACCTGTTGTACCAGTGTTAGCAATAAGCTCTCTTATTTTCAGAAACGTTATGTGTCTGTCAGTACTTTTAAGTCGTTACTGCTTCTTGGAGGAAACAGATGTATGAACTAAAAGCCATCTATGGATCACAATGAAAATTAGACAAACCGAACACACGCAGGCAGCAGACGACATTTAAAACGGCGATTTACCGCCTCACGTTTGCATGCGTATGAAAAAGTTGCATTTAACATTCAGACTCGTAGGTAGTGAAGGAATCCTCGTGTGTTTACATGCTTGGTCATGAAACAAGGACACAATCTATCCTTGTTTCTGAGTTATGGTGCTGGAAAGTGTTTTTTGGTAAATACATTTTGATGACCTTCAACCACCAAAAATCGAATCACCTCATCCTTGAGTCCAACTGATTGGTAACGCCACGTTTGAATAAATTCCTTCACGGCATTCCTGAAATATTGTGTTGACAACCAGGGATGAAGGTGAGGTCACAGTGACCTTGACCTTTGAGCGTCGGCCCACCCAACATCTAATCAGGTGATCCTTCAGTCAAAGTCTTTTTTCTTAAATCACATACTTCCATTAGTACACTTATACGTGTACATTTCGACAAATTGAATTTTGAATGTCTCAGTTCAAACGCTGCCTTTCTGCACTTACTGGAAATCGCAGCAACATCTGAATACATCTTCCGCCAACTTAGCCAAAAGCTTTGTTTACTTATTTTGACCTAGAAACGTGTTTCTGTTACCTCTGTTTCATGCACACAAACATATTGATGGCTTCTATCCAACACCAGTTTATCAGTATGCAGCTTCCCCAGAGGCTGCAGGTTGTTTTGTAATTGGATTCATTTATTTATTTAAAAAAAAAAAAAAAAAAAAAAAAATCCCCCCAAAACTGAATCATTATCAGCTGCCAAATTAAAGTTTGTAGCCTAACTTTGAATTTTTGTTTTTTTTGTTTTTCTCTTTCAAAGCAAACGCAAGTCGAGAAGCGTGACAGCATCAGAGAGACGGTCAGAGCAAAGACGAGGCCGGACTTTGTGTCGAGCAAACCGAGGGGAGAGCTCTTGATTTAACAAACTGTAAACACGACAGCTTGTGGCGTCCGTGTTGTGACACGAGATGACATCTATCATTAGGAGATGAATTAACAGAACAATCCCACAGACCGACTGCACTCATTTACAGCTGTCCTACTGGGCTCATAGCATGAGGCTGTGCAGCTCAAACACTTACTTACACACACACACACACACACGAGTGAACACAAAATTTACAGAGTGCTAGCACTGTCACAAGTCCTGGGGCTAAGAAGCTTTCTGATTTACTTTGGTAATCCCAGCTGTAAGTCCCCTCATGACTGTCGGAGTTCACTGCTGATGCTAAATAAGAGAAAAGAGCGGTAAAAATGTAATTACTCCGAATCTTTATTTCCTCTTTAGGTAATTAGCGATGTAGCATTACAACCTCAGGACGACTTGAAGTAATATTTACTGTACATTTAAGGGCTTAGCAGTGCCTGCTAACCATAACCAATTACACCTGATTAGCAATTTTGCACGTGTTATATAAATGCCACTGTTACTGCAACGGAGCAACCTAATTACAGTGTGACTTTGGAAATGATGTCATGCTGCGTATTGCCCCTCAGACATGTTTGGTTCTCTCCTATTTTTAAATGAATAACAAAAATGTCTTTTTTGTTTTGTTTTGTTTTCATAGATGATAAATCACGATAATGAACACAGACCCTCTGTTCTCAAAGAACATGGAAGGAAAGAGGTTAATGGTTATTGGGAAGTAGGGAACATGTTGTATCTTATTAAGGGCTGCTACCTCTGCCCTGAAAGGAACAATCAGGCTTGCCTGCGAGGAAATTGTGATTGTGAGATTGGGTTGAACATAATGCACTCCGAGCTACGTGCCGCTCGGCGTGGAGGGAGGAAAAAAAAAAAACGAAAAGAAATTACTTTCATTAAATTACACTGAAGTTTATACATCAACGATGATAAGCTCTCGGAGGGGCCGGCCGTCTCAGCTGCCGGAAGATTGAAGCGTAACGACTCCCCGCGACACGAGGGGCGAAATGAAATATTCGATTCATTTTCTGCAAAATTCACATGTAAAAGGGAATTACAGGAAAACACAAGGATTCCACTGAGCACATACGTTGTATACAAGTGAGTGCTTAAGCACTCGGCCCTTCACTACACAGCGCAGCTTAATCATGAGTGTTATTACAAAAACCAGATGTTTGGCTCCTAATCCATCTTCTAATTTGATTAGCAAATTGTCAATACAAAGTCAGGCTCTTTAGGGAGGCTGGACTGAGTCGCATCAAGCAGTAATTTAGCTGTCTGGTAACCGGTGCTGCTCGTAGCAGTGTGGGTAGCGGGTCGCATGCCAGCTTGTTCACTCCTTTCACGGTAATTCCGAGCATATGTCAGACAGCGGCGCTCCTGTTGTCCAAATATGAGCCGAGAGGTGTCATTATCTCCGTATTTAGCATGCAGTCCCATGCTGAGCACGAGCGGCGGTCACCCCGGATACCAGTGACAGCAACTGTCCCGCGATCAATTAAAGTGCGCGGCGTTTATTGAGAGGAAGGAACGCCACAATTAAAGCTAGAGTGCCTCGAGATTCCGCTTCCACAGTTAATTTTTTACCAATTAAATTAAATTGACTTTGCTCCGGTTTGATTGGCAGTTACACAGCTTGCATTGGATCTTCATCAACACTGATTGCACTTCAAGGAGGGTAAAAGAGTGAGGGATCTGCCGTGACAGCTCAGGACATGGGTAGCAGGCATGTATCCAAAACGCAGCAGTCGGGGAGGAAAAAAAAACAAAACAAGGAAGATGCAAGATGAGGCTAAAAATCAGGTTTCACACTCGCTCGCGTTCCTCATCAGAGGGAAGAAAGAGGCATATCTGACAGGCTCTAAGTAATCTTAACAAGTCAGCCCTTGGAAAAAAATACAAAATGGTAAAACACTTGGCTACCATTTGGACATAGTGAATTAGAAAAGCCCCTCAATTCCAGAGTTCTGTGGAATTGAAGATGGATGGCTGTATCTAAAAGCTTTATGACTCAGTTTTGCAGTTTGAAGGAGTGACAGCGACACTCCTTCTCGAGTCAGGAAAACATAGTGTTTCCCATCCGGGTTTGTTGTTCCCACAGCGGCTGCACATAAAGCACATCGGACCGGGGAAAGGCTGAGGGGAATTGATAGCGCAAAGGGTATTTATCGGTCCAGATTCACTGCCTGCCATCGTTGGATCACTTCTCAGGGTTGTCCCTCGGACCAGACTGAGCTCCCCTTAATTTACACTGCATCAGGACGCCGTGCTGCAGGAGAGAAATGTTACCAATAATCCTGATGTGTTGTAAATCCTTGAGGTTTCCAAGTATGTGGTCCCGCTTCTGCAGGCTCACAGTGAAAATTCAGAGTTAAGCTTTGAAGCAAACAAGTGGATCTAATCAATTAAACACCAAGGTTTTTGTTTCACACCTGAGAGCCTGAACAAGGTCTACATACTTCTTACTTTGTACACATTTTAACTACTAGTTTTGTTTTCACTATACTATTATTATAACGGTATTACGAACAGCACTTTATTTTCTCTTGTTTTTTTTCAAGTTGACTTTTTGATTTCTTTAGAGAACCAGATTACTTCCAGTTTATTTTATCCTTCAACTCTTTAATAGATGATGACAGTTGGCTTCCGCTTTTTGTCGAGAGTCTGAACCATCCACAAACTGTTTGAACACTTCAAACAAACGGAACCGAGCTTCAGTGGGATCTGAACTGAGACCACTTCTTTTGGTCGAACCAGATTTTGGTCCTTTGGTCTGTGAGCTTATATTTAAAGAATATTAAATCTTTAATAATAGCATGAAAATGTGCCAACCCAGCCTTTTGTTGTACGGTGGGATGGTGGGGAAGAAGTGGAACAGTTTTTGCACAAGGTGTGACTCTTATCTTTGCTCAGAAAACCCTTTCAGGTGTCTTTTCAGTTCCCGTGTGCTTGAACTTGATTATATGTGTTTAAGAGAGGGCTGGTTTACCTTGAATCTACAGTAGATTGGAAAATGTGCAGCACAAGGGGTACGTTGTCTTTTATTTTGCAAAGTCATCACATTGCATTGTGTTAATATGTATAGAAAACAAATCTTTTCCTCCATGCACCTAGGCACCTGGACCTTACAGACTGTTTACAAGTTAATATGGGAAATGACTCTGCTGAAGCTGACACCTCAGATCACTAATGAGGTTTTGGCTTTGTTCTGATTGAGGCACCCTCCACTGTGAATCAAACAACCCCACGTCAAATGCATGATGTTGTTTGCGTTTGTCGCTTCGCTTGATGAGCGGGCGGGAAAAACAACCGAATGTGTTTGTTTTCCAGTTGTTTAATAACCAATTAGTCATAAAGCTTTAAGCACAATTCAAAATGGACAAAAGGGGAGCTCGCAACCCTTCGCGCCACGCTGCATTAAAAGAGCTGTCTAACTTCGGCAGCAGTTTATTTTTTTATGCTAAAATAACATTGCCATCAGTAAAAGAGAGAATCGAGTTCTCCCATTAGAGAGAAGCGGCTATTATCCATGGTGTACATTCAGTATTATTACCAGAATAGTCGTCATTCTCTCTGAAACAGGTTGTTATTGTGGATCCGAGACTCTCATCAAGGGAACCTCTGAATCATTTTCTATTTTAGAATCAATGTGACACGACTTAAATTCCGCCTCATCATCTCCACGTGGGGATAACGAGTTACGGCTGTCACCCCAAATTGCAACTTTGTACAGAGAAGAGGAGCGCGAGCAACACTTGGGCGATGTCAAGAAAATAAATCAGCTCAACACGCTGCAAGAGCCGTCTTTGTACCGGAAATGTTGCTGAAGCAGCTGCTTCTATTTAACCAACCTGTCTATCACGACCTGAAACTGAGCGGAGACGACCTTTAAAACGAGAAAATAAGTCATAGAAACATATAACCAGGCAGAATAAGTACGTTGGGTGGCCTGCCTTATTTGACAGTAAAGAAAATTGCTAATAAAAAAAAAAGCAGTGCATCAGGAGAAAATATTGTTTTTAAGCCTGACTACAACATAAAATATTATTTTAAGTTGTTGTTGTGTTTTTTTTTTACAGCACATGACATTTGTTTTCACACTCAACAGATCTCATTTGTCTCTCTATCATCCTTTTCCCTCTGTTTTAATTGCATCTGACAGTTGTTTATCCGTGGCTGAGTAAAGACAAAACGCCAGCGAAAGAGCGCGCCTCGGTAATACCGTAGCAGGCATGCTGATGTAAAGCGTGCAACACCCGCCACAAACAGCACTGGAGGGCTGCTAAATAGAGACGGGAATAAAGATGATAGCATCGATTGATGCTATTATTACTTGTATTTTTCACCACACAAATGTGTTGAAGGGGTTTGAGAGCAGCGGCAGCCAGGTGAGTTTTAAACTACGCCTCAAAACCGCTTTATGATCGGAAGACCAAAAACCTGCTTTCATTACGATAGCTGGCATGTTCATCACAACAGATGCCCCTGCACTCAGCATGTGTCCAAGGTCATAAATCCAGATTACCTAGTTCTTGTGTTGCTTCTTGAGCCATCTGGTGTGATTTAAGCAGTGGGCAACACTTCTTTTCTTTTTTTTTTCAACACCAGCTTCCAGTCCACTTGGCCACGACATAAAAAAAAAAAGAGCTAAATACCATTAGTGATTTAATATATTCCCCAGGTTTTTATTTTTATTTATTTATTTGGTGAGTGTCTATGTTATGAATTAATACCGAGTCTAATGTTGCTCCAAGGGAATGCTGTTTTGATTACATTATACTGAGGAATAATAATTATTTTTTTTAAATCCTTTTTAAAGGGTAGGGAGTTAAAGAAAAATTCACTCTGTAAATGAACTGGCCGATGAACTTGCACTGCGGGGCAGTGATGGGTGGGTGGTATTGATCGGGGGGCCGGGTGTCAAGGCAACTGGCATGAGAGTTCACTGTCAGAATACAGTAATTCTCCTATTTTGATGTGGTTGCGCTCCGTAGCGAGCCTCCAGTTAAGCAGGTGACATTTTGTGTGTTTGAAAATTAATTTTTACATGTATAGTAAGGGTATTATACTGTATGACAGTTGATCTTTAAAGTGTAAATTAAATGCACCCCTTGCAGTAAATATACATCTAGATATACATTTAGAACAAAACAAAACAAAAAAAAACTATTTTCGAATGTAAATTCTCAGTTTCTTTATAAGAAATAGAAAGAACAAAGACAAGAAAAGTAGTTGTTGCATGCGCAAAAGTTTGGGCACGCGGCTCACTCCGTAGGCAGATACCACAGCTTGCACACTCCTTCTGAAGCCAGCTAAGACTCTTCCTTGCGGACTCAAGTTCTGGGATATTTTTAGCCTGTCAATCATGTTCAGGTCAGGGAACTACGAGGGCCACTCGGAAAGCTTCCACTGCTTTAAGTAGTTCGTGGTGTATTTAGAGGTATGCTTTGGGTCATTGTCCTGTCGTTGAAGCCGGCGTTCTTTCAGGTTCAATTTCTTGAATGAATGCCAGACATTTGCATGCACAATTTGGTCATATTTACTGGAGCCCATTTTTCCCCCCTCACGGAGATGTTGCTTGTACTTTAGACTATAAAACTGCACTATGATGATCCTATGGGGGTTATGCTTTATCCTTTCTGCCTTAAAAGTACTTGATCAACAAAAAGATCTTGTCTTGACTTCAACAGTTTTCCCTTAAATGCTTTTTGTTGATGACATTTTAGACAATGCTTTGAAATCTTTATGTAGCCTTCCTCTGCTTTGTAGACATAAATTAGCTTAGCTTTAGCTCAGGAGCTCATGTTGAACGTCATCACAACTGGATTTATCAACCTGTCTCCGGAAGTGTCAGTAGCCGACAATTCCTTATAATAATTATCTCTGCATCAAAACATGTCAACAGTAAGGCCTAATGAATTAATGAAGTTCTGAGACTTTACAAGCAGAAGTCAACTGCAGATGCCACATATTAGTTTTTTTTATTTTATTTCTTAAGTTCATGAAATAAATAGTAACATTGCATGAATATTTGAAGAACAGCTCATATTTTGATGTCTGTTTCCTGCGGGGTGCTGTATTTACTTCTTTTCACTTCAAACATCAAAATAAAGATAATTTTTTTGCTCGGAGTGTTCAGATTGTTTTTGGCATACAACTGTGGTTAAAAAACAGAGATTTTGACATTCAGCAGGGTTGATGTGGAGAAGGACGGTTAATTGCAACTGGATTGTTTCTGCTGTACGTAATTTTAATTAGGCATGTAATTTCAGAAAATAAAAAAAAACAGAGTTGAAAAATGTAAATAACAAAATCCCTTTTTTTTTCTTTTCAGTTATAGTTCTCGACAGGAAACTTTCTGAAAAGATGGCCTGTTTTGTATACTGCAGCATTGCCATATATAGGTTCTCCCTGGCTTCATGTGAACTATCTGATGTTGAGCCAATGATATTCAAAAAGAAAAACAATGGCTCCATACCAACAACACAACAACCAGTGATGCTGGCGCTACACATGTTGGTATCTAATTGTATGTAATTTGTCATCTTTTCCCAGAGTTTAGCTGAAAGTGTATTTCCAGCAGGTTTCTAGAGAATTGGAGGGAAACCGGTCACCTTAGGAGAATATTGTTAAATGTCAGCTTGAACGTCAGTATGCCAGCCTAATTTGGGGGGTCTAACTCTCTCCGGACAGATGTACTGCAGTCAAGTCTTTTTTTTTTGTGTATCTTTGGTTTGCCTGTGGGTCATTTGTGACACTGTCATTTTATTAAGGCTTAAATGGGTAATCACAGCACTTTTGTTTTTAGGAGGTGGGACGGTTCCTTTTGCAGCAACACTTCCAGATTGGCCATCATGACTTTGTTTTTTATTTTTAATTAAATGTAAAGCACCTTATGGATGCAGCTTCTTGATGTGACACATTGACAAACCTCCATCTGTTTTTGCCTGCTTTTACTTGCATTACCAGTAGAAATCACGCGTTGCGACCATAAACAGCATGTCTAGACTTTGTGTTCATAGCGCTGCTGCTCTGCTGGGCTTGTTTTCAGGTGCTGCACATCATGACACTGCTCTTTGTTGCGTAACATTCTTGCTTAACCCAGCTTTAATTTGGGACCCTGACTCTTAGTATAAAAATCAGACATTGCAGTCAGTGCAGTCAGCAGCAATAACTGTGCCAGGAGGTATTTCTGTATCTGCCAAGGACCATTGAGAATATGGCACTTCTTCAATGTAGTAGACCGGGAGAGCTACTGACACCTCAGTAACCCTGGGCCCTGTGATGGAGCATCTCGCCTTTCCAGGTGGACATGCTCATTGTCCGGCTGCCTTATCTCTTCAGGGCCATTCCTCCTGAAGATCACCGGGACTGACAGAGCAGAAGCGTAGGCATTCCTACAGAAATTTCTGGAGCAGGCAAAGCCCCGGGGAGAGCGTTGGCGGTGTGAGCGGAGGGAAAATCTACGGCGTCTGGACCAAAGGCTGTCTGGAGTATCCGAAACAGTCTCTCTGAGATTCAAAAATCCAGCTTGTTAATTACCATCACTGGGATATTTTAAGGGAGTTTTACTGATAAGGATGGGGAATTCTCTCAGCTTGACACACTCTCTCTCTCTCTCTCTCTCTCTCTCTCTCTCCCTCCCTCGCTGTTACTGCCGTAGTGTTATAGTAGTCGTGGAACAATTTAAAGCCCCCTTGGGACTGGATCGATGAGATGGCCCGTTTGTGTCCTAATGCATTATATCTGACAAGTGGTTCCATATCTCAGGATGGATTGTTATTGTGCAGGAGGGCAGTTTGATGTGATGGCAAACTCCTTCCATTACAGAAGATACAAAAGTAAAATTAAATTAAATACATTCTGACATTGTCATGGAGCCCAGGGCATTTCAATCTAATACTATTTGGGTATGTTGCAAAGCATTAAGTTAGAGACATCCAAAAGATAAACGAACAGGTTTCTCATTGTCACCAAACTACATTGATCAAATTCAGAGATAAAAGAATGATCTGCTGTTTAAAATGTAACCGTGATTTTATATAGTTAGTTTGATGGCGCCATCCTCCATTCGCCAATGATTTTTCATGATGCATGCATGTTTTTGTATTAATTAGGCTGTTGATTAAAGTGCAGCCAAATCTTCAGAGATCGTCCTGTCATCAGCAGATTACATGTTCGCACACCCTCGCCACCCCTTTTCAAGCCTACCTGCTTCATCAGTAAAACCGGTCTTGCTCGAGAGAGAGAGCGAGATATAAAACTTAAATTATTAAGAAGTGAGGTGGGCCATTCAATAATACGTTTATATACTTAAATTGATAACAAGGGATTATCCTGCTATTAACGTAAAGCCCAGGTAAGAGTGCACGGTCGTACATGTGTGTGCAGCATCTCAACACGCTTGCCATGTGGGATTTTTTTTACCATCGTTGCTACTGGCAGTAACGCCGGACTCTGAAGTATAAACTCTTTGCCTCTGTGCCTGGAATGAGAATTTTATTGCGCATTATGCAGTTTAATGAGGTAAGAGATTAAGATGTTTCCCTCGCATTGCAAAGGCTTTATTAGCACACTGGATTCAGAAATGACTCTGCCCGGCAGCTACCTCTCATGGCATTGTTTGGCTTGAGCGTGATGGAATGGTTGGTGATTACTTCGCAAATCTCTAATTTGGATGTAATTTCTAAGTGTGGAGTTCGGAGCTAGTAGATGGGGATTTTCTCACGACCTCTTAGGTTGGCCAGACAGCTTTCCTTTGATTTAAGTCAAAGTTTACCGGATGATGTAATTATACTGTGATGATGGTGCTGGTGGCCTTGAAGGAATGCGCATTTAACCTCCATTTAGAGCACCGAGAGTTTTCTTCCACAAGACACATCACAGATAAAGTGTGATAGAATTATCTATCACGTTTAATTACACATTCACTTTTGTTAAACTTTCTCCAAGAAAAATAATGAATCTAATTAATGTTAAATTAAGAATTTTATCAAATATAACCCCTTTTTAAGAAATGTTTTAATGATTATTGTGTAGTTGTTGTTGTTGTTTTTTTTTTACATTGTGTAATTACCTTTCTATGTATAGTTTTTTCACTGTTAGTAATAAAGTCAGTAATTTATGAGCAATTTTCAAATAACCAACATGTTTGTTTGTTTTCTGCTGTACGTCTGAAAAAGTAGCCGCTCAAGGAACCCGGGAGGTAGCGGCATCTGCCTCCTCATGTCAGCACACTGCCCAGTGTTTGGGTTGCATCGCAACGCTGTGGGGCTGCAATGGGTGGGTGGTATTGATCGGGGGGCCGGGTGTCAAGGCAACTGGCATGGGAGTCCACAATCAAGATACTGTAATACGCCTATTTTGATCTGGTTGCTCTCCGTAGAGAGCCTCCAGTTTGTAAATGTGACGTCTCGAGGTCTGAATTTCTCAGAATACGAGGAAATAATTTACTCAGGTATAATGTGGATTCTTGATCTTTCCGACAGAGTGATGAGTGACATCTGCACCCGTGTTTTCCAGAGCTGAATTTGGCATTAATTACATGTCAAATGTTTACAGTCTATTTGAGTAAAACACTTTTGTTTAGATGTTGGGAATTCCCAAAAGGGTCAACGGGAAATGTAAAAGTTTGGATTATGTACAGTTTCAGGATATTCCCAAATCTATGGTGGACCAACCAAAAAAGTCCAAATTCAGTGACTTGATTTACAAACACTGCTTGTAAAGGGGAGGTGAGAAACTTACTCCCCCCCACCCCCATCCAGATTCTCGCTGCCATTCTGCAGCACGTCGGCTGGAGGCCATATTTAGCAGCAGACGCTGACATGCTTGACCTCTGTCAGCGAGACACACAAGGTGGATTACCTTGTGATACTCTCCTGATTCTCTAATCCCAGATCTGTCTCGCGAAGATTAGTGCAGAGGAAATCAACCACATGAGAGGCTGAGAAGTGACAACACCTTTAACTGCCCACCACCCGGCAGCCGTCCCACCACGGCGTTGGTTCATTTTCCTTTTTCTTCAACTGCACTGTTAACTAGCTCTTAGTAAATAGCTGCTGGTGCGAGTGGCTTTAAAATATTCATCGAGCTATTTTCAGCTTCCCCAAACATTGCTCTCATTAGATAATGATTTTTTTTCCCATAAGCAGTGGAAGTTGTTTGTTGGGCTGCATCAGAACAAAAACAGTCTTTTTTTTTTTTAGTTTTCTTTTACTTTTTTGTTTGCTTCAGCTAGTGAACCAGTTTTAATCTTTGCCTGGACAGTGTTTGACTTTAAAGTAACTGTGTACATTTTTTGAGTGGTAAATTCTTGCTGTAACTTGGTGGAGAAACAAAGCAGATTACACGCTACGCCCTCACAAATTAGAGCTCTCATCACTTACGGGTACATAAACAGGTGTCTGACTTAATCATCCGACCTGAGAGCATTACAAACAACAAATGTTTACATACAGTACGTTATCCTGAAACTATGTTCTGCTGTGTCCTTCCCAGTTTGTGGAAAGAGAGTGTTTCAGTGCACAGTACATTTTATGTATATATATATATATGGATGATCATGTGCACAGTGTGATATGTGCTAAGTTAGTATAATGCTCCTGACCTGAGGTTCATATGAATATAGGTTCACTGCACAAGGAGAATTTTGTGCTCCTACAGGCCAACATCATGGAAATATAGTCCAGAATAAACTTTCTTATAACACAATATTTATTTTCTTCTTAATATTGATAACAGCTTAAGGCTATTTAAAAAAAAAAAAAGTCACAGCTAAAGCGCCGGCCAAACACTTGATTTCAAGTGACACATGTTCCATGAATTTAGTCTACTTTGGTGTTATAGAGCGTAATGAGCGCTGCCTCCCGATGGATCGCAGTGTGTGGGTGAAACGGATCAGAAGCGGGACCCGCATACAGATCAAGACACTCGCAAACATTCGTCTCAACTTCTCAGTGGGTGAGCATCTTGTTGCTAAAAGATTACGGATTCTTATTGTCAAAGGAAAAGATGGTGTGTTGTTCCAAAACAGCCTTGAGTGAAGAACAAAAAGGATTCTCTCTCTGTAGTTACAGCGTGGATTTAAACAATGCCTGGTTTAAAAAGCAATCCGTTTTTTAATTTTTTATTATCATGGTCGATGTCGGTTTTTTTTTTGCTCAAAATGCAACTATACCATCACCGGAAACTCTACTTGAAATATGAATTACATGTCATGAATGAAACTGGAGTTGACTGTTAGATATCTAGAGTCAGCAAAGCTTCAATTAGTTTAACATTCTGACAGAAAACAGTTGATTGTGATTCTGTTTCAACAAACACACAAACTGCTCTGTAAAACTGTCAGAGGACGACTTGTGACTGGTGTTTGTTGTCAGATGGTGATCACTGAATATCACCAGTATTTTTTTTTTTTTTTTCTGACATCGGAGCCTTTCATCCAGTATTAATCTCACGCTCATTATATATTTTTTTTCTATTTGATTTAGGGCCATTTTTTAGCCCTTAAAAAAAAAAAAAAAAACACCAATGATAGCTGTCCAATGATAAGTTGTAACTAAAAAGCAAAAAGCCTGTGGTTATTGTTCACCCGCGTTCATAGCGAGGCACACGGGTGCTCACACCAAGAGAGAATCAATATGTTGGGTTAATGAGTAAATAATTTGAATTTCCCATTTGTTGTTCCTGTTGCTTTCTGTTTCTAGAAGCTTTTTTTCTGAATTGTTGTTGTGACCATAAAATGATGCAGCTTACTTATGTGAGCCAAAACTTTTGCAGTGGTAAATACACTGTGACGCTTCTAAACTGCATCTATCCATTCTCTTTACTGCTCTTTCCTGCTCAGGGTCAGGAGTATTAATGCACTCTATCCTTGCCAGGTGCTGAATAAAAGGTGAAGTAGCAACCAAAGAGGATGAAGTTCTTTCAGTGGGATAATAAAATAGCTTGAGTTTGTACAAGGATGTGCCAAATGAGGCAGCTTGGATTAATATGAGATTTCATAGAGGCAGAGCTGCTCAGTTGGTGGAAATAATCTAATTACTTAAGCTTGTTGTTCAACAAATCTGAAAGCAGGAAACTTTATAAGAAACATGAATTAGAATATAAATTGGCATGACTTATTTTGTTTTATTTTATTCATAACCTGGCAGCCACGGGTCAAACAGTAATCTCCCCTGTGAATGTATTATTGGAATTTCTTTAATTAGTAATAGGACTGTTGGTCTCTATAATATTAATTTTCCTATTCATGCTTTGTTTTTTAATTTGACTTCAGTCTTACATGAACTAAACACAAACATTTTGGCTCCAAAGGATTTAACTTTAAAGGGTACAGAATTCGTGTAACTAAAACTCTCATCTATACATTAGATTATCTGTCACCGTCTCCTGTCTGCGACCTCTTCTCGGGGGTGTTAAGTCGGTTTGAGTGACGCAGGTGTCTCTACACGGCCCCCTCTTCATGTGAATGACAGCTGACAGTGTTGATTTCCACCGAACAGTTTTTGGTTCAGGCTTCGGGCACCTCTCAGCTCGTCTCGTCTGCAGCAAATCCCTCTCAGACATTTAGGGGGTGTTGCTGTAGAAAACACGCTTGTCACTTCATGTTTTTATCAAATGCTCTTGACTCAGCATAATGAGAGCGAAGCTCTTAAAGCCACTACAAAAAAAATGGGACTTGTATCCACGCCGGTGGTGCCTTTGAACTAAGTGTGTTTAACCATCTGAGAGGGTGTAAAAGATATTGAAAATGATCCTCGGGCCTATTAGCGTTACTATAGCTTTTGTGCTGTGAATGGGACACAAGCTGAGACAGAGGCTGAGCTGGGACTGAAGCTCTTAAAGGACATTATTCTAATTTGTCCCTTGAATAATACAATTCTCCATGTAATGATGCAATTATATGAAAAGATTGCAATTTCATGTCACAAAATATTACTTTCACGATATCTGTTTCACCCAAAACCCACGAAAAGCTTCAAAGTGCATATTGAGCAAGGAAATATAGTTGGGTTTTTTTCGGACAATAATGATTCCACTGAGAAGCAGCATGGCGAGTTAACACCCCAATTTCTGTAATATACCTTGTTTGAATAACAGATAAAGACTTCTCAGTAATGTTAGCTACAATATAACATGTAACTCACTGAGTTTATACATCCATCAGGCAGAGTTAAGGGTTAAAAAATAGTCTAACGCTGAACCTGCAAAACTTATAAAGCAAACCCTGTCTCCCGGAGTGAAACGTTTTGACCCATGGCTTTCTACAAAGTCCATCCATAAATATTGCTGGACCTTTTTTTCCACAAAGGTCCCAGAATATCTTTTTTCCTTCCAACTAAAAGTCTGAAAGATGTGGGGTGACATTTTCAGGGTCTTGGACAGTGCCCTCTTTCCAAACACTTATGATCTATTATAAAATCAGGAACATGAAATATAGTACGATATACAATTGACTAATTATACTGAGCCATTTCACTTTTAGTTGATATAGCAGCAGATATAAGAGTAGATGGGAAATGAGGGGAGAGAAGAAGGTGAACATTGGTCCTTTGTTGGATTTCAACCAGGTGTGGCAGATACTTAGCATGCATCTTAAGTCAGACTTATGATGTCCTAATTTAATATTGTAAACACCATTTTCACAAATGCAGTGTGTAAATACAGAGCTTATCTGTTTGTAATTTTTTTTTTTTTAAAGTTACGCAAATAAAATAGTTAAATAAAAGGGCATTGAGCTGCTGTGTTGAAGAGATACTCCAGGATAATCACAGTAACCCAATATTAACTTCCAAAGAAACTTGTAAGATCACTCATGGATAATGATACACCCACTGACTGACTTACAGAAGCAGATATACATTTACAGTATATATTTACAATCGGACTCTCACCCATCGGTAGTCCTTATAAACATTGAGGATTTGGTAAGTCTGTCAAGCTTGCTCAGATTTAATCCAGACCATCATAATCAAAGCCACGCCATCAAACTAAAAAAAACAAACATATTGTTGCAATAAATACTTAAAATGTAGGCGTGTCAAACAAGTAGTTTTCATTTCAAAACTATTGGAGATCATAATCGCTGAAACTCTTCCACCACTGCACCTGTGTTTAGAACAAAAAAAAGACCTTGACTCCAGCTTCACACTTAGAAAATGACACTGGTCATTGATTGGTCGGCTCTTCAGAGTGTCTGAGCAAACATTAATGCAAACATGGTTTCTAGACTATAACCGCAGTGAAGAAAACTGAAGGAGAAGAGGAATAAAAGAGGCATTAAAAGGCGCTGCAGATAGCGACAGATATGAGGGTCAAACTTCAAGGCGTATTTTTATGATGAAGTTTCAACTGTATACATACTGCATGGAACAGTACATACTTTATAAGGGTAGCTGCAGAACAAAGAGATTGTGTAAATATGAGGATGTCACATGTTCATTAGTGGGTGTCAGTACCACACTCGCACTAAGAATCCGCCGCCATCATCGCGCGAAATTATATCCATCGTCTTTCTCTTTAGCTTAAGATTCGTTAAAGAAATGCACCATCAGGAAAAGCAGCTAAAGCCGAGTTATTCTATCCACATGCAGCTACATTTCAACAACGTGGAGTCACGTAGTCAGAGATTCATTTCATATTTTGGGTCAACGTCCTCATGAGACGGCCGATAATAGTGCCGATGTTTTTCAGCCCTAACTTCTTCTGCAGCATCCTCCTTCAATGCTTCAGTTGTTAACCAGCGTTCGCCATGCAGTCTCTCATCCAGCTATTATTATGGATGATTCAGTGTCTTGTGGTCGCCATGCCTGCCCCCATATTAAAGTTTCGACTTGGATTTCATCCACGACTGCAGCAACACGGACCAAGTATTGATCACATCAATGATTCAGATGGCAAAGTGAGTCACAAGCAGCTGACACTATACAACCATAAACAAGAACACTATTATTGATAGTATTTAAATTTAGAGGGGTATTTTCTTGTTATTTGGAGCTGTCAGATATGATCAAATACTTTAACTTTGTCTTCCTTGTATTAAAGGATTAATTAAGTGGAGTAAAGTGGATCATTTCAGAGGCCAAACAGACGGATCACTTTCCTTGGAAATCGCAGCCCAGTAAACAACACAATCCCTCGAGTTCTTTGTACAAACAACTTTGTCCAATTCCGTCGTTCCTCAAATAACGACAACACTAAATATCCTGCCAAATGAGACCCATCTTCTTTATGTCAGTTATCCTGCAGAGTAACACAGGTTTTTATAGGTTCTACTGGATATGCTGCAAACCTCACTGTATACTAATTAGCATGCAATTTGAAATAGTAGGGTAGTTCGACCTGTTCTTCTAACTCCTGCCTCCTTCCTGGAAACTGTTTCAATGGTACTGAATGACGATGACAGTTTTGGTCATAATATGTATAACAACACATTTACTGGACATTTAACTGAACAAGTCATGGCTAATCCTGCAGATTAAGCAGTGCATACAAATGTGCTTCATCATGTTTGATATAAACTATGACCGTGATAGCAATCTGACTGGAAACATGATCTCTAATCTCTATCCCAGAACGTATCGTCGGGTCACTGAACCCCTGTATCAGCACATTCATCTTCTGAAAATGTGTGAAAAGTATTTTGGACATTTTGTCAAATATGCAATTACCAACTGTCATCTGAAACTTTCCAGAATTTGACTTCAGTTTTTCACATGCTGCGTCTCTGTGAGAAGCAAAACTCTTTGAGTGAGTCCTGATTGGTTACTCTGGGTTTATAAATGAGATCTCTATGCATGGCAGGACAGAGATCCTCGGGGCGCTGCCAGAGGCAGGAGTGCACAATGGTGGCTAGTTTCCAACATTAACTTGCGAAACATGTATAGTTTGTGGCATTCTGTTATAATTTCATCATTAGGGCAGCAAATGCGCCATTATTCACTCTCATTTAAGCTGCGGTGCACGAGAGCATGTCGTCCAGCTGCAGTGTCACCATGAACATGCTTCACACAACAGTGCATGTCTAATGGTGTATACCTCACCATGTGAAATGTTAAATAATTCATTCCCAGCTACATTTCTGTCTTGTTGGACAGTAACTGAAATAGGTATGTTTTCAGCAAATCAATGGGCGAGGTTGGGAGTTACCGTGTTACAGAAACAACAATGTGACCTTTCAATTTGAGTACCAAAAAAGAAAAACATCACAACTGCCAATGTTTTTCCAAAGGAGAATTACATTTCAGGCTGTTCACATAATGCAGCAGTGAAAGATGTAATATTTACATCCTCAGGCAAAAATAGTAATACTACTGCTACTACAGTAGAATATATATTTAAATACAACTTTCAAAGTAATATTACACGAGAACTAAAGCATTTTGTTTGTGTAATCTCCGTTTCCTTGGCAATACATGGCATATGACTAACAACAGGAAAAAGATCAATTATGTCAGCAGATTCTTACGTAATTCATGCAATGTTCACCACTCCAGCCAGTAGGCCAACACTTAGCCATGACCCTAGCAACAGAGACGACTTTTAAAGCGTTTTCTAGAAATCGTGGGATTTCTCAGACGGGATAAATACCACACAAAGAAACACAAAACTCTTCTTCTGACACTGTTTTGAAAATGCAATATGTCATACAAAACGCAAACTGTGAACCGTCTCATCTCCAATTAATATACTCCTGCAGTTTGCACATGATTTACATGTTCCTTAGTGTGCAGACAAGTGGCAGAAACAGCCCCCGTTGACTGGACAAGTACTGTTGACTGGACCTCAGCAGTGTCTGAAATCTTCCTTCTGTTGGAGGAAGTGAATAGATGAGAGCATTCAAAGAATATCTGCTGTTCTCTAAAGGTTAAAGGCGCACTTATCAAGGTTACAATAGTTTTGTGGGGGGTAGAATCAGAGCTTCCTACAGAGAGACCTTATAACCCCTCAGTTAAGCCTTAAGATGGGTAGATGGGAATAATAGAGCAGGGGCCTGACTTACCACTGAGCATTATAAAGGTCAACGTAAACCGACAACGTCTCCTTTTTCTCTCTGTATTGTGGCTCGATGGCTTAGTGCAATCAACGCCTCGAGAAAATACGCAATGTCTCAAACACAAACGAATCATGATGAATCTTTGCCTTTAGTCGTCGAGGATTTTAAGACTAGCCACTATTTTTCATTCCTGAAAAACGTGCTCGCAAAGGCAAAGCTAATGTCAACACGAACCGTGCCGAAAAACTCTCCAAATGGTGCTAATGTGCGCTTTTTTTTCTACTGTGGTCTTTCGAAAAACGTAGACAAGGTGTAAGACGTAGAAAACCACTGACTGCAAAATTAGACCGAACCGGTCCAATCGCGGCTTTGATCATACTGTGACTCAATATCGCCTCTTCAGGTACAAAGTGATATTAAATCTTACATATTGCACCTTTCAAAATGTTTATTTATTTATGTTGATTCAATTTATTTTCAGATACGGTTGCTATATTGATGGACTAAATCAATTAATTAAAAGACTTGAAACATTTCTATAATTTGACATAAATGTCTTGACCCGCTTCTCTAGTCGTATGTCTTTGTTTTTATTAGCAGCCGCTCCATCTCTTCAGAGTGCACTCGTTCCATTAGGAGTTATAACTCTTGACAGCATCTCTTTGCTCACACCGTTTCCTGTGTTAAGTCATCACTCAGAGCGATGGAGCTGAGCCACATGGTGCCTCTCGGTGCGAAAGTGCAAAACATCATGGGTTTGAAAGTGGATGACTGTTCTGTCTTACGATTGACTTTTTTTTCTTCTTCCAGTTCTTTCTGTTCTTAGATTATTTTTTTTTTGTCAGTTGTTCCAGTTGTTGCATTTCCACTTTACAGCTAATATTTCCTGTCAGATGTGATTTGCAGTTACTGTCAGTTTCCATTGCGTGCTGTGAGCCGGATGTAAATAAGCTGCACGTAAACGTACGTAAACGTACCCATGTACAGAACAGATTGACTCTTGACTATTGTGAATTCACAATTAATGAATGTGAAACCCCTAAGTGTTTCCATTACTGTGGAGAAAACAATTTTCGTTAGTTAGAAAGCTATTTCCATTTATGCATTTAATGATAGAAGCTATATAGTGCATTGAAAACGTATCACATTTTCATCAACATCCATGTGTCCTCAGTTACAGCAAATGTTCTCCAACATTAACCGCAGATATCCTCACTGCTGCACAGACTATTGTGCATGAGACGGCGCAGCAGCCTTTGAGAGGCAGCATATTCTTCCAGCGAGACATTTGATGCATTCTAATGGGAAACAATACGTTTTCAGAGTCGGCAGCAAAAAACAACGATTTCTTTGATTCCTGGGCAGCAATTTGTTTTGGCTGGCTCGGTGCTCGTGGGTAACAGAACACTTGCAGTGTTCTACACAGAGGGGCGAGTAGTACGGGCATCTTTAATGGCGGGGCAACAACGTAACCTTGATGCTCGTCAACCATGTATAAATTAGACGTGTTGCGGGTGGCAAACAAATTCCCAGTCATTAACCGGCTGATATGTGTCTCCCGGCTCCAGCAAAGCCCGCTGCCTCTGCCATTTGTCTGTGTCCACAGCGGTTCCCCGCGCACACACCCACCCGAACCAGCAGCTTGAAATGAGATTCACTCAAGTGCATAATCCCTCAGTTCTGCTTAGCTGTGATTAATTGACCAAATATCTCTTATCCACAGAACCGGCTTTCACAATTTAAAAAAAAGACCAAAAAAAGACCCAAAAAACCCAAAACACTGGCTATCTGGTACACCACAACAATGTCCATACAAGTTAATCACTTGCAAACTTGCCCGTGGAGCACATTGTAATCTGAGAGTATCGTTAAAAGACACTACAACAATTCGCGCCGAGACTCTGGTATAATGTGACGCTGTGGGGCTAGATGCTACGGTACAAACAGCAAAAAACATTCAAAACGACTACAACTGTCAAAAAAATAAAAAAAATAACAAAAGGTGTAGGCCAAACTGTGCCAGGTAAAGCTAGCAGATCAAAAGTCCATCACAGCTAGAAACACGGTCAGTTGAGAGGAAAAACAGTCTATGGCTACCTTCATCACCAGACAATAAGTAATGTTAGAAATGGAGGCCGAACAACGGCCCTCATCTCAAAGGTGAAAGGCTAAGACGCGGTTCCCATCAGCTTCGTCAAAGGTGGAGGTTTTCAAAGTTTGACGGCGTGTGTTGAGCCCGAAGTTATGGTGCGAGTTTGTCTTCGAATAATAGCCGACTAATTCCTGGCAAATATATTTTTGCTTGAAGTTTACACTTTCCCACATTTTTGTGAGATCCACTTTACTTGTTTTAATTTTTTACATTAACCAAGCTGTGTCAAACTCCTCTTAATACAGAAGCCAAACACCTTTTCAAGGTGTTAGCGTCTGGTAACATGGAGCTCAGTGTGATGCAGCCTGACGCCAGCTGTTAGCGCAAGGTTGCATCTACACAGGAGGCTTCCGCTGTGACATGTACATGTTTATTCATGCGCTGCTTGCGTATGATATATCTGGTGAACCTTTGATCTTATTGACGTGCCGTATTAAACGGAATAATGAAGGTGCTGTAGCCTCATACCTTTATGTGAGGTTTGGGAAATGAACAGTCTATCCATCACTTAAAAAAATGTCCCCTTGGGGATTAATAAAGTAACTACCTACCTACCTTAAGTGCTGGTTACCACAGGCAAGTGTGGTTTAGAGAGCGATCCACGATGAATGGAGTTTCCTCACACAGAGAGGATACAGCTTGCTTTTTATCAGCCCAACCCTGCCAATCCCATCAAAGATTTTTACAATAGTATTTTACATGAACTGCAAATCTTGGAAGAATTAACATCAACATGATGACACCCTGACGATCAAGGAAAGTCAAAGCAATAGATATAACAGAAGAAGTGGAGCGATATTGAATATTGAAAATATTGAAAGATTATGTAGCCCTATATTAATTCAAATTAGATTTAAATGGAAATGGATGGGGTGGATGGTGGTTGTGAAGTGCCGAACTTCGACACCACATGCCTCCTTTTTGAGGTTGAGTTTAGGCGCAGAAACACTTTGGTTAAAGTTGGAGGAAAGGTTGTGTTTGAATACCAAAAGAAAACTTTGTGACTTGTGCCTCATGTCACTGCAGATATTTTTAACAAGTAGTGCTCAGTGCAGAGCGGAAATTCAAATAAGTAAGGCACCAGTTGACTGACAGTGAAACAACACATCCCAAGTTGGGACTGTTGGCCCAGCAGCGAGCAGTCGCTTCTTTTTTAATACAATAAAATAAGACCACAATCTTTCACTATAACCATAACCAAGAGCTGCGAGTACCTCAACATAACCATAAAAATGTTTAATAATACAGTCGTTGTCAAAGGTAAATATTGTTTCGCCAGACTGGATGTTGTAGGAACACAAATATGACTACAACTTTACAGTATGCTGTCAATGAAAGTGTATCAGATCAGTTTGCCTTCGGTTGCACATTTAGCTGCGTATAAACATCATCTCTAGGAGACCGTGTCTCTGTATTGGTACTGATTGCTGTGAGATGGAGAAGATCACATTTACATCCACCTCTAGTAATTGTGTACATTTTTCACAAAGTTAAAAAAAAAAAAGACTAAAAGCTATTTTCTTCCTGTGATCTTAAAGAAAAAAGAAGCAGGTGTGATTTGAAGAAGCTGCGAAAACTAGATGATATGCTTAAAAAAGGGCGCCAGCATTATGTTGTAAATGAGATACTTATACTGCACGAATTCCCGAAGAAGTATCAAATTCAGCCCTAAACATCTGGCAGTGACAGAAAAAAAAAAAATCTGAATCGGAAAGTGTGAGTCTGTTTCTTTTTTACGTTTTTTTTTTTTTTTTTTTTTGTGCTAGGCATGAAAACACCTGTCTGCGGTTTCAAGGAGAGTCATTACTTTGTTTAATATACTGAGCACATCCACTTTAGAGTGTTTTTGAAGCTGTATGCCAACTTTCGATGTGGACCAGAGACACAGTTGTGTTGGCAGGGAGAACTGGGCTTGGATGATAGATGAAGCTGGAGGCAGTGTTGCCGAGGAGGATGCTGACGCCTTTGAGACCCACTGTCTCTCCGTGTCCACTTCCTTCGTACTCTCATCTCACAGCTCGCCTCCTCGTCTGTGATGCCTAATCTGTCTCCTCAACAAGCACACTCTTTAGTTTGTTCAGCCCCCCCCCCTCCCCCCTCCCTCCACCACCACCCACCCACCCGACCCTGTCCATGATGCATCAGCCTCCATTCTCTTCATGTCTCCTCCGTGGCCTAATTGATGGGTGAACACTAACAAGTTGCCCTCCCCTCAATCTCTTCATCGTGTCCTAGTCCTGAAGGACCTCTCTCGCTCTCTCTCTCTCTCTCTCTCTCTCGTGCTCATCCACATCCACCCCCCACTCGCCCATTTCACCGCTGTGTTCATTATTCATTAAGTTTCCCTTTGGATCCAGAGAGAGCAAAAGCGTGGCTGAATTCACAGGCCGACTCAACAGCTGGCCCAAGGGTACCTGAGTGATGTGGTAGTAGAGAGTAGTAGAAAGAGAATCACTGACTGACTGACTGACTGACTGACAGACAGACAGAACAAAAAGTGGGGAGAAAAGGAAAAGGTGAGAGTCAGAAAATGTCTAACATCATGCCGAAAGAAATAAAAAAGAGTTTCAAACCGATGTAACTGGGCTTTGAAAGCAGGAAGAAGTGCAGCAGAGCAGAAAGGATGCAGAAGGTGATAGTCGTTTGAAACTGATGAAAAAGGGTGTTGTCAAGTTAGGAAGTGGCGTGTACCAAAAGACTGAGGTGAAGAAGAGACAGACCGAAGCACTCCTTGGTGGTTCACATAGTAGTAGCTAGTAGGGGGCATAGTAGACCTAGTGGTAAGTTCAGGAGGCCATAATCAGCGGCGTGGTGTATGTAACCATTGGACAGTAACAGCAACAGAGGTACCGGACCTTCGTCATCATGTTTACAATACTAAACACATGGTGAACGGCACCAAAACGAATTGAAAAGGTTTGGAAAAATACCATTCTTCAGATTGAAATGTGTACGTTACTTACGTTAGGTAAATTAAACATATGTAGAAACGGCGGTTTCCTGGGTGAACGTCCTCTATTAGATCCATCCAACCACCCTTCGACTTCTTCCTTCTGCTCCTGTCATTTAATGTGGACACTGGAGATCACGATAAGTAGCCGATAACCTTTTGGCTAACTAGGAGGAGCAGTTTGCTCAAAACTGAACCTTAGATCAATGAAATGGGTTATAACACCTTTCAGAACCTAATAACAGGTCCTTATATTTGGAACAGATGTGTGATGATAACTACCTGATAACAATCAAATATGGTGGGTATTTGTTGTGGTGTGCTCTTGTTTTTCTGAATGATTACTCTACATTGGACAATGGATGGTTAAGTTTAATTCAATTAAATTGTGTTACGGCTACAATCAGGTTTTCATGATATTGTTTACATCTGGAAACTTTGTTGTACTTCATTACTGCGATGATATCATAATCATCCAGTCGTGGTTTATTTGTTGCACTTTATGTGTCGACAGCTCAAAACAGTGATATCGATTTTAGAAAGTCCGACGGGATGTGTGAAGTCATGAAAAGCAAAAGAACCTTTATTCTGTGTTTGTTAACTACGGCATTGATTTAAGACCTTGAATCAACATTAATGATCAACACCTTGATAACACACATACTGAGATGTCAAGACACTGAACATCAGACACATTTCTGATGCGATATGTGGCAACAAAATACAACAACAGCAGGTCGGGAGTGGATGTTGTTCAGAGTTTGCTTTTTCAAAAGGCATTAAGAGTTTTATTCACATGTCAAAACAAGATTTTCTCACATTCTATGGTGCTGTTTTTGTCCATGCTGTGAGTACGAGTCTGTACATTCAATCCCTGGTCAGATTATGGCCAGACAAACATCATAAAAGCCTCAGGGGAACAGACCGCGTGGCAGCTTGTCAGTGACACAAAATGGGCAGACACTTGAGAAGGAAGGTGTTGTTGGTTTTTTTTTTTATGTAGATGCAGGGTTGCAGATACAGCTTCATATTTCGTAGAGCACTGCAAAGCAATAAAAACATGGTTCAAAACCAACACCATCCCTTATTAAATGCATTACTTATTCACCGAAGTGGCTATACTGACCAATGCACTATATGCTGCCGGGAAACAGAGGCTATGTAATGAACCCAGAGATGTAAATGAGCAGGAGTGGTAGCATGGATATCGTTGTACCCTCAGACTGGATATAAAAGTGGACGTAGCTTCTTAGTCTAAAAAATGAGGCCGGTGTGGCAGTGCCTTTAGCTGCAATACCACCGAGTGCCACTGGAGGTTGGCTCCAAAAAAAGCCTCCGGCTCTATAGACTCCCATCCAACTTCCCTCATGAAATGCGAAGTGAATACATTTTTTTTCTACAAGTTATTTCAGTGTGGCTAGCAAAAGTTGCTCCTTCATATTAGTTTTCTGGTCCATCTGAAAATAATCCCGTTATTATTTGGAAAATAAGCTTCAAAACTCTCAAAAGCTAAAAATGGTATGCAAACTGTTCTTTTGTACTATCGAAAGCTACACATTTTTTTTTTTTTTTTTCTAGCACAAGGCTATACAAGAAAATGTAACTGTATGAATCCTCAGATTATTTTTTTCCTGAATTCCACTCATTAGATGTTGACCTCACTCTAACAACTCTTCTGAACTCTCTAGAGTAATTGGAAGCTGCGCTATGCTGATGGTGGTATTAAAATTCAAGGGGATGAAAGTAACACTGAACTCTTAGTAACTTCAAAATCTGAACCGGCGAACCCGAGAAGATACAACATGTTTTTATGAAATATGTTTTAAGTCTTCTTTGTTCTATGTCTGACTCGGTTTAAAGATTTTGAAATAGCAGCCTGGTTTGCATCTTTGTAAGGAAAACAAAAACAGATGCCGCTGCTATAACCTCATAGGTGTAGGATTGGGAAGGATACAGGCCAAATCAGCCCAATTATTTTGTCCCTCATGCATGAATTTATTTCTGTTTCATTTTAACTTATATGTGAAGTTTTTTTGTTCCTGTTTGTGTTCCGTGTTGGCGTTATAATGAATTGATTCTCACAAATAATCCCATAAACGCTATTATTTTTTTCATAAAATGGCTGTTTTCCAAAATGATACCTCAGACATCGAGAGCCAAAGGGAGTAGCAGCAAAACAAAACCGTTTGGGAAAGAGCTTTAAATATAAACAATTAAAGAGAGAAAAAAAAAATCTGTATTAATAACAGTCTGTATCATCACAGTTCTGAACATCAGAGTGATTTGCTGCCTGGAATTTGATCGGCAGTCTCTGGTGCTTTTAAAATGAAACTCCAGTTTTAAATGAAAAAAAAAAAAAATAAATAAATGAAAATGTACACTTTGGTTCCGATACAATTTTGTTGAAGGAATTTTATTATACCAATTCCACAAGGAAATGATCACACAATGATATTTAGAAAAAGAGGGAACCACCAGGAACTTTTTTAAACCAAATTGTAAATCCCCCCTCTTTTCTGTTTCAAAGCACATCTCTCTCTTGCAATGCTGTTTTCTATATTGTTAATGCTCTATTCTGCTGAGACACCCTGGCTGTGTGTGTGTGTGTGTGTGTGTGTGTGTGTGTGTGTGTGTGTGTGTGTGTGTGTGTGTGTGTGTGTGTGTAGGAAAATGAGAATGGGATAACGTATCGCTTCCTGATCACTATCTTATATAATCACGTGTTAACAGAGAAAGACAGGAGGAGAGGAGAGAGGGCGATAATGGAGACAGGTAGGGGAGGAGGGGGGAGCACGGGGAGGCCGACCCGAGCCTGAGAGCCGAGGATGGATCCGAAAACCGACCAATCGGGCGCCTACTTCGGCTTGAGCCGCCGCAGTAGTCGGGCACGATTGGAGGATGATTCGGCGGAGAGATGCGCACACACGCACTGGCTCGGCTCGCCCGTCCACTTGCTCGCACACACACACACACACACGCACGCACACACACACACGCGCACACACGGGAAGGAGGAAGGGAGAGTATCGGCTCTCCACGAGCCGCGCAGTGGAGCTTTGCCCTGGAGAGGATGACAGGGGTTGCGGGAGGAAACTGAAAGAGACGCAGGACAAGGAGAAAATGCGGAACAAACTCTGACTCGTTGCACCTTTTTTTTTTTTTTTTTTTTTTTTCTTTTTCCGCCGTTAATCAGCTGTCATGTGTGTTGAAGGGGGCGCGCGCGGACAGGTAAGAGAGAGAAAGAAGTTTGTCTGGCTTTTGGGGCTGTTATCTTGTGTGACCTATTGCAAGTTGTCGCTGGCATCTGTGCGCGTCGCTGACAGTGGCAGGCGTGTGCCTCCGCATTTACTGTGTTGTCTTTGAGAGAAGTGGTTAAAAAAAAAAAAAAAAAAAAAAAAAAAAAGAGTCTTGAGCGTGAGCACGCGCCTCAAAGCAGCGAGTTTGACTGTGCTCGCATTTTCAGTTGCGCCCCGAAAAATTGGGTACTAAGCAGAAAGACACGGACACAAGGGGGGAGAGAGAGAGGGGGGGGGGGGAGTAGAAGAGTGCGCACCGGTCATTTTTAGGCTATAATGAGTGTATTTGCTGCCGCGCGCCTCGGGGCTTTCTCCTGGGGTGATGTTGCACACAGCGCCCCGGTGGAGTTATGAATGATAGACAGGCTGCATTAACAGAGTGGGAGTTGAAGGCTACCCGATCCCTCTGATGCGCACCGCACCAGTGTACCCAGACTGAAATTTACGCGCACTGCAGGAAACAGGAGTCCACTCATTGACTGCAGCCTCTCCATAAGTCTCTCTCTGCACCAGACCTCCATCTCTCTCTCTCTCTCTCTCTCTCTCTCTCTCTCTCTCTCTCTCTCTCTCTCTCTGTATGTGTGTGTGTGTGTGTGTTGAGGGAGGAAGGAAAAATAAAGGCGCGTTTTGGGATAGAATGCCACATCTGAATTCTCTACAATCCTTTGACAGTCGTGTGTGTGTGTGTGTGCGTGTGTGTGTGTGTGTGTGTGTGTGTGTGTGTGTGTGTGTGTGTGTGTGTGTGTGGAAAGATACGTGAGGCAGTTACCAGCTTCTTAGTAATCCCTGTTAATGTTGCATTGATTGGCATCTCGTGAGAGCAGGCAGGCAGAACTGTATGTCTGCCAATCTTATAGCGTTGCATCTTTTTTTTTTTAAAAGGTGCTCACCTTTTCTGGTTGTGTTTGCAAATGTTTGTGGAAAAATAAAAGATGCCAGGCTGTTACGTTTGCTCAAATTTTAAGCGACAGCGTGAAAGAAAAAAAAAAAAAAAAAAAGCAGGGGATGATGATGTTTCCTTTACAGTTCAGTAGTTTACAGAATGGCTTCATTGTAGGAACCATTCGGCTGCTACGCTGTATGAGCCCTGACACTGATGCAGACGACATGATATCCTACTTAAGAGACATGTATGAGTGGAAATACTGTGCGGAGGGAGAGGTTTGATTGTATTTTTGTTCTGTAATTGGAGCCTGGGGATATTTGTAGTGGTTTGTATTGCAGCCATGGTCTTATTTAACCATTTGGACCAAAGCCACAATACATTATTTACATTGATAGTGAATCTGTCAACTACTTCTCAGATCATTGGTCAATTATTTAGTCTATATGTATGCAAGATGAACAAAGAAATGTCCACAACAATGTTTCAATGTGCATCTAAAAGAATATAAAATAATACAAAACAAAATCCCCAAATCTTCATGATTGGGAATCTTACAGCAAAAAGTAGAATTGTGCTTGATATGACATGAATAATTAATCAGTCACCAAACCTGTTGAATACAGCAGCAAAATGAACATCAGGATTTTATTCTGGAAACTGCAGCACGTACTGCACTGTAAGGCTTGCATGTCATGCGATGAAGACATCAGCCTTCGAAGGCCCTCTGCTGAACACACACACTCCCCACCCCAACCCCCCATCGCCCTCCCACGATGTCAGTCTCACCTGTCTGTGCAATTATCAACCACTTTTCTCACATTTGTCACAGGATGTTACAGGAGTACCACACAATCACTGACTTGAACTTTGAATCAATCATCACCACGACTACCAAAAACATCAGAGTCAGTTTGTCGTTGTTTCCACGCATGTTATTAGAGCAAAATGAGGCAGCTGACTGAGAAGGTGGGGGAGTTAGGATGTGCTGGTCAACTGCTCGTGTCAAACTGGTGGTGGGAGAAGTCTGGAATAACAATGACAGCTTGCTGTATGGAAAACATAGGCCATCATCTGCACAGTGAGTAAAACAACAACAACAAAAAAAGCTGTAGAGCAGGAAGATATGAACACTAAAATGAGGCTGCAACAGATGTTTCTTTCCTTGTATTAGCTAAATCTGTTTTTGATGACACGAGCCAATCAGGTGATAGTGGGACCAATAGAGAGGACCCTTGAAATTACTCAGTTTGACCAAAACACAGATCAAGAAAGAGAACATTACACTTACAACGATACGAAGTTAATCAAACTGAAAATTAAAACAAATCTCAAATAGCTGTTTTTACTTGATAAAAATGGCTTTAAGTATTTAAATTGTTGAAATCCTGATTGACTCATTTGCTGGAAAATCAGTTACTTGAATGATCGTCTCAGCTCTACAGCGAAATATAAATGGATGTGCTAAAACAGACCCCCGCCCACCCCAGCCACCCCCCCCACACACACACACACACACACACACACACACACAAATATCACACCATGGGATGGTTTTGCTCCCCTAGTGACTTGCAGGCTGGGATTATTACCAGGCCTGTCACCACTCGCCTGCTAGTAATCCAAGATGAACTGCACACTGACACAGTGGCCTCACCTCTCCTTTATGCCAACACTCAGTTGATGTAATAATGACTGTTTTTATGGCCTCATGAATGTTTTCTTGCTTGAAATGGACCCAGAGCTAATTGCACCATTTCTTTTTTTAGGTCATTGAGGACAGCACTTCAAATAAATGCCTGTCTCATCTACAATCAGCCCTCAGTGTCAGAGTATCACATCATGTATGATGCAGATAATGTGAGATATGCAAAAGGCTACCAGTTACACACACATTACCCCGAAGTCTTGTATCAACTGAAGTGTGAACAATTATGCCAGTATCAGTCACTCACCAAGATGCGTCTGCAGCAGAGTAGACATCTTACATGACGTATATTTGCTCTGCATGGCAGTAAATTGTTGATCCACAAAATGCCAATAAGTCCAATTTTTGTTTACACATTGGAACTGCTAGTCACAGAAAAGTCTGCTGGACAACTATTGTCTGGCAGACAGGCAATTATCTAACCATTTCTGAAAAGTATGCCTACTTGACCATCGAAGCATGAAATACACACTCAAACACACTCCACCAATTTGAGACATGTTGACTAGTGATGGGACACGATTTTGTAATATTAGATAGTCGTTATAATAGAAGTAAAAAAGAAAATAGTAAGCTCGACTTCCTTAAATCCCGTTTTTTTTTTTGTTATTGCTGTCTGGTTGTAATGTGTTTCTCCCGTCAGAAGGTGGCGGCAATGCATCTAAAAGCTGTATACCAGTCACCATTAAACAACATAAAGAGAGGAAGATCAAGTTGCTACCAGGTATAACTGTGTCGCAACGAGATTAGATGCGACGACGACTACGTCCGTCAAAACGTTTTGTGTTGAACTCCTTAAAAAATAAATAAAGATGAAGTGCAGTCGAACTCTGCAGGTACAGCTAGCATACAAGTCTGCCACAGCTAAGCACCGGCATTAGAGTGAAGCATTGAGCAGGCGGTTCCATCCACTGATCAATAATCGATGGCCAGACGAGATAAGTTCGATGTTGGACGTGCAGCGCAAACAACGTCCCTCAATCCAATAGTTTCGATCAATTTTTTTTTGTTTTGCGTAAGTTTGCTAGAAACGCCGATCCATAATGAAGATCAGTGTTTACGGTCTTCTGGTGCTCTGAGGGAGATTTTTAAAGTCTGAGAAACCCCCGATGCTGTCATTTCATTATTCCACCTAAGAAGATAGAAGACTACAAAGTTTAAACAGAAAGCCTCTCCTGCAAAACCCATTAAGACGTCGACTCATTAAGACCTTGCTTGTAAAGCTCTCGAGATTGTGGTCGATCTTTAAAAAAAAAATAAAAGCAGGCAATGTGCATCGAGGATTCGTGGTCCATGCAGCAACGGCTCAGTGCGACCGTATTATTTTCACTCCTATCACTGGTAGACTAGACAGGAATAAGCACAGTGGATCATTGTTCCAACAACACAGCCAAAGAGCCATTTAAAAGATGAATCATGCTTTCCTTCAGACATGAACAATCACTTCCCAGATAGCAACAAAAAAAGTGGTCATTCACCGGCTCGCTCTGCCTACCAGGACATAAAAATATAAGGGTTTTGTACTGAAGTAAGAATTATAGCTTTGAAAAGGAACGTGTTGATGAGCCTTGTCAACGATGCCATCTTCCTTTAAATCCAGGATGCGACGAGGTAAAATAATCCCCTGCTTCTAATGCAGCCGTGTGATGTTATTGTGCGGCTTACGGAGATAACTGATGCATTGAATTTTTGTCATCTAATTTCTTAGATATGCTACCCTGATAGGAACGTGTGCCTGTGCTCAAACTGGAACTTGACTGCTCACATTGAGCATTAAAACGTGCACTAAACATTGTACTTTGAATTCCTGGCAGGAGCAGCAGTCATTCATTTGGAATAAGTAAAAGGAAACAGATAGCATGATTGCTCCAGACGGAGGCAAGCAGGAAATCCAAATGACTTCCTCACAGTTCTGACAAAACTGGTCACTCAAAGTGATTCTTCTTTACCTCTTTTGCGACAAAGACAAACAAAGTTATCACACAGAAATCTTTATGATTGCAACTTTTATACAGTCCAGTAATGCCAGACACAAATTCACAGCACGAATGCATGGGTCTGGCTACGCTGCATTGAGGATCGTTTCCAGTAGCTGCAACCTATTGGGCGTAGACCTCGGGTTAATCTATATACAACTGAAGACCCCTTAGCCAACACAAAATGCCAACAACTGCAGTTCATTGATTGGCCACTTGAGGCTCGCTCCAAATCGACCCCACAAGTAAAAAATGCCCAACTTTATGGCAGAACTAAACATGTCTATAGCCTGGTACAGCGTATGATTACGTGCTGAAACGCTACCACCACCGCCATTACTACTACTTCAGTAGCCACGCCCACTGGTCACCGATTGGTCCACCCTTTAGAGGGCCTCGACAAACGTTACGCAAACAGGCTTTCCAGACTACAATCAAAGCGAAGACTGAAGCTGTGAACATTAGCTGGGCGGAGCCATGTTACTGTTTTATATTCTACTTCATCACTGCTTTTCTAGTCAACAGTGAAACAGCTTCACCAACAACTTTTAGCTGCCATTGCGACACTGAATTACTTTGTTCACCATTTGCATTCTGAAACATTGTCGTATCTCTTTTAAAGATTCGGAGAGAGTAGTATAAATGGGTAAAACCTGGCGTGCCTTGCCATTAAGACTTCAGGAGTCAATACTATCGACACTTTCCCTCTTTGATATTCTCATGCATGCACCTTTGATACAATCCACATGACCTGGTGTCCACTTATTTTAGTGAGGATTTTTCTGTGGTGTTATTGTTTTGGGAAAGGTACCTTCATTGATAACCCTTATAGGAAAACCCGTCTGCTAGTTTTACTATCTGTTATCTAATTTTCATGAAGTGGACTCATCACCATTATGTTTATCGAAACAGAAACTGACTTTCTGGTTACCAAATGGCACAATAAGCACCATGTTTGTTGGGAAAATGTTCTTTTATTAGCCATTGATTCACTGCTCAGCATTTTTCTTGGCCTCAGTATGTTGTGTCTGATATTATTCCCTGTTGGGAATTTTGCATTGTTGCCATCTAATCCCATCACAATAAAAGCCCACATTTTAATAAAAACAAAAACAAATTATTTTTAAAAGCAAGACGGGAATCAGTTTTTAACAAAACCATTGTAAAAAAAGAGAAAGAAAAGTCAAAGCTTTGGTCATCAGACCGTCATCAGCACAAATTACAGGATGCATAGGCAGCCAGCCAAACAGCACTAGCCCAGCAAGAGACAGGTGGTTTTATCTTAAAAGATGTTTCCCATGATCTCATTAGCTCGTTAGGTCAAGGGGGTTCCCATGGTAATCATTCAGAAAACGATAACACCTTGGACATGTTTGGTTTCTCTTCCCATGAAGAGAGGCAATCAGTAAAACAAAAGCACGCTCAGCTGGCTCATCAACATCATTAGGATGAGAAAGCATCACTTCTTAATACTTTTACCTCCCCGTTTCAGGCCTGTGGCCATGTAGCAATATCCTTTTTTTTTTTTCTTTTTCGGGATTTATAGTTTCACTGCTTACAGTGGCACACACAGTAGTCTGCTTCCCACTGACATTATTGCACTATGGGTTTCTTCAGTATGGGTGAGAGCAACATTAGAATGATTCATCTCCTACTCTGGCTGTCAGTGACGAATGGGCAGCAAAGCCTTTCCTTAAAGAGCACTCAGCACTATAAAAAGAAGTTTGATCGTGGGCAAGTATCTAGGCCATGAAACTGCGGTATCGTGACTTTGACCTCAGAAAGACACAATGCATATTAAACTCCCTAATGTGCTAAAATAAATGAATTACTACAAAGGCAGTCTCATTCAAAAACTGTTGTTATATTTCTGAATGTTCAGATAATCACAGACCTACTATTTTGTGTTGTAATATTGATATTAATTTGAGGACTGAGTTCTTGAAATATGTCGTCCAATCTAAGCAGATGCTAAAAACAAAAAACAGTTGCGCTCCTCTTAAGTTTTACCAGACATGGAATCACATCTACTGTATCTAACCAACTCAAGCCAACCAAGTCATGGTGTCCCAGATGTTTAAAACATTTTTGTGGTTAAGGACGCTGCCTTTTAGAGAATTACATTGGTTTGTTGAAAGTCTGTGTTGTAAATGTGAAAGTAATGGCAAAAATCTGTTTTAGCAGAATAATTTATTTAAATATAGGTAATAAAAAAGATGCAGAGGCTATAAACTGTGATGTAGAAATATAAATAAAGAGGAAAAAATGGCACTGCAGTGGGATGCATATGAGAATACCCTGTTTGCATATTTGTCCAGTGTTTTATTGGAACAATGACTTTGCACACCATGAAAACAGAAGCATGTGATTGCCAATATGCCACATGAATAGTTAATGTACTCTTAGAGGGGTTAGATTTCCATCTCACATTTGCAAGTGTTTGCTCAGAGACTTTTCCCTCCTTTTTTTTTTTTTTCTTTTTAAATAGCTCTTAAGGAGTAGCCGTCGTTATGTAATCTCTGAGCGTTTCTGCCTGGAATCCTGGGGGCTGCCTCCAAGTATTTTACTTTGTTCTCTCCTAAAATATAAAAGGTTTCGGGGTGGTGGGTATGCCTTTTGGTCACATTCAGGATGTATCAGCTTCTATAGGAATGATTATTTTCTTCACCTGTGCACATCCTTTACCATATGACCCCCCTCCCCCCCTCCTCTAGATTCACATTATAAGCTTCAGGCATTTGCGCTTTTGTACAATTTACACAGAATAAAACTCACAGAGAGTTCAGCAGTACATATGCTACGGCAGTATTTGCATCTCTCAGGTCGGTGTGGAATCGTGGGCTTCTACCCAGGGCTGTGTTTCCCTCGGACGGTCACCCAGCCAAACCTCAGCTGCTCGGAGGGGAGAGCAGAAGCTACGCGGGCTTGGCTCGCTCTGGCTACTGAGTCTATTGGTGTGTTCAGGCAGCTAGGAATTAAGAAAGTTCCCATTTGGGAACGTCCCACTTCCGAGTTGAGAACATTCATAGGAGAACGACAAACAAGCAAAATTGCAGCCCCCAGTAAAAGTGCTCTATTTTGGCTTTGAGAATATAGAAAAGCAAAAAACAATCTTGCCAACATTCATATAAACCAACACAGGAGTGGAATTGAGCTTAGGATGTTATATTATGATAATAATAGTTATTAAGATAGCATAGTCATAATTCCAGTTATTGTTGAAAGCAACTGAAGGCAGACATAAACCTATTATCTTATTGAGGTTATTTATTTTATATTATTTTTCATTTATATGTTTAACAGATGTGTATTTTCAAACAGGGAACAAAACCCTGTCTTTGCATTATGAGACTTTGTGTTACAAGTGAACATTTTGCCCACTTAGAAAAAAACAACAACATATATATCGTGTTTCGGCATTGAGCTTAAAAACATTGAGATACGATTTTCCGTCCATTTCGCCCAGAGCTATTAAAATTGCAGTTGACAGACTTGAAAATATCACTTTTTAATGGAATATGGACTCTTAACTGAAAAGCCATGTAGTATCATGACAGTGCGGGGGAGGCGAGTCACGTCAGTTTAGTTGTCGGTGTCACGGTGCAAAGACAAACCCTGATGTGTGGCGCTGATAAAACATTTGTGTGCTCTGCGCCTGCCAGACCTGCTCACCCTCCTCATGCTTCGTTGAGATGTGAGAGAGGCGATAATTGGACCAAGCCAAAGTTTTATGAGTGCAAGAGCGAGCGAGAGAACGTGGTGGGGGGGCGGCGGTGAAAATGGACAAGGTGTCCATACTGATTCACAGATCTGAGGTGGACGAGAGGAGAGCCGAGGGGGGGGGGGGGGCTGTCCGCCAGAGTTAAGGTGACAAATGGAATTTTAATACCACTTGAACACTTATGAAAAAAGGTTCGGTTCAAATTTTAATTCTACACCAACATCTCACTTGGATGGTTTGATTTATCTGAAGTAAGGATCATCGTTGCTGTTCGTCCTCCAGCTGAGTCACATCGTGTGTAGTCTTAGCAAAATCTGCCTGTTTCCTCACTCCGAGGAGTGAGCTTGTGAGCACTTGCACTGTTGCCAAACTGTCAAATTACGTGCCAAAGTTTCAAATAACTCAATATATATTCATGTATTCATATAACATATTCAAATGAATCTCGATGTACCTGAAAAAAAAAAAGTCAACAACCCTGTCGGTTGCCATCCAATTGATCCTATAGTATTTCTTTAGGTTTAGAGGTTATTGTGCAAACTTAAATAGCATTATTTTATAAAATATTTAAAGATTTGCATTATCATAATGACATGTATAACTGTTGTCTGTCTTTAAACTAAACTTGACAACTTTTTTGGACAGTTAGAGTGTAATTGTTAGGACTTTCAGCATAGCTCTAGCGGACCAACAGGTGGTACCAGGAGTGGTACAGTCCGGACATCTCTGGTTTAGATCATCAGAAATCTAATTTGTAGAAATGTAGAGTATATTAGACATCCGAAGACAACGAACTGATAACTGGATAATCAACAAATCAGTGTTGCAGAGATAATCCAGTCCAAATATGGCTCTTACTTTAAAAACTAACATACAGTAATATACAAACTCAAGTCAGTGGATTTAGACTTCTTCTTGAAGCTGCCTTAACAAATGACAAACCGCCTTACCGCACATGGACCAAACATAAAAACATACGTCGCAAATCTACCAAAAAAAACGAACGAAGACTCCTCGGAGGAACCGCAAAAAAGAAAAACAGAATGAGTCAGAATCAAGGAATCCCCACTGGTGATTTAGAGAAAGAGGAAATAAATTGAATTATAATCTCAGTCCTGGGAAAGTAGTGATTCACATTAATGGACGATTTTCTTAGTTTTTAATGGTACTACAGTATTTGAAACTTTTAACAGCATACAGAATTGTATAAAAAAAAAAATACAAAATCACGACTGTTCCCTTGAGCACACGACCCACTGCACACCTCTTTATACTTCACGCTCTCCTCCTTCTGTTTCTACCATCTGCATCGGGAGCTTATTCCTTACTTGGACGATGAGGTGGCATATTTGTCTGTTGCTGCTCCTACCCCCCCCCCCCCCCCCCCCCACACACACACACACACACCACCACCAGCCCCTCCCCCCCCACCCCAGTCTCTGTGGGCACTTGAAAAGCAGTGTGGCGAGCATCTGCGAAACCACTCCTCAAACCCCCCCCCCCCCCCCCACATCCTCCCGCCCCACCCCAAATCTCTTACACTTCATACGCTCATGAGGGAATCTACCTGGCAGCGAGAAAGCAGGCTTATCTGTGTATGAAATGCTAATGTGAATAGCCTCAGCCCTACTTTGTGGATGAGAGCGCAGAGGCCCTCTCCTCGTTGTAAAACCCACCTGCTCTGTGTGTTTTAGCATGTGTGAAACGCTGAAGCCTGCCAAACTCCGCTAGCCTCAACCCTGAATTTAGACTTCTCAGACATGAAGAGAACCAGAGTGCTGTGGGGGATATGAATATATTTCCATTCTGAATCCACCTCGTGGCTCTTTTCTCTTGTTCTGTTTGGCAGCGGATGACTTAAAATCCCAAAAGCACGACATGACACTCGTTCAAGAAATGCTCAGATGAGTCGTCGGCTCGCTGATTTCGTCGATGGATGGAACATTTATCAACAATTGTTTTGGAACTGATTAATCAGTCAGTCATTCATCAATCCGGTACGCCGGTGATTTGCTGCTCCATTTGCTACCTAAATGTGATAATTTATTGCTATTTGCTAGTTTATTTTACTGCAAAAATGCCTTTTGAAAGGTACACTGCAGAGTTTTTGGTTAACAAATGAATGTTTTCAGCTGCGAACCGGAGAGACCCAACTGACTGAATAAGTGAGAGATGAAGTGAAACCGTTGGTTGGCAGCGTGACTGAGTTTTCAAATTAAAAGCCCTGGTTTTCAAATTAAAAGCCCTGGTTTTCAAATTAAAAAGTTTTGTTTGACTGAATATTTCAAGCTCGAAAGCTGCTGTTGCCATCTTTCCGTTGAACACATTTTCTTCCTTTTTTAAACATTTGCAGAGTTGACTATTTCCAGAATTTGAAACCTACATTGTTTTCATCCATGTTTACTTGTTAGCAGTCCTCCTTTCGCTCCCTGCCTTTCAGTCAAAATATCCACAGGTTACCCTTCAAGCTTTGGTTTGTTGATGCAGCACTTCAACAATACAGTTTGTTGACTTTCAGCAAATTACCTTATTCAGTTTCAGATTTCTTATTCATGATTTTAAGCAAGGTGAAACAAAATGTTCGGGTGTCGTGATATGTACACAAACACTGGTCATAGCTCTGAGCGTCAGCGTGGTGATTTTATATGTTTTTTCCTGAATGCCAAATCATGCCCTGCGCTGATAATGGAGATTATCTTCAATGATACCATGAGAACAAATTAATCCCCCTTCGCCCCGCCCTAGTTTAAAGTGGAGTTGAGGCATTTTTCTCTAGTTTTTTTTACATTGATGAAAGCAGCCAGTTACAGATCTATCTACTACAGATCATTTGAATTCACCACTGAAACAATGATATGATCCTGCTGATAGAAAGGGACTAGTCATTGAATCATTATTGCTAAAGTAATTTATTGGGCCAATATGCCAAAATATACTGATTTGTTACCCTTTTCTGTTTTGTATCAACATAAATGAATTATCTTTGTTTTGACTGTTGGCCAGACAGTATTGACAGTACTGCTTTTGGTCAAATTTGTAATGAACATTTCAAAATTTGTTTTCTCACAACTTAAAGAGAATCCAGTAAAGCATCAACAGATGAATGGATAAAAGACAGTTGTCAGTTTTGTTGCAGTCCTACATCCAGGCCTCTGTGTAATTTTGATAGACCCTCATCTGAATGCTGTGCAGCAGCGCTGCGGAGAGATGATGATGATGCGAGTTGAAAAACTGGTTTTTTTTTTCCCCGCAGTGGCCGGCAGATGGGTGCTGTCTGCTCAGTCCTGGCACTTCTGCTGTATGATGAGAGCTCAAGAATCCAGCCATTAAATACACAACAGATGGGACATTTTCCATCTTCCACCCAGCACTCATTAAGCAGCCAAACAACATATAGTGGGGGTGACGAGTGCTGGCATGTTTTTTTTTTAATTTTTAAATTTTTTTTATTTGACACCAAGGAAAAGAAGAAGAAGAAAAAAAAAAACATCCCTCACAGATATAATTAAGGTTGTTTAACTTGGCATGTAAACACGAGGAGATGAAACCATCAGAGGCTTCCCACTCTCGTTTTGCCAACCTTTGCCTCGCCTCGCCGTGTGCGGAGTGGTGCATTTCGGGTTGGAGGTAATCAAAGTTGAGGGTTAGGACAGATGGTGTTTGGAGGGTAGCGTACTGGAAGGACAAGTTGCTGTTGACTTTGGGAAAAATGGTGGGAGGAGGTGACTGACACACCATCCTCCCCACATGACTCAGTGGGAGTCATTACTGCAATGGGCCTAATTACCTTCAGGCTTAATCTGTGTTGAAAAAAAAAACCCTGCTGCTTATTGCTTTTAATTACCCACAAGTGTTGGGGAAAAAAAAAAAAGATTGAAATGAAAGGGTGGAGCATTTGTCTGTTGTGTTTCTGCATTTGTATGTGCGGGATGGAGAGGAAATAGATGCACGAATTGTTAAAAATATGCTAATTCTTTCAAGCTTCAGATGCTTAATTGTAGCTTTGCTGTACTTCTGTATCTCCCGGACTGTTTACACAAAGGCACAAGTGTGTTTGACAGTCAAGTAATGTCTTTGTTACTCAGGCTGGTTGTGCTGTCTGTAGCCTGAAAGTGAAATTCCTTTCACCTTCATCATTTTTAGAGTGAGGAGAAAAAGCAAGTTGCTGCTCACATCTTCAAATCTCGATTTGACAAGTAGACGAGATGAGGGAAGTCTTGCCGACTTGTGATTATTTGACGATTTCGAGGTCGCTTCCTGTCGACCATCCTTGGGGTTATGTAACGTGATCAAAGGCATATCCTTGCAGGTGTTGGAATGTGCTTGAGTTAACTCAGAGAAGAAGATATCAGCCATTCGCTTTAGAAATGTACACAAAAAAAGAGCTGTAGTGTAGAGCAGTAAGAAATGAGACCATTTCCAGTGTAGATGGGTTTTTGGGGGTTTTTCTTGTCCTCTTGGTTTTTGCAAAGGATGTCCCTGTTTGTGTGACTTTTAGGATTTGTTTCTGTAAATGTTTGTGCTTTCAGTCTTGCGTGTGGCCACTGTAATTTCAGGATTGGGAAGCTTGAAGGTGACATGGGTTGCTGGTCTGAATCTCAGGATGTTATTTTTGCTTCAACAGCTACTCTCCAAAACTGCAATATTCAGGTTAAGATCTGTCTGTAAAAATGACTTTTATGATGCTTTGTGGACAGAACCTTCATCACGTCACGATTTGGCGGTGCGGATTTACCAAAAACTTAAACAAAGATAAACGATCATGTATCTCGGAGCGCTTAAGCTCGGCCAGAATGGAAAAAAAAACATAAACTCTGGTTATATGTGTTGAAAAACTAACTGCTAAACCAGTTCATTCAACCATGAGTCCCTGTGTTTCCAAGCTCGATAGCATTGTGGAAATACTACAGTCTCCTTGGCTAAACCTCTGAATTGCTGGCATTTCTCTCCAACCTATTTGTCTCCTCCAATTTGGTGGAACCTCCAGGGTGTGCCACACATTCAGAGGATTGCCCCACTTGTGAAGCTGATCGGACTAATCTGCTTTCTTTCACCAACAATGAGCTGGGTCAAATCACCCAATAGACTCCAGGCGAAGAGCGCTTACTTTTAGAGCAGGTACAGATCAATGAAATGTGTTTCTTGCACTTCTCATAAGAGTTATTACTTGTGAGTGAATCCAAAAATTCGGTTATACAGCATGTAGTTTCCGAGGTATGATAATGATTGGCTAACATGCGATCCATTAACAGTGCATGCATTAATGTTAATTAAATGACCCAAATTCTAAACAGCTGGGCTTCCCACATATTCTTTAATCACAAAGAACCAAACCAAAGATGTGAATTGTTAAAAACGAATATTGTATAATATTAATGTTAGTAGATCCGCTGTGGTATCAGAGGACCAGCATACATTTATCAAAACCGACTTGAAGTCACTGTTAAGGTCAACGCTAAAAAAAAAAAAAAGACAAATATTACAACAACTTTGTAGCCTAACACAGAGCTTATGAACATGAATGTGACTCCCTCAGGACAAATATTGTAATTCAGCTTCAGAGACTCAGTCGTGTCCCACAAAACCAAGCTGATATTTACATTTCCCACTGAGCAAACACTTGTGCAGAGACACTAACGTAACTCGGAAGCTAAAGCATGGGGGTTACATGGGGAACACATTCTTATGGGTATGTGATAGTATGATATTATACGTGTTATAATCAACTTAATGAAAAAGAGTAATTAGTTACCGTTACTACTTTCAAAAGTCGTTGAATTTCTTTACCGGTGGCTGTAACTTTGTGTGATGATTTCAGATATTTGATTCAATTCTCTTATAATGCACACGTAGCTTGGTTACTTCAGTTTCACCTGCCTTCCTCTCAGTTCAACCTAAGCGTTGCCCTCCCTGCTCTGAGGGCAAGAATAAAATGACTTTTTTTTTTAGATAAAATAACAAGACAGGCTTACTGTCAAGGTAATTAATCATACAAAATGTAGAAATCAAATAAAAGTCTAATTTGAGCAAATCCTTCAAAACTGATTTACAACATTGTCCACAATAACAAAATTATATATATATATATATATATATATATATATATATATATATATATATATATAAAACAGCTGTTTCACAGTATAACCACAATGGTCAACTGTTTGAAAGTAGACACATTTCTGTTGCCTAAAACTGCCAGGGCAGATTTTTTTTTTACTACCAAATTCTGCTGCTCTTCCTTCCTGCACTACATTTTTCTTGGCTTCTACAAGAGACTTGATCACACACTGCATCTATCAGTGCAGAATAAAACTTCCATTCAAGCATCCGTTACAACAAGTTCATGGAGAGCTCTTTCTGATTGAGCAGAAACGACAGAAACATCAAAAAAAAAAAATTAAAAATAAATCTCCTTCAAGGCCTTGGGAACATTTCACAGCAGCGGTTCAGTTCGATTTCACATAAACACATATCACTCTGTCTCTAATTTTGTCTGCAGCTGTTTGTGCTTTCTTGTACTTATTTCAGCCCTCCTGTTTACTGACTTCGGCTCAGCAAAAAGCTCATCTGAGACTACAGAGAACCAACAAGCCCTTTAAATGGCTGGAAAATGTTTGTATTTGTTCCCTTTGAGTAAGATGAAGAGTCAAGAGTCGCCTCTTTGTGTGGTTGTCTCTCTCCGGCCGGCCCTCTTTGTTCTGAGGACAGAACAGTGGTTCACTGATATGTGTTTTGACCTGCCCCAGTCCTCTACCTTCTGGTGTTTGACACTGGCAGAAAGCTGATGCTGTGAAATCGAATGCAGCGGGTGAGCACTCAGCGGGAGGCCAAAACATTAGCTATTAGCGACAGGCGACAGGAGCCCGCTCTCACGCTCCCTCTCTCTCCGCTCGAACAAATTGAGGTGCATCTCTGTGGCTTTCTCGACATCTCTCCCTCCCTCTCTCTCTCTCTCGCTGTCTGTCGTTTCACTTATTTCTTCCTGCGTTTTTTTTTTTTTTTTAAGTGTCCGAGCTCCTGCGGTGTCACCGTGCGGCTGCGATTACACACGAGAGCTGTTGGCTCGGTGCCGACGAAGGTCTTATTGAATTTAAGTTGTTTACATGACCAGTTGAGTCGCTGCGATTGAGTTTTCCAATTTTCCCAAGAATAAAAGAAGAGATGGAGACATCGTTTTTCTGCGTGCCCGTGGTGTCACAGCCACATGTTGGATGAACAGATATGTGGCAGTCGGGGCGGGGTTAGGAAGATAGCTGAAATTTGGAAGGAGGATGATGCTGCCGGAGAGGAATCAAAATCAATACAAAAGGCTGGTTGTTATAAATATATCATATAAATATCATTCAGACAGGTCCACTATTTCAATGTATATATTGATATATATCTTTGCTCAAACATTAGTGATTAATTGTTACACTAAAAAATACCCCCATGTCTTACGTACCAAACTGACCTTGCCTATCTCAGGATCTGGTTTGACGAAGATTTGTAGGATCAAATCAAGTATCTCTTTTCATTGGATTTGTTACAAATATATTTAATATTTCCAGCCTCATCCTTTAAGATTATGGTAGAACAATTACTTTTTTAAAACAATTGTATAATTAGAGCATGAAGTTAGTCGGGATAATGTAATCAAGGTATGGCATTAACAAATCCATATTAAAAACAGAACTGCTAAACGTAGCCACTTTTGCACGCAACCTGCCAAAATCTCCACGCCAACCGCTGTGCATAACCCATCCTGTTAGACGCTGCACATACATAAACACGCCGTGGGCAGAAGAAGGCTGCTCAAAAACAATATCATCATCATAAAAACAGGGCGGGGGGGGGGGGTTCATTGACGGAACCAGATGCCGTTGATTTCACGGCTCCCTGAAATGTATTTTGCTTGAGAATCGGCATGATAATCAGACAATTAGGGGACTGATTGAGGAGAGCCCCGGGAAGCGAAAGTGAAACCACCGGAAAAAGATATTCTGACACGCGGAGTCCGACGAACTGTGATGCTCTTTTCTTGTTTCCACAACAAGGAAAACGTTTTACGGCGTCGCTGGATCGTAGTATTGAATCAGAAAAAAAATGATTCTGAACCACGAAGAAAAACCTTAAAATCTCTTAAGAGAGCTTATTCAGAAGTGCTCCGTCAGTATTCTCCACGGGGCTTCATATCAATTCCTCGGTCATAGCAGGGGGAGGGGATGAGGAAGCGGGATTTGGGCGTATAGCTCTACCTATGCAGATGAGAATCTCTTCCCAGATTACACATGTTTAGCGCGTGGCTGAGTATTCATCCTCCTCCGCGTTTATCCGAGTCGATGTTGAAACAGACTTCCCTCTCGCTGCCGGGGCTGGCGGGAAGTATTACCCATCACAACCACTGCACTTCACCCAACGTGTCCAAAACAACTGCCGGTTGGAGCCGCATCATTTGCAATGCAGAGGCATTTGAAACACGGGGATTAGTCGAGAGGGGTTCGAAGCACATCTTAATCCATATGTATGTAAAAGAAAAGAAAATATTTATATAAAAATATCATTCGGTGATTATCCCGCATAGTGTGTGACAGTTGTAAGTTGCATTAACGTCTCGTTGCAGCGTTTCTCTCGTGTTGTCACATTGTGAGAGAGCAGCAGGCTTTGAAGTCTGTCAGCTTCTATATCCTGTCTAACATCAAATACATGTTTTTGTCCTCTCGATAATCCCCATCTGAGCTGCTATTATGAACTCTACTCAATGGTAGGCAAAGTCTCTGCTTCCTGTCAGTGAGGCTTGTTATTTGTGGGAGGAAGGTAGGAGGGGGGGGCACAAACTTCTTATTTATTTTTAATTTTTTTGAACTTTCTTTTTCAGTGTTGCCTGGAATTTCTTTAATGATGTCAATTCTTTATAGAGGCGGTTGCTTTTTATTTAAAGTTATATATGAGCCTCCACTGAAACAGGCTGTTTATTCGTACACTTGCATGAATAACAATCAGCCGTTGAGACTGGCTGACATTGTTCCTGGCCTCGGCCCTCACTCCTCGTCAAATCCAAACTCAATCTCATGACACCTTCCCTTCAGTGATGGGGTTTTTCTGGCAAAAATATTGGTCCCGATTCTATTTCCAACATGCAACCAATATTTATCAAGAATGCTGTGGGAGCTGTCTGGTGTAAACACGGACTAAACAAGTATTCTGGAATGAATTTATCGTCAACGACTGGCCAGTTTGAAGAATTTGAAGCCAGACTCTGGTCGAGTTTTTGTTTTACTGTTTGTTCGTTGTGACAGTCTATCACAGTATAAACAGGGTGGGTGTTGGTGCCCATGGTAAGAATGAAATTATGGCACTGATATCTCTACAGCATTTTAATCACAAGATAAAACTAATTTTGGATGCTGAACTTCAGTTTCAGATTCTAATATTTGTTTCTGATCAAATTGTTTTGAAGTACATTTACGTTTCAGGTTTTAACAAGCAGCTAACTACGGACGGGTTTACTTTTTGGCTTCTTCTGGCTACAGAAGTAAATACTGCGATGGTAGCAATCTGTATCTGCAACCACACTGTAAACACAGCTGAAGGCTCCAGAAAAGCAAGCACAGTGCACATTTGAGCTGAGAATATTTTGTCAAGCAGGTGTACCATCATGTTAAGTCTAATCACGAGAGCCCGGCGGAGCTGGTGATGTCAGCAAGAAAACTTTTGTCCTTCTGACAAATTGAGCAAATTCTGCGTCCTCCCATGTCCTCGTCCAAGTTTGAACCCGACATATTCTGTTTTGAGATCAAAATCAGCTCTATGTTTTGCTGCGGCAGCCGATATCCAAATCCTAAATCGTTTTTTTGTTTTTCCTCGTTATAGTATCAAACTGTGGAGCATCTCTGAACAGCAAGGTCAAATTTCCTCTCATCAAAAAAATACAAAATAAAAAAGCCTGCAGTGAGGACTGATTTCTTGCTTCAGCAGCACTTTAAGCAGCATCTCAGTTAAAAAAAATCCACCCCAAGACCAGACAATTTACTCACTAATAGCTCCCTCTTTAACAGCTTTGCTGGTGCACCTGTGATGCAGATTCTCTGTCTCTGTAAAGGGACTGTCAGGACTTCACTTGAATGCTCACTAACTAACAAATTCAACAGTGATTGGAGGTTTTTTTTTTTTTTTTTTTCCTACTTTAATCCCACCTTCAATACGGTATATAATTTTGATACGGAAAAAAAAAACACATTCCTTCTGTCTTTTCCATTCCACTGCCTTCAGAAAATCATCTCCTGCCTTATGTCTGAGTGGTTTGATGTTGGTCCTTATCGTAGTGAATGTATTTCTTCCTGCCACACTTATTATTCAACGTGCATGAGGCACGCTGGAAGCCTGGCAGTGTGCCTGGGTTATATTAAAACATCCAAATCAAACCTTTTCGCCCTTATTTTTTAATAAAGCCGAGTCATTCTTTGAGTCACGGGACCGCCCCCCCCCCCCCCCTTACACAGCTGTGATACATGACTCTGACCTTACAGGGCAGTATCAGTCACCGAGCAGCGCTCTGACCTCGTGGGCACGGACAACCTTTTTAATAGCGCCGTAACTCCTCTAGTCCAAACTTGTTTGTGTCATCTGAATAAAAGGCAAAAATGACCAGAATCCCGAAGCGTGATTTCTTTCTGCCTTTTTGGTACTTTCATCACAGTCGGCCAGTTTGAAGTGCGCATCCTCATCTGTAAGGATTTGTGAGTTGCAATTTAATTGGAGGGAATTAGTGGACATTTAGCTTCTAATATCCATCAAATTAATCGCTAACTCTGTGTTTCTCTTCCCCCCCCCCTCTCTGTCTCTCTCTCTTTCCCAGGAAATCCAGAATGGCTTCCGGGATTAACGTCATCTCTTGGTAGAACTGCCCACAAGTTCACGTCCGTTTGCACAGCCTCTCGCAGCCTGGGAAACTCCATAATGTAAATGTATCTTGCTGTTTTCTTTTTTTTTTAATCAAATCTTTGGCTTTTGGCCATGAACCTTAGAGGATCTCCCAGGACCAATATTTCCATAGTTTGGATCTAGATTCCTCTTCTTTTTTTTTTTGCCGGGACTACTGCGTGGGTTTGCAGCGGTGGCTATTGGTGGCTGCTGTGGCGGCGGTGGTGGGAGGACCTCTCCACCTCGGAACACAGGGATAACTTTACAAAAAGCACGTGCCACCATGAGGATATCCACCACCTCTTGTCTCTGTCCCTTCCTGGTCTGCCTCTGCTTCATCCAGAGGTGCTACGGGGTGAGCCACCACATCTCCACCAAAGTGCCCTCCAAGAACCAGACCAAACTGGCCAACGGGGAGACGGAGGTGCACCACAGGCCGAAACGTGGCTGGATCTGGAACCAATTCTTTGTTTTAGAAGAACACATGGGACCAGATGCGCAGTATGTGGGAAAGGTAGGATGTTGTTTTTTTTACTTAACTGACTGAGAAAAAAATATTTTGATCTTAGGGAGCTTACTTTTTAACACCTTACTTTGCTCTTTTTTTTCTTCCTGCTGTTGTTTATTGAGAAATGGGTTACAAAAGGAGCAAGCTGTTCTCCCGAGCTAGATTGCCACGTCGGCAATATACACGCTTTTTTTTTACTTCATCTTCTGATGTGGAAATTCAGGTCTCATTTGCAAAGGTGTGTGCACCTTTTTTTCTTCTTCTTCTTTTTTTTTTCTGACACTACGTTGTCCGACTGTTCCTCTCGTGATAATGTCCAAAACATGTTTTATTCTCTGTAATTAAGGAGTGCCTCTCAGCATGTCTGCCACTCTGGGAAGCCACGCAGGAGTGGATTAAGTCTGAAAGTGAGAACGGCCCTCTACATTAGAGCTATCTTTGAACTGAAATATTAGATTCGGTCTCTCCGTGGGGAATAAGCCCAGATTTGATCTCTTGGTGGGAAATGAACCGCCGCAGAAAGAAATTGGACACTGGCACAATAGGGACGGTGTAAGCCAGGGGGGCCCCGTAGTTAGGGAATGTTATGAATGTAATTTCAGCGTAATTTCAGAATGACCGATGCCCCTCACTTTGGAAAAGATAGTGGTGGGTGTTCTCGCTGCTTGTGCATGGGTACGGCGGAGACCCGGTTGTTGGCGGTTGGCGGTGACTTTTCTGTTAGCTCCACAATAAGCCACAGGGAGCTGGTTAAGTCCTCTGCTTGCAGATTGCCTGCCCTTATCTCCTGAAATGTGAAAATGTGTTTCTCCGCTGCAGTGATCATTATTCTAGGCACTCAGGCACAGACTAATCCTCAACTGCACTCTGAGAGAAAGAGAATGAGAAAAGGCAGAACAGAACGCCTCTCTGGCTGCACATATGTCTGTATTTCAACAACGCTACCATTTCAAGGGGAAAAGAAAGAAAGGGGGGATCACATGCTTGGACAAAAAAACAACAACAACAACAGCAAATGTCACTTTCCACCTCGAACGTCTGCTTATTGAATCAACCCGGGGTTTTAATCACAAATGTCCTGATTTATTGGTGAGACGTGTTTTTGCGAATATTATTTGATGCGAGACTGAATCATAAAATCCTACAGAATAAAAAAAAACAATCCCTTGCATTGATGAGGGACTGTGTCCTGTTTATGAAGCGATGCCAAGGATGTTTGCAGCGTATTTAAAGCAGCAGTTTGTTGATGCACTAACTGCATGGTTACTTTTAGATTCAATTTGCCCACCGCTTTGAAGTTCACGATTGTTTGGTTTGCCGTCTGTTCTCGTGCTACTGCTACCTTAAGGCTTCTGTTGTTTTTGTGTGCGTGTGTATTTTTGGGTGTGTGCGTGGCGGGTGCTGCTGATGAAAGCAGAATAAACATAAACAGCTAATCCTGGATGATAATAAAGCACTGAGAGGAAACATAAACATTATTAAGGAATCAATTTGACATGCATGTTTTAAGGAGATGAGGTCTCCAGATGGTAAGCACAAAAAGACATTTAATTATGTGGGTTGGGACTAGTGGGCAGTGTCCTAATGTGGCCAGGAGACAGAATGACCCTTAATTAGACGAAGACAGGAGAGGAGGAGGAGGAGGATTAATCCACTCAGCATGTATGGCGCTGCATTGTTTTCCTTTTTTTCTTTTTTTTCCCTCCCCTCCCTCTGCTTGATTAAAAACTTTGGACATTAGCGAGCAGCAAATGAGCAGATCCACCGCGGGGAAATTGCCAAGACTTTCTTCGTCGATAAAGTGCTCCATCAAAAAAACACGAGGTTTGAAACCGACGTTTCATGATGAGCGGTGAAATGTGCACACACAAACAAATCAGCTGTAATCTTTGCCTCGTCGATATCAAACAAGAAATCTGCGTGGTCAAACAGAACACGAGTACAACCACAATGCAAGACTTTGCCTTTGGCAGTCGGAAATCTTTTTTTTTTACCAATACTCTCACATGAAAGATGGCGAAGAGTGACTTCTGGGAATAAGTGAAGCGGCCAGTCTGTCAAGAACATTTTAATCCCCTTGAGGTGTCCTGTAATCCCCAGTGACACCTTTCTGGGGGGCTGATGCATTTGGGAAATGACAGCTTCGTGCATGAGTGAGACGCAAATGCTTGGTAGGGGACGTGCTTCGTCCAGATATGAGACGGGAGACAACCCATTCTCCCATTGGGAGGTGTGAAGGCCTTCATATCAGTCAGCTCAGCGTGGAGTTTCGGAGTGGTCAGACAGGTTACAGATTGGAGGGTGTTTTTTTTCTTTTTTTTAGATGATGCAAATCCCTAAACCCTGAATGAGTATGAACTGCGGCGAACAGTCTGCTGTGACTAAGTTGGAGGATGGGGTAAAATGTTGGGTGAAAAGAAGCGGATCCTTGGTCAGAAGACCTCGAATTAAAGCATCACTGGGCTTCTAAAATATACAGTAAATAATGTGATATTTGACAGAATGGGTTCTGGGAGGAATCCCCCTTTGTCTTATCCTGTGTTCATTTGCAGAGGAAAGTGGCAACCTCGAAGAAAAGTGCCTAAATGTTTTATTCATGCTTCTAAAAATGGATTCTGCTGTGACAGAATCAGGCAACTGTCTTGTATTACGTACAATAATAGCTCAACAGTAGGAAGGAAAAAAAAACAAAAAAAACATTTTTTTACATAAAATTGCTTTTCACCTACGCTTTGCACTGCATGAAGTAAGTCCATTAAAATGGGAATGTTTCCGGTGTTACACCGTGAAATGTTACATGAAGAAAGAAATTGAATCCGCATTACTGGAAAGCAACAGATTCTAAAAATGTCAGTAAAACTCATCAACCACTGAGACGTTTTGAGTATGTGGCGGGGCTACAACTAAAGAAAGAACCTTCCTCGTCCGCATCGTGACGCATCTTAGATTAAAGAGATTTACTCACCTCTAATAAGTGGCTGTATGATATCAGCGTAAATTATTTTTTAGCGTTTTAGTGTTAGCTTTGTGAGAGATTCGTGTCCCTCTTAAGAATAATGGCGACAGGTATTCACATGGTCTTTATATAAACATGTTATAAAAGAGTGAAAATGCCGTTAGCAGTTTCCCAGAGGTTTAATTGGTGTCTTATTGATTGTTTTGTGTGACCACCAGTCTGAAACCTAAAGAATTTATAAAAGTGCAGCGTGCGAGGGCGCGCATGTCATTGCTCGCAGTTTTAATACAATTTGCTGTTGTTGTTAACGCACCATCTTGTATGTCGTGTGAGCAAAGAGAGATCATGTGATTGATCTCACCTGTTATTTATTTGGATGGAGAGTCTTTGTTTGAAAAGGCTCATTGATATGTGGTCGGGGCTAAAAATCTATATACTCTTCCATATTGCTGACAGATTCACATTAATGATACAAAGCTAAGCCAAGTTGAATAACAGTTTAACTCGCACTGCTTCACCGACTGCAGAAAATAACATGTCTGCTGTGTGTGCAGGCATGCATAATGTCCAAAGTGCATTCCCCTGTCCTCTGGCTGAAACACTCCAAAGTATTAGCGCCTTTCAGATACTGGAGAGGAAAACTACTTGCTTTTCACTCCTGAAACTTTTCCAAAGCGGATCTGCTGACAGTTTCATTTCTGTCTCGTTCAAGTATCAAATTTTTGCAGCAGTTAGAGGCCGAGCCATTAAACGAGTGTCAAGAGTTGCTTCCGGGACTCTAATAATCTCATTACTGTACATCAAGAAGTCAACCATCCTGCTGGGAAGACAACGACTCATTCTGTTTCTCCCCGCAGATGTCAAAATAGAGGACAACTATTAGGGCGGATCTGCGTGATGTGCATCAACGGCGTGTCTTCAGCACGCCCCTCACCACTTCCCTCTTGATGTATGGTCATTAAGCGGGCACTCCATCATCAGGGTTTACTGTGACTGTTACAAATCAATTGAAGAGGAGGGGGCGCTAGGAGGAGTTGATTGGGAGGAAGCATGGCCGAAATGTGGGGATAATCAGACAATCAAGCACACCCCCATAAAAAGTGATTAGGTCCTCTTGAGCGAAGCATAAGAGCCGAAATTTAATAAAAAATATGAACCCACCCCCCTTTGCTAATTGCAAATTATGAAGCCAAGACTCTGATCATCAGCTCGAGTGCAAAGCCTCCTCCTTTCTCCTCGTGTTCAGCCCCCTTCGGTCTCCTCACCATGCACATTGTTCATGGAACAAATGCTCCACAGCCCCGACTCTCACCTTCAACTCCCATTTACGCATCGAGACCTGCTTTCAACATCAAAGCGATGCAGTTTTAATGAAGCTTCCTGAAAACAACACGACGCAAATGTCACTACTGTTTGTCTAGTGCTCGACAAGAGTTGTGAAATCACGACAACGCACACAGAGATTAAACAAGCATGTTGAATTTGCAGCGATGCGTGTTCAGCTATTTGGAGACTCGCTGCATCTGTCCAAATGTGACCCTATTTAGCCCGGTATTCAATTCCTATTCACAAGGTACAGATTTCATTTCCAATTCAATGCAATAAGAATCAATATCGATTTGGTTCGAAACATTTGAGTTACAATGCAAATTTTGCTTGGATATGAAACACAATCTCAGAAAACTGACTCTGTAAATTGTACAAGTAAACCTCTAACATAGTGCAATATTCAAAATATTAATGTTTACATGATGGATAGACCCCTCAAGCAGTTAAACTAATGCACCTTTAATTCCACAATATCAACAAGTCGTCACAACAAGAAAACACTTTTTTCTTTCTGGTATAAACCCCGCCCACTGAAGACGCAGATAGTCGTGTTCAGAATAACATTAGCCTAAGGGTCAATCATCGCCAAAGTGACTTCTGACTGGCTGGATCTGACTCATCTGCTCGATACAGACTCTGGTTGGCTATTGTAGGCTGGGGACGGGATATGGACGCTCCTATTGGCTCAGTGAGATGTTAATCAAACCAGCAGCGTAAAGACCAAGACGCTATCCGACTTTAGTGCTCACTATGTTGAAAATTAAGAACGCTGGTCAGGAAGTCTCAAATGATGCAACAGTGGATCATGTGTATTATGGATGTAAAAAAAAAAAAAAAAAAAAAAAAAATCCCCTCGGGGATTAATAAAGTATATACCTACCTACCTACCTACCTAAAAAATTGTTTTGGACTAAATACTTTACTGGATTGGATTTACTCGATTTGTTGGTGAACTATGAGACTTTCTCGGTGAGCTACTTCAATACTGTACTTGTCTGTATATTTGGTGGTGGTCTGACAAAGCTGTTTACTGAACCTGTAGGGGTGATTGTATCTTGAAATCTTAGCTTTCTAAGGACCTCTCGCATAAATGTACACGTAAACTGTAGCACGGTAGACGAGTAAGTCGATGCCGTTAAAACTCTGAAGGCACGCGGGTGGTCCTTCCAAGATTTATGTGGCTGATCTTGGGATTTATGAATCGATATCGGATTATTCAAGTGGAGATCGATTTGAATTTGAACGATTTGGGAGTGTAACTTGCTGGAAAATCATTGCCATTTGTCTGGTATAAAAAACAAATAGATCCAAGATTTCATAGTACTGTCACATCCATCCCCTGATTCATTATTTTCCTGCCCCCAAAACACATCTTCCTCTTGTTCACTGTGTTGTTCCCGTTCCACACAGTTCACAATGAACAGGTATATCAGTACTAAAGCAACATCCTTTGAAACAAGCCACAAGCAAACAAGCCAAGCCAGACACACATTATGTGGATCTGTACACTGAATACAGCCACGGCATTACAAAGGGCATTCAACAATAATGCAGTGAAATCAGACACGTACATTATCGGGATCTGTAGAGTGAGAACGACAAAGCCAGTGAAGAAAAGAGAAGAAGTGGAGAGTGAAAAAGACGAAGGTCAAACTGCGTAGCAACTAATAATGAAACAGCATGGCACTCAATAGAGCATGTCCTCTGCCAGTGCTGTGTAATTGTGAAAATTGTGTTACATGTCATGTACTCCTTTTTCCAGAGTTGATATTTCCCCATGCCGCATTAAAGTTCACAGACAGACAGACAGACAGACAGACAGACAGACAGACAGACAGACATACAGACAGACTTCAAATAATGTCCTCGACTCTACCTAAAATGGGACACGAGTTATGTCTGGCTGAATTGCAGCCACTTCTAAGCCTTTTGGCTGATTACCACCGAACCAGGTGGCCAGTCAGCTCTATATCTGTTCAGCAGAAAAGTTGGCAGGAACAGACGAATTGGCAAGGTGGTTATATCTAAAAGAAGACTAAACGCTGTCGTGGTGCATGTTGTCCCGTTGGCCCAGTGACAGCGCGTTGTAATCTTCTATCTTTTACGGGGGAGAAAAGGGTCCTTCGTGACTGCTATTGACATTATGCAAGTTTTGTGCTAATCCATTTACAACTGTTCATAATACCTTCTGTTGGTTTTCTTTTTTTCCTATATTAAGGTTGTTATATTGGTGTACTGAAGAGGGTAATATAATCAAATATTAGCATTTGCAATGAAATGCTATTTTTTGGACATTCTTTTAGCCAAAACAATTAAATAGCAAATAAAGAAAACAATTAGGTTAGGTTAGGTTAGGTAGTTACTTTATTAATCCCTGAGGGGAAATTTTTTTCACTACAGCAACATACAGAAGCAATTTAGATTAATCCACAATAATAGAGTTGCAACAGTTCAAATGTAATAAAAGCAGCCTATATTTGGATTTAAAATCCAATTAAACAAGATAAATAACTGCACTTAAGAGTTATATATCCTCATATCATTACTTATGGATATAAAAACTACATTCATCAGAGCACAGACAATATTTACCCAACCTAAATTTACCCATTAGTTTTCAATAAATACATAGTAAGAGTAACAGTAGATGTAATCTAACCTGATGATTAATCAACCCAGTAAGGTCATAGTACAGTCCACAGGTCCAAACAAGCAATGCAAAAATAATAAACTATAATAATAATGTCGTATTGAGTTCAATAAAAATGTGAATAATACTAATAATCACCAATATTCAGTCATTAGCTTGTTTATTTTTCTTTAGTACGTCAGTTAAAAGGAAAAGTGATTTTCGGATTACTGGTTTATATAATAATGTATTTTATCTGGTAGCTTTTAACATTTAGGAATGTTTACATGGTGAAAGTTAGTTGATATTCAATCTATCAATCATCAGACAACCAAATGAATTGCTCAGCATGTACATAAGGTGCAGTAAAAAAATATACCTAAAGCTGCTGTTTACAGCTATTGTTATTCATCAGTGTAATTTGCACACTATGCTTTAGAGACTCTGACAGATAATTTCTGCCTTTTTATTCGTCAGCATCTCTGACAGACCAAATGAGTGACGGTGTAACTATCAGGTACTGCTTTAGTTCGGTTACATATCTTACCCATTAACTTTATTGCAGTATATTTTCCAGCAGTGCTGCAATGAGAAGAATTACTGTTTAATGTTGCGGAAAAAAAATGTTTTAGTGTCGGATCTCTGTCGAGTTACAGGATTGCCCCCCCCCCTGAAATCTCCTCTCCTGTTGTAATTGACTTAGACACCTGACAAACGATAAGACTGAACCAAAGGTAAACTGTTTGGCTGCGAGTACCAATTAGCTTGAGAACACAAACAGTTTAAGGCTACTCTGAGTCTACGGAGGCCAGTCAGTGGAAAACACATCGCTTGTTGACAAAAGAAAGTTAAGACACTCTTTCTTCTGGATTGCTCCTGCGAGTATATGATGAAATGATAGGTTTGATTTCGCCATGCGACTTTACAGCCCCAGACTCTGTTGATCTCTTTAAATTCCTCAGAAATGCATCGCCAGCTGCCGGGCTGCCAGCCACATGCCAGTCATATATTCCTCTCGTCTTTAATAAAGTCGCCCATCGAGACAGAGAGATAAACAAAATCCCTTGTTTTGATGCCCCGTGGATGAAAAGGATTCATGAAAGTGTTTGTGTGGAGACGACAGAACAACAACTCGGAGGTCATATTTCACCTTCCTCATAACTTCCTTGGGCTTCTCTGATCAGCATGTGTAAAATATTCTCCTATTTTTACATTTACGGCACCCCCCCCCCCCCCCCCCCCCCCCCCTCCCGCCATTCCTCTTCTGCACTGCACTACACGTTAAGCTCATATCAGGCCCGTTATGCGGTTTAACAAAATTGACACTAATTGCATTAAGGCGGGTCGTCATGAAATTTTCTGTGTGATCAAAATTAATGAAGTATAAATAAAATATCTCAAACACTGGAGCCGGATCACAGTAGCAGCACCCTCTACAGAGAAATTGAGCACTGGTTTGGAAATTGTGTGACAGAAAATTGCCCCCAGTCTGTTTTTATACAATCAGAGAAGCTAATATGTGAACTATACAGTAAATGGCAACCTTTAACGGAAATAATGGACACTGTACAGGTGCAACAACAAAGTCAGGGGTCTCCCAATCGCAGATTTAATCTAACCCTAACCTTACAAAAAAAATACACCCACGCAAGACTTATCTTTCTATCATTCTATCTGGCCGCCAGTGGCCTCAAGAAGATGCCGCAATCAGGCGGTAAAGGTCGTCTGCATGTAGCCTGGAAGGCAAAACCCGGGGCGAAAAAAGTCTGCCAAGTCCACTCGCCACTGCTTATAAGCCATATTCCTGTGAGTGTTTGGTATAATTGAAGGTAACCTGAGTTTAGAAATGTTTTGATCCCGGCAGACTTTCACTTATTGGGGGTTATGAAAGTTAGTCGATAAGGCCCGTTTAGAGAGGTTTCAACAAGCAAATCATCTGAAACTTCAGAAGAGGGGGGGGGGGGGGGCAGTCCCAATCCGCCGTGGAAATTACTCAGTACCTTGTATTTTGAAGATAACGAAGGAACACGTTTGCTCAGCTGAATTTATGTAACAGAAGTTTCATGTTTTTCTCACATTATGTTGCACCTTCAGTGCCTGTGCACTGACCTCGGTCCTGCGTTTCCTCTCGCTGCAGTTTTAATTTGCAGACATATGAATATAATTTGCTCAGCAGAATACGTGTTTAAGAGAGCTATTTTTTTGTGTGTGTGTGTGTGGGGATATCTGCAAAATTCTTGATCCTCGGTTTCTTAATGGGAGTCCAGAAAGCTTAGGATCATACTGATGATTCAAAAAGGTCAGACTGTCTGACATTTACGTAAGACGTAGGCCGTGTTAAGCAAAGGTTCACAATGGACCCTGATGGAGTGCTGTGGAAGATGATAGTAAAGACCTAACGTACTGAGAACATCTTAAAATACTTATCCTTATTGCGTAATGATTTCTGATGAACGCGTTGTGTATCTTCATATTGTTTCCACTCTCAGCTGCCCTGACGCTGCTCTCCTTTGAGCCTGTGATGTTTGTGTAATGGCCCGCAACCTGTTGACACCTTTATCACCCATAGATCTTGGAAGGTAATAGTCACCCAATGCATCATCGGTTCACCCTTTTGCCAAGCATGATTTATTGCATTGACGGAAGTCAATGGCTAAATTAGCAGTCTGACTGGAGGCAAAAATTACATTCATGAGCTGGAGTGGAGTGCTGCGGGACAGAAGTGGATGTACGCTCGCTGTAGATATGGAAGTGGACTGTTAAGTAATAACTCCAATTCTCTTATCTTTTTGAAGGATTCAATTTATTGGTAGGAATTGATTATCTAACTACAGCCAGAAGCTCTAGAAGCTGATATTTCTAAATGGCTGGCACTAAATTAAAGGCGAGCGCACAGAAATAGGCCAAACCATGTCAGCTGAGTAATCCCCCCCCCTCGCGCTTACACCGCCACTGATGTGTAAACACGGTCAGATTTCATTTTTATTTTTCGCTTTGTAGGTAGTATTTCATATTGGTACAATCCAGCGTCTGATTAACGACCTGATCCAACAGGATCTTTGACTTCCCGTCTAATTAACGGCTTGATATTTACCGCGGAGAGGACAGTCAGCTCTCATCAGGAGTCGGGCCTGCAATCAATAGTGGCTTTCTAATTATAAATGTATTTGCTGGTCCAGGTTTTGATTAAATGGTCTGAGGACCTCCGACATGTTAAATAACTTCTCTCTGTGTGTGACTGGATGAATGAATGAAACCTTGATTGCCCCTGAGGGGAATTTGTCTATTTGAAAAGCTTGTACATTTTAGATTACTTAGTGGTGCAGCTCTTTCAATATACATTTGCACCACTGTGATTGTACTTATCATTAAGTGCAGGAAGAACTGTAATACAAGCTAATTCATTGAGCTTTTCCTTCACACACACACACACGCACACACACACACACACACACACGTGCATCCTAATGCACTTTACAGGTATTCAGGTTTCCCGGTATTGAGGGGTCTGATCGAGGACCAGTGGAGGATTAGCAGCGCTCAAACAGTAATTAATTACGTAACCCAATGACAGGACAAAGACCATTTAACGAGGCTCAGTCAATACTAGGTGCCGGTATGTAATGCCCTCGATAAATTGAACAGCATAATGATCAATTGCTTCTATATTTAGGTTACTGTGAAAGTGTCTTGTCTGTAGCCTGCAGCACCGTGTCCCAGTTCAGAGACTGCACCAGTTATTGTTTACAGCAAAATCACAGCTGGCGGTCGGCCAGCGATTCGATTTCCCCAGTAGCAAAAAACGGCAAACGTTCATTTATGAGCTACAAATTGAGAATATATATACTGAAAATAAACTCAATTCTTTGTCAGACTCTTGTCGGTCTGAGCTCATATGAATCCCACTTTATATGGAGCTAATATCTCGCGTCACTTATGTTCCATCAGTTTGCTCATTCGTGTCTTCTTCCATTACATAAACAGCAGCATCTTAAAGCCTCTTGGTAATGTTCGAGTTTGTTGCTGAAATATTTCTGTGGGAGACTCATGGCTGCACTGTGCGTTCCAGTGATATGGGTCTAATTGGGAGTGTTTGGGAGAAAGTGTTCTATGGCTCGCCGGTTGCGATATTTCACATCTCAGCACATCGTCAGCTCAGCGAGCGCACACGCGTCTCCGCAATTCGGTTCGAGTCGGACTTCGAGCGTCCGACAGCCCAGTATGAGAGAGTTTTTTTCCACCTCGGTGCCAAAAGGGGGTCGAGAACATTTTTCTTCTTTCAATGTTTCTATATATTTTATATTGCTGATTCCTAATCAGCTGTATCTGTTGCTGCTGAAAGACGATGCAGACGTACGGTTTGTGGAAACACCGTACGTCTCCCTGGAAACACTATTGCTGCAAATATTGCACCTGCAGAGTCAAATATCAATCTGCGCTTGTGACTGCTGTTCCTATCAGCCTTTGTTTGTCATTCGTTTTGTAAAAAACGTAAAATATTGTTTATTTATTAATTCAAGCCTGCGGTTCAGGTACAGATGTAGGAGCTCTGTTAGTTACGTGATTGGATTGTGATAATCCAAAGTGACGTGTGTCAGATCTCTTTTATCTGACAGATCCCGCTAATTGGCATACAACCGAGATGTTGCTATCACTTCAAAGTTAACGTCGTCTAAGTTGGATGCAAATTAGTTTCACTGATAACATGCCGTTTTCTTATTTTCTAACAGTCGCTACAACTTGGCACTTTGCAAATATATATATATTTCTGTAATATCCATCCGTTTTCATTCTGTTTGTGTATTATAATGGGCCAAGAAGTAACATATTATCTCCATGAATTATGTATACTGTGCACGTTATGTTCTCCAAAGACCTGCCTAAATCTCGTTTGGAGACTAGACCGTGGTGTTGCTTTGGAAATCCAAAGATGTGTTCACAGCTCACAGATGTGTATCTACAAATATGAAAAACAAAAATACAGCCAGTGCCATCAATATGTAAAGTGATGCCGAAGCACAATAAAAATGGATTGTTCTGTAATATTCAACTGGGACAATTCCCTAAGGCAGACAAATGTGAAAGAAAAGCCTGTGTTTCTTAATATGTTTTATTCATGGGTGAAAATCCAAATTTTTAAATGATGATGTTACCATGGTGCTCTGCTTTTGAAATCCAGTGGTACTGTAAAATATATTTGTAAAGTTTAAAGCTGCTCTGAATCTGAGCTATTGGCATGAAGGTCTTAATCCTCTTGGTATCAATTATAGCTGAAAAAGTGGCTCGGCTTTCGCTCGTTCCTCTGTCTCCTGGTGAGGAAGAAGGCAGCGCTCTTCCATCTTTAACAGTCTTGTAAGGATTCCCCCACCCCCCCCAAAAAAAAACTTTAATCTCTAAAGATGCATTTCTTCAGTGATGCTCGGGAACAGTCGAGCCCAAGAGAGGAATATTGAATAATGTAATGTCTGAGTTAGATGTTGGGGAATTTTTCTGAAGCTGAAAATGTGGGTTAAGGACCACCATGTTCTGCAGTAATCCTGCTAAGAAGCTGAATGGAAGGCATGTGTGTCTAAATGGCCTTGGTAGAGGATGGTATATGTTCAGTACATATATAGTTACTGTTATACAGCCCAGCCTCACGCCTCTGGATGGAGTAGAGCTATTGATCATTTTGTATCAATATTGTAAACACTTGATTTGTAATCTAAAAAAAAAAATCAAACTGGTGAAAAAATGTGCATCACAGTTTCCAAGCTCCCAAACTAGTGGCTCTAAATTTTGCCTTATTGTCAGTCTAAAAACCCAAAGATGTATTAACTATTAACTGTTTACCAACATGTGTGACTATCTATGTGAACTGACTAATCAATTAATCAACCAATGATTTCAGCAACCCCCCTCCTAATAACATTTCTCTTGCAGATATTTTACAGCAATGAACTGTTTCTGTCGTACATTTTACAACCGTGATTCATACTTTGCAATCGCGAACTCCATCGACCGTCAGACACGATTTCGCCGACGTTCTTCCCTGTCCACTCACGCGCCTTCTGTCTGCTTTACTTTGCAGCTTCACTCGAACTCGGATAAAGGCGACGGATCTGTCAGGTACATTCTGAGCGGGGACGGAGCCGGGACTATATTCATGATCGATGAGGTGACAGGAGATATTCACGCCACTAAAAGCCTGGACCGAGAGAGGAAAACACATTATGTCCTGCATGCACAAGCCTTGGACCGCAACACGGAGGAGGCCCTGGAACCAAAGTCGGAATTCATCATCAAAGTACAAGACATCAATGACAATGCACCCAAATTTCCAGATGGGCCCTTTGTAGCTACGGTGCCTGAGATGTCTGAAGTGGGTGAGTAGTACTACAAAATAAACCGAAGCCTCAAATGATTGCTCTATGCTGTCAATAACAGTGAGACTTCCTTTGAACTGTTTGAAAGATGAAAAAAAAAAGTGTCTGAACTTGACTGTTGTATTTGTTCCTTTTTAGATATTCTTCATGTTTATAATCAATTGTATCCCCGCCGTAAAGAGAAAGACCTTTTGACTTTACATCCTGTGTACGTTTCAAGAAGACGCATGACCAAACGCAGCAGAAAACGGATTAGAAGAGGGTATTAGCATGAAGGAGCGCGATCAAACATGCTATTATCCCGTGCAGCATTTGTTTTTTTGTCCTCTCTGTGATAATGTTCTCCGCGATGTTTGATCTTCTGTAAGCCGGCCAAGTCCTCTTTTTCATCTTTGTTTTCTGGTTGCTGCGATGGCTTCCCTCCTCCCGGGTGGGCAGGTCTTTATAAAAAAAAACACTCAATAGGGCCTCCACAGCAATCCCCGCCATCGAGACGGCGGAGTCCTCCACATCACGGAGGAAAGCGAAAGCCTCTCTCCACCTCCGCTGGGACGGCTGCTCCTCGTACGCTCCCGCATCCGTGTGGCGAAACATCTACGCTTTATTTTTTTTTCTTCATTCTCACTGTTCTGTTTTTAGCCCGGGTTGAACAAAAGCCACCCTCATCTCAGTCCAGTGGATCCTTGCCTCAGAGCACAGTGGCTCAAAAAAAAAGTATGATACTCCAATATTTCACAGCAACTCTTTGGAAAACATATGTAGGTTGCCCGAACGGCAGCCAAGCCGCTGTCAGACTGCTCTTTCCTTCACATATACTGTAAGATAGTAAATTTGGAGCGCTGACAGTTTGTTGAAATCATTCCATTTACATCTGTCTTGTCTAAAATAATCCCTTTAGTCGCTGAAAAGAAGTAGAAAATACTTATTAAAAAATACCTCAAATGGAGAAAAAATGAACGGCTTCATCAACGCCGTGTAGGCAGAAGATGGAAATGTGAAACGGCGATTAAATATGCAAACCCCGATAGACCTGTGGGCGCCCTCTTTATAAACAGTCAATATCTCCCTGCTTGCATTGATGAATATTCATGAACAGAAAGCCCTGACACACATACAACTTTACCAGCCAGTATATGTATTTCTAACCCGGCTGTGTCATGTCTTAATCTCTTCTGAGTGCTGCAACTGTATGTTCCGGTTGCTTTGTAGAATAATATTTATTGGCACATAATGAAAATTATAGTTTTAGGTTCAGTGAAAGCTAAAAGATAAAACAATTATTAAACTGTGCATTAAAGGATTTTGATTATTAGATACGACAGTTGCTGTTATCTTCAGCTCTGAATGAATGCACAAGAGAATGACAAATAAACTTGCAGCACTAATCTTGTGTATTGGCATCCCTCATTTACTTCTAACAAGACTACTCATTTAAAAGTTTCAATGCAGGCTGCAAACTTCATCATCGGTTGCACAAAAAGAATCAATCATCATTGATGACCCAAGGGAAGAAATTAAGGGCTGTGAAGGGGAAAATAATTAGCCTTTTTTGGGGTTTCTTTGGGGGGGTTTAGACGCCTCCCTTTTTTGCTCATGTCCATTAAAGTAATTTCTCTTCGGTTCAGCATCTGCGGCGTCAAATCAGCTGTAACAATCAACTGTCCTCACACTTCAGAGCACTAATCCGCCCCTGCATTTGTCAATACTGGGGCTCCCAAGTGTAGGAAGGGGCTGTCTGGGAAAATGGCAGCTAATTGGTTGTGATGTTCTTTTTCCTGTCTAAATTGATTAGCTGGGCTCGTGCCAGGTAGTTTAAATGTTTCGTACCTTCCTCTTTAGTGATACAATCATATTTTTTTATTTTGTTTTTTGAGTGCTAGACAAAAGGAGTATCAATTTCCCAACTGTATCTTTCCCTGTTGAGATGTCTCTAAATGGAGATAGTAGCTCCGCTTTCCTGTCAACCGTTTCACTTCTGAGAAAAATCCAAGTTTAATAGTGGTTACAACACTCAGAGGCCGAGGTGAGAGCTTTTATAGATGGACAGTTAAGAATAAATGAATGTTATTGGAAGTAATGTCGAGCAGAATTGCACAGATTGCTAAGTGCTGAACCCTCTAGAAAGAGAATAAAATTTGAAGGTTGCACACAAAGGACATAACATATGTTTGTTTTCCTGTCATTTACAATCAGCTGCTGTCTATCGTAAAACACCAATCAATTTCATTACTTGTCCCACATTTGGGTTTGCTTTCAAAATTTCAAATCAACTTCAACGCCTGGTGGCAGACCTCTCTGAAAACCAGCACTTGAATCTACATTGACGCGTTTTAGATGTCATCTTACTTGAGCACGTTGACTCTACCGACTTCTTGATTACAGTTCACATCCCACGTAATGGATTTTTTTTTAATTTCCCCGTCAAATGAAAGTGGGGATGAAGCAGCCTTGACTCAGGTTGAGGGAGGATGAAGGGAGCCAGGCGGTTGTAATCCAGTTTCAGAGACCAACCATGATCCTTTAAAAGTGCATAACATTTTGTAGTCCAGCGAGGTCAGGGCAGATAGATCCATTGAAACTTAAGGAAGGTGATGAAAGTGAAAGTAAAAACATGACAGTATGTGACTAGGTTCATAACGGGAGGGATTATTGGTATCCCGTATTTTGAACACAGTTTCCAGAAGGTTTTTTCAAGCAGGTGATTATTTCTGAATCACCTTCGATCTCCCACAGCGGGATGCAAAGATTACCAATAACTTTTAATGGACTGCTGACACTATTGAAAGTTTTATGAATATGAAAAAGTAAGGTTGATTAAATCTCATTTTCAAAACAAGCTCCTTGGAATTGCAACGCATTTATGCCACTGCAACAAGAAACATGTACCAGATCTACATAAAACCCAGGAACTCTGCTTTACTCCAAGGACAGCATCATTTATTAATAGTGCAAAATGTGGGCCAATATACATGTTTAATCAAGGTTTACACTGTTTACCCAGCATTGCACCACTCAGCCCGCCTCTGTCTGGCCTGACAGCAGCCACACCTCCGCTCTCCTTCACGCACCCGCTCGATCACTCTGCTAGTTTACCGTTGGCCATGTTGGCCGTTAGCCTGCACACCGCAGCGGAAATACCAGTGATGCCTAAAACTGTCAAGACTAAAAGAACTTACAAATCCTTCTGACCTTACATATCGAGCTCCAACCAGCGCCCTTCTCTCGCCACGCCTCCTGAGGGAGATTTCAGACGGACATTCGAAACTAAAACGCCCCAAAACAGTCAAATAATGCTGCTTTAAGAAGAGGTCAGAAAACATGTTTATAATATTTGTTCAATGGCAAAAGTCTACACTTCAGTACGACCATTTAAAATTGTCAAAAACGGTCGCACTCTGGAGGCATGTTGGGTGTTTAAGAGTTGAAACCAACAACAGGCCCCTCTTCATCGGTAGCTGATGGTTGCTTTGCGAATCTCTTTGTCTATCATTGGAGTTTAAGTGTTGTTATTCTGAAGAAAGACTGTAAAATGAAATAAATAGGATGGTTTTACTGCGGTTCAAGAGAGGCTTTTACCCCCCTACTAGCCAATATTTTTGGGTCAAATGTGTGATGTGAGATGGAATAGTGTAAAAACAGTCAAACCAGGTGTAAAGATCTTGTTCAGGAAACACATGCACACTGATTCTTGAGTGCTCACTTTTTCATGAGAACAATCCAACCTTTTAATGTAAGTGTTCGACAAATATAGCTCGTATACAGCGCTTTATCACTTAAGTTGAAGTGGAAAATGAGCAAAGCCAAGCGCACTGCACAGTCTATTAGAAGTGCATAATGAGTGCATTATTAGTCAGAGTAATGCAATAATGTGAACCTTTTACCAACATGAAAAAAATATTGAGAAGCTGTTAGTTCTTCGAAGAGTTATATAAAAAACATTGAATTGAAATCCTAATAATACGAGGTCAAAGATGTGACTCATGCCAATAACACAGAACAATTTGAGGTCTGTCAGTTAAATCATGCACTAATACGTTTTACTCGACAGATGATTTGGAACCAGTTCAGCCTCCAAAGCAATCCTAAAATTCCCAGTACAATTTTCGCTGCGAGTTTGACAGAGATTCAGAGTGCACAAGCATACTGTAGAGTGCATGGTTCATTATGGTTGGCATTTCACTCGGCTCCTCCAGGTTTCCGGGACAAAAAAATAAATCACATCTGGTGGGACACAGCGGAGTGAGTTTCACTTGTTTAATTTAGTTTAATTCCCGAAGGACAACAACACAGCAAGTGTCCAGAAGATTTACAGGCTGAGATGTACCATATAGCTCATACTGTATGTCTCCTAACGCAATCACAACACAATCCTAACGTATACTAATGCATTATGTAAGCCTGCAGTGCAATTACAATGCACTCATCATGCAATTATAATGAGTTAATGAAGCCTGTAATGCTGTTTGAGCAACAGTTGAAGTGTTAAATTGAACCACAAAGATAAAAGCGTTTTTCAGTCGATTCTTTTTTTCTAATCATCGACAAATTATGTATTTTGTGATTACATAATAGCAACCTGTGAGCTAAGTGGCTAATAAGTGATTTTTTTTTTTCAATTATTCATGTGAAATGTTGAGCTAAATGTTTGTTAGTCAGCTCCCTGTTTCTTAGGTTTAAATGAAGTGACTCCTTTAAGATGCAAGTCTCTCTCCAGCATGTTAAGTATCCCTCTCTGCTGAACAGTTATCAGACATTCAGATTTTGTGCACAGCAATTCTTAGCGGATCTGAATGTACCAGAAATGGTTGCTCGGTGATACGCAACATAAAAAAAAAGGCTTTACACAATCACACATCAATGTACTTGCATTAACATTTGAAACCCTTTCAGAAGATAATTTTCTTTTGCTGTGTTCACTTTTAGGCACGTCTGTGTTGCAAGTGACGGCGTCCGATGCCGACGACCCCACCTACGGAAACAGTGCCAGAATAGTCTACAGTATCCTACAAGGACAGCCATATTTCTCCGTCGACCCCAAAACAGGTGTGGTATTACAGCGTGCTTTGGGAAACGGAGATTTGTTCTGTGAAATCTTTCACGAGCACGGTGACTAGATATTATAAATGGGGAGTTTGTCGTCGATCTCTGAATATGATGTGTGTGTCACGCTGTGACGAGTCTGTGCAGCTCGCGGCGAACATCCTGTTCTGTTATTACAGCACGTCTGAGAGTAGAGTAACGGACTACTCATACAGCCGCTATGTGGTTCGGCACGCAATCTGCTCCATGCGAGGCCATAACTAACTCCTCAAGGGGTCAAAGGAGACGTTCGTAGGGATGCCTTCAGAAAGCCATTGTTTCCTCCTGTCTGAAAGAGGAGGTGGAGGAGCAGGGGACGGGGGGAGGGAGCCTCGGCAGGCAGTATTTTCAAAATCCATCTTTTGTCTGAGAGGTCTCTACGAGAATCTATTAAATGTTAATAAACTCTCTAAAGTGCAAGACGTAGCACTTTTATATGATGCGATAAATGTGTTGTTGCAAGTGTGTGCATGTGTGTTCATTGCTGATCTGTGTCACAAAGCATGTATACACACACACCACACACACACGCGCGCACGCACACACACACACACACACACAGACACACACACACACACACACACACACACACACGCATGCACGCACACACACACGTCCTAAGTTCTGCATGCTTGCATTTGCTGCTGCTGTCAGTTAACATGAACAACAATCCACTTGTATGAATTGATTCATCGCTGTCTTGAACCGGCGTTGGTCCCTTTGAGACCATACCGCCCGTGTAAAACACAAAATTCTTTGCTGAATGAGCAACACAAATGAATTGCTGAATATTCTTGACTTTACCTCGAGGGAGAAGGCAGCGGGGATTGATGGAGCAATTTCACAGTGGTGTGGCGAGGCAGAAGCAATGCCAATTTTTTGAATGAAAACTCTCTTTCTCATGCGACGCCACATATTACGATCTATCAACTCCACGCCGGTGTAGTTGAGATCTATTTTCAATCCTTTTTTTGACGAGTAAAAACTAAAAATGACTATTCTCCCTCTGACCATGTGCGGCGTGTTCTCAGACACGTCAGATGGCTTGCTTTGCTCGAGCTGACTCGGCATCTTGTCCGCATTGTAATTCAGCGCGGGGCGTTGCAGAGGAGTAGTGGGGAAGTGATCGAAAGGGCCGATCCAGCTGCACTCTCTACGCAGCACTATTCCAGCCCACACACATTAATTCATACAAGTCGGCTGTTGTTTTCGCCACCGGCAAAACAACCCCTCCTTCCTCAAATTAGGACAAGGACCTCCAGCGGTCAGTGGAGAAAAACATGCACACGGCAGGGGGAGTCGCACTCGCAATGTGATCTTCAATAAGCCAAGCCCGAGTCTTAAAAGCAGTTGTGTTGGCACGCGGCCACGTTCGAGGCACCAAGCCGCTCTCGCATCTGTCTCACAGCGCATTACCTCCTCGTATCCACATGTACCTGGCTCGCTGTCACCGGGAAACTCGCGTATTAGTTGCAGGATTAAAAAGAACACGCAAACACACACACACACACACACACACACACGGGTAGACACCCAGCTTCCCGTTTGACCTTGGTCCGTTGGCCCGATACAGCAGTGACAGATTTTTACAAGACCCACGAGGTGGAGGGAGAGATCGTTTGAGGACAGAGGGTAATGATAGCCTTTGGCCTGCACATATGGCATTGAGGGAATACCCAAAGGATTGTCTCAGACTTGACCCAAATCCTCAGCAAGACAAAGTGAACACTTCTACCTGCTTCTCCTTCCTGCCTTTGTGGTTTTGACGACATCAGCTGAAACCAACGACACACCCGTACGACTATTTGGAAATTGGATTATATGGTAAATTGAGCATAGCTGCAGTATATCGCAGCATAACGCACGTCTCAACCTCAGAAGATGACAAGACGCTGATATAAAACAAGGTGTCGCAGCAAAACATTCCTTAACTGTTGGGCTCCTGAAAGGTTTACTAAATATATCGTTAAGTGCTTTTAATGGCTTGCAGCTGTTCAATTAAATTAAATTACTGCACTTTAATGTTCCGTGATCAAACTAAAGAGCACCTGTGGATGTTGCTGGAGCATGTTATAACGTTATGCCTTTAAGGTACTGCAGGGCTGTATTGCCAATCTGTAGCCAATCGATAGCTAAATTATAGTTTGGTATGTTTATTGCAAAAAAAGAATACATCTTGACGACCCCTAAATGTTGAAATGGTTTACATTTGGTGGTGCAGTTACTAATGAAACGTGTTTCATGCTATACAAAGCCAGGAACAAAAGATCCTGTTTTGGATTAAAAGGGATACGATCACAATTTGGTTTTAGGTTAAAGCGCCAAAACCTACGTGGTTCGGTTTTAGGAAAAAATGAGTTCATTGGGTTAAAATAAGGAATCACGTGAGTAATGTAGGTTACGTAAATTCAATATTGCCACATCTGATTAATTTGAAACCGAGGAGACGTCAAATAAACCAGATTCATCAAATGATGAAAGTAAAATCATTGTAACATTTTAGTGACGCACTGTCCATGGATTTCACATTGTGAGTTGTAAACTAAGATTTTGTTAAACTTAAACGTCCTCAACAAAGAAAAATAAATACAAGTTCCCTCCATTTGCTTTTATCTTTGGTCTACCCTCACGCCAGATTATAAAACCACCGATAACCACCTTAAAAATATACTATGCATTCTACATTTCATAGATAAGACAGATGTGCTAATAGCTTTGTACAAAACAACACAGAGGTCATACGTCTTATCTGAATAATTAACTCCGACAACGACATTAAGGTAGCTGTTTGTCTCCACTGAAAACAAAAGATCCAAATGAGGGTGTAAAATTGTAACTGACGCGTCTTTGATGGTTTCATGTGGCATGCAGAAAGAAATATATGAATTTGGGATTAGATTTACGTTGCCGAAGAAATAAATGAGCATGACACGGACTTTGTAAAGACACTAATGTAACTGATATAACTGATAACGGCGGAAGGCCTGAGGGGAATTAATGTGGGCAGAGGGAAACAAACGCGTCTGGTTTGCTGCTGTGTTGCAATAATTTTAGTATTTTGTACGGCCAATGCTATTCTTGTTTATGAATAATTTCTCCAATGTTGCATATAAAATAGTAAAGTTGCCTTCGAGCACATTTACAATGTCTTGCACCCATTCAAGCTGTATGAGGTCTATTTCCAGAGATCTGATGTATTAGTATAGATTATGGTGAAGTTTGAGTAGTTGGTATTTGTATCATAATCATTCCAATGTGTTTGATATCAATTATCTGACATATGACAGGTTAAGAACATCTAATTTAATGGTGGATGTTGCAGGCATTTGGTTTTCAAATTAATGAAAAAGTCATTAATTCAGAAAATGAATACATAAAGAGATGGTGCCTCTACTTCAGTAGAGGTGCTGGCCAAGGCAAACATGGGCACATTGAAATCATCAAACTGTTTCATGATCTGATGACTATTCACTAAGAAAGTGTTCAGAAGAGATGTCTCAACTTCTCTTATGGTACAGTTTCTAGCAGGGACGAATAATCAAAAGAAATTGAATGTAAAACGGAGTGAGTGATTAAAAAGATGACTATCAAACACAATATACTGCACCCTGAAAGAGGACTATATCCAAAAAGTGTAGTACGAAAAAGTTAACATGTTTTAACTTTAAACTATGCATCTAAATCAGAGGGTGTCCCTAGAGGTATATTTAAAAAAAATAAAATTGATTTAGAGGTGTGTCCATATTATTCGCTTTCTAATTAGCGAAGCCCAGAAACATCACACTAGAGCAGCAAATGACACTGATAATCACACATTCAGAAAGAGTGGAGCGACTAATCAGTGAAATCAGCCGGCGTGTGGCTGGACTGAAAACCCCCACGTCTTTAATTAGATGGCATTTCCGACAATCACTTTTTCTACCTGCGCTTATCGCATGTCGGGGCAGCAATTAGGAAGCAGGTCAGGCTTTCAGCGGTCTAAATATTTACCACCAAAAAAAAAAACCCACAAATTTCTTTGTGATTTTTCTCTAAGTGTATTCAAAGGAACTGTTTGACATTTTGGGGAACAATTTAGTTCGATGAGAAGACTCTCTAATGTCTAGTGTGCTAAATATGAAGCGTGACCCAAGCAAAAAGTTGATTTCGTTCACGTACTGAAACCAAAAGTTCCTTCAGTACCAGCAACATTAAAGCTTGCCAGTTTCCAAGATCATTTTTTTTTGTCCTGCATGCTGCAGTGGCTTTTGTGCAGTCTGTACTTGTTACCTGGCAACCGCGTGGCAACAACAGCACTACGGTAAGTCACCTCCTGGAGAGGGGATGTTAATTAACTTTAGAGATGGTGGCAAGTGGGTTTTTACCTTTGAGCAGAGGCAGGGCTAGATGTTTCCTCTCTTATTCAGACTTTTATAATAAGACTAGCTAACCAGCGAGGTGCTGCAAATTTGCTGTGCGCTGAAGTGACAGATAATTAGATGGTATTATACGCATATTTCTCAAAATGTCTGGCTATTCCTTTAAACATGTTCCAGTATGTAAATGGTGTAAACAGGCAAGAGTTTCCAATAATAGCAGGGTGGGTCACCGAGCACCGAGGTGGTGCGAAGGCCCGATTTTTAATGCAAGGCATTATTAAAATTGTTCCAGTAGAACAAGGGTTTCCAACATGTGGCTCGCGAGCTGGCAGTAGCTCGCCACCTGCTGATCCCAACGGAAGATGAAACACTGGATTTTCCTAAATCTGATATTAGAACGCTTTATTTGACCATTTACAAACGAGTTTGGCCACACATGCATTGCGTGCACTGCAGTATGCATTTAGGCTACATCTGTGTAATTGTATGTATATATATATATATATATTGTATATATACCCTGCCACCTCATTGAAAATGTAAAGAAATGCAGAAACTAAGCATGCACGTGCTGTTGAATTTCATCTGTTACGGTACAAAATGTTTGTGTTGCGTATCAATTTGGGGGTTTTCACATAAAAGAAGCTTATTCGGCTGCTTTGGGTGGAGCTCAGCTATGTGACTGAACATGAGTAGCTCTCAGACACTTTCATTTTGTCGAAGTAGCTCTCAGAGGAAAAAAAAAAAAAAGGTTGGAGACCCCTGATGTAGAAGGACCCCCCCCCCTCCCAAAAAAAACAACAACAAAAAAAACCTCCTGCTGCTCATGTTGTGATCTGCCTCTGGATTTTGTTCAAAAACAAGCAGAAGCACAAGGACGGCAGAGATTTAACGAGTCAGACTGAACCTTTTACTCCTCAATGAGTCACTCCGGAGAAAATGTGAAAATAGTGCGTGGATGGAAAAGCTCTGTCACTTTCTGACCAGAGCTCTGTTACAATGACATTGAAATATAAGTAGCCTGACGTCGCACGCCCAGCGACATGCTAACTGTGTTAAGAACATTCGCTGCAATGGAAATTACTTGATTACATGGTTTGCAAATCTCAAAACTGCAAGCCAGCAAATTTAATAAGAGCTTTTCTACATCTCAGCAAAAGTACATCTGAGATCGGTGGCTGCATTCATCCTTTTTACACTCGGGTCATAACGCCTGTCTTTCCCATCACTACCGTGCATCTGTCACTTCCCCGCAGAGGCATCAAGGCCGTTCCCCTCGAGTCTCATAGTCGAATGCCCCTCAACCCCACCTCGCATCTGTGCTCGCTCACACACACACACACACACACACACACACACACACACACACACACACACACACACACACACACAAGACACACACTGCAGTAGAGAAGCCCTAAGTCCCCTCTGCATCCTAAATAGGCTAATTTCTCTGCTGATCTGGGATTTGTGAGTGTTTGAGTTTATTGGAGGAGCTGACACAGATCAAGACGTTTCTGCAGTTAATGGATTAAGTCTCACCTCTTGGTTGGATGAAGGAAAGAAAAACTTTCCCAGACATTTGTGGTGTACAACTCGAGCAGTCCAACCAATTCCTCACTCAAATATGTGATCCAATAAAACAATTTATGTTTGTAAAGTTATTTTTTTTAAAAAGCAACCGTGTACTCTTATGATTTCTTGGATTATTACAGATGCTTTTTGCTGATGTTATCTACCTTGTCTCCAGAGATGCTTTAAGAGTGCAGACACATGAGGATAACATCGTATTGGATGGGCCCCAAAAAAAAAAAAAAAACAAGATTCCTGAACCTGGAGATTGAAGAGCGCTTTAGTAATCTCCTATAATCCTTTTTGTTCACCCAGGAGATTGTCCTCCTTTAGAAGTTTCCAGCCAGACAAAGAGGTGGATAGTGTGATGGTATCAACTCTTAATAGACTGGGGAGGTTGAGTAAAAGGCTAACCACCTCACTGTGTCAAATGGGGCCCGGGTTCAAGGAAGTCAGCTCTTTCTCAATTATTTTCTAAATTAACTGACGAGCTCCATAGAGATTGAGTAGAAACTGTCTGAGGTGTTGCAGCTCAGAGCTGGTCGGCGAAGGGAGCTCAGGGGTACAATCTTTGTGTCAAAGTACTGACATACCTCTCAGGTACTTGGCACTTCCTTAAGAATACCCCGCCCCTCTTCCCGGGCCTTTTTCTGTGTAGTCAAAGAATTTCGTTCAAGAATGAATGCGGCTCAGTGATTGCATGTTTGTAACGTAGCTGCCTTGCATCACCTGCGAAAGTGTCGTCGCGCATCACTATGGGGCGTTCTCTCGATTGCCTGTTCGATTTCTAAATGACTGACGGCAGATCATTGTCACGTCTGTGGATAGAAGTGAATATCCACGAAGAGGAAAAAGCATCATATTTTTAGTGTGTGCTCTTTTTTCCTTTAAACCCAATGGTGTGAAATACTGCTCAGCAGCGATGCACCTTCGTGAGTAAAGGGGGTAGTAAGAGACTGGAAAGGTCAGGCTGTCTGCCTTGGTGTGGTTTTAATGGAAAGTGTGGCCACTTGCCAGAATCTCTGTGTCTCAAGGACCTCGGGTTAAGTAATGCTAAGATTGGAGTTAATAACAAAGGACTTCCAATAGAGTTTGCAGAGCCTGCATCATTACAAGGAAAATAGCTGCAAGCACTTTGATTAGTTTCAAAACTGAGAAAACAGCAGAACCATGCTGAGACCTGGCATTTGAAAAGAACACGGGGACAAAAATAAAGTGCCTGCGTTCTGACTCTAGGAAATATCTTATAGAGCCGAGAAGAGAGTTTCTTTTCCCACTGCGTCTGAAAGACGGCCATAATGTTTATAACAATTTTATAACAATGATTATTTATTTAAGTTCCTTTTTAGAATGCTTAGAAGATATAAAAAACGGATTAAAAAAATATGTGTACACTTAAATGCACAATTTAAACCTTATGTATTTTTTAAAGAAAAATGTATTTTAATATTTTATTTTTCCTGCAGCAAAAACACTTCCAGGGTGTGTTTAAAAAGTGAACACACATCTACCCAGAAAATCACAACAAGCCCAATATAAACGCTGGTGTTCATTATTTACACCCACCTTGGTGTTTTTTTTTTTAACCTGTTTTATTGCAATTTAAATTGAATTGTATGAGTTTTATGTAACAAACCTACAAAAAAATAGTCCAATTGCTATAAAAAAAAAAAACCTGAATAAGATCTGGCCCAACCAACTTCACTTCAGAAGTCACTAATTAGCTCATTAACATCCACCTGTGTGCAGTCAACCTGTTCTACCCTGCACCTTCAAAGTGGAAGTCACATGTCATGTAAATCATCCATTTTAACTCCAGTAATGCAATAGAGCAAAAAAAAACAACAAAAAAAAACCACCAAATGGGGGTGAATACTTTACACAAGGCCCCCGTATGTGCATTTTTAGCTCCATCACGTCTAACAGGGAGAGCAGCATAAAGTTAATATGTCCTGTCGACTCAGCCAGAGTTCAAACAGAGCACAGTCTGTCACTGTCTGCTTAGCATTTGAAAAAACAGACCAGCGCCAAAAGTATAATTCACTGCCAACTCACGAGTCATTTCACTCAGATTTAATTAGGGTAGTCACTGAGCTGGAACTATAGAGTTAAGATATATAACCTCCATTATTACTTTCAAATCAAAAAAAGTAATTCTAGTATTGAACAAATGTGCACGGGGAACAATGCAACAGTGCAAATGTAGCCGTTAGAAAACATTTTTATATGGTGTCAGAGAGGAAGCTACCTGGGAGCCCAAGTCAATTTATTTGCTTTGATATCTTTTGAAATAAAGGCTGCCTCGCTCGCTGCCCCACTTAACAGTTGTTTCTTTTGCAAGCAGAGCAAATAAGCCCAGAATGACACCACAGAAGCACACTATCAGAAGTCGGCAGATAAAACAGACTGAACCGCCGCAATATTGCTGAAAGTACCTCGCGAAAACTAAATAATCTCATTTGTCTTGATCTCACATCATCCAACGTGTGGTTTCTCTGAGACCTTGAAGCAGAATGCGAGGACATTCAGTGCTGTGACATTTGTGGAGAACTTTTTTTTGTTTTTTGTTTTTTCTACCAGTGAGGTAATACTGCTCTTTTTATGGAAAAAACAAAACAAAACAAAAAACAGTCTAAAAGGCATGAGCCAAGAGAGAAATACAACAGCAGGAATCAATGGGTTAGTGTTTATTCATACCGCTGCAGATGTAGCAGTTCAAAAATCCTTGTTCACCGTTCAGTCAAAGACGCTTCTTAACCTTGTCAATTTTATATTCAAGGTTACACTGGGATTACAAAATGATCTATCATTGGGGCAAATCTTGAATGTAATTTGCGGCACACTCTGACTCCTGAAACACCTTTTGCTCGTAAAACGTATTTCAGTTAACTCTGACTTTTGGATTCCTCTATTCCCCTCTGCTCTGTCATGTTAGTTTTGCCTTTTGGTTGATTCACAGCCGGTGAATTAACACTAACGGTGTGTGGGACCGGAGCCACGGCTCCGTGTGACAGATGATGTGTAACCTAAGATCCCCCGGTTCATAATACCGTTGACTGCCTCGCTCCTTGACCCACTTTTAATGATTATTCAGCTTGAGGCGAGTGGATTAGTCTACAGAGAGGAAAAGAAAGAGGAAGATGACCCATTGTGTAACACGGCTATCGCTGACTCTTTTGTGAAATTTAGGAAATCATAAAACTGCATACATTTTTTATTTTAATGGAAGCTGCTGAGGTTTGGATAAGAAATTGTTTGCTAACGCAATAATCGGGATAAATGATCATTTACTTGCTCAGTCATCGGCATCAGTGCTTAACAATGTACTTCAATCGCATTTTAGGAAATGTAGATACGTTCTAAATGTTTTAATAGTTTCTACAATACAGTTTCAAATAAGCTGATGAAATACAGCTGATACATAAAACATATAGAAGAACATTGGGGGGGGGGGGAAGATATCTGCCCCTGTAGCTGCTGGCTTCGTTCTGTAGTTCACTATAAAGACCAGCTAGCTCAGTGGCTGCATCATTTCGATGGGTTGCCAGATAGTTGTGGGAGGCTAAAATCCAATTAAAGGCAGGACACTGCATGAAACACAACGGCTTTTCATTTGAAACAAGGCCTTTTAATTTGAAATACTCAGTGTGCAGGCAGTAGTTGCAACGACGAAGTAAAACTCCATTTTGGCGGTTTTCGCCGCCGTTTTGTGCTTAAACAACCGTGCCAGCCACCCACGTGGTATGACTGTGGAGTAACGGCTTCTCAAAAGAATTATCATCGATAATACGCATCTCAAGGGGGTCACCTGAAAGTCTGATAGCAGCGACATTCAACAGAGCCCTGAGCTCCCAACAAGCGTTGGAAATATCACCCCGACTGTATAATATGGAGATGTAAAGCCAAAAAAAAACCTATCAACCAGCCACAGTGTGCTATTTCTTCAGAACTGTTGGCACATGAACGTTTTAAGCCATGATAGAGGGTGGAGGAGGACGCACCAATCAGTGTTATTATTCTGGGGGTGTTGAGAAGCTCTGCACTGTTTGCTCTACATATATCACCAGTAATGGTAACCAAGAGATTTTGCATGTCAAGACAAAGCAAACATATGTGTGTGAGCCGTGTTTGTGAGAGAAGTGTGAATGCATTACATTTGGATTCATGTTGTAGAGTAGAAGCAGTGGGAGTGGAGTAATGTACCACAACAAGTCGGTGTCCATGGCTTCTTCACATAAACAAATAGCAAAACATGGATTATAATGCGGTTTTAATTTGTATAATGATTCACATGAAACATGTGATAGGCACTTCCCAGTGTAAACACAGACCACTTCGGATAATGATACATCTTCCACCGGGGGTTGCAGTGACGCCTTGATTCATTCCCTCATTTCCACTCGCTGCAGGAGTCAACAGCAGCAAAGAGCATTCTCACCCGTGATCAACACCGTGCAATCTTCGCCCAGGTGCTCCTAGACAACCATTGTGTATTATTGAAGGGTTCACAAGTTCACGAGAACAGAAGTTTAATGGCTGCCTGAGGGTCCTGGCTCTGGGGGAAAAAAGCACGATTTACGACAAACACTGCATGCAACAGGTGGACCATATTAAATCAGGCTCCATGTGTTGATGGGGTTTCAGGAGCTAAGATGGCCAAGTAACCCTCAAGCACCGCAACACACACACACACACAAAACTAATATAGACTAACAGACATGTTACGGCCGGACGCACACACAGACAAATATATGTGCGAGACATGGACCTATTACGTTCAATAAATCACCTGGCGCCCAGCAACACAGAAGCAAACGCCGTTCCTATCTTTTTAGCTCCTTACTGTATTACAATTCAGCTGCGCGCAGTTTCCCCGTAGTGGACAGAGGTGCAGTCATATATCACCGAGTTAGCATTGTGAAAGTTCATGGCTGTGTTTTCATAGTAATAGATTTGACAGAGTGGGCACCTCCAGAAAGTTGCATTCTGCACCAATCCAAGGTTGCATAGTCATTTTTTTGAAATATAATGAAAAGTGAGGAAAGGTTAACCTTGGCAATGAGAGAACAGGAGATTCAAAGATGAAAGAGGAAAAGAGTTATAGTTGAAGTCTTTAAAGGGAAAGAAGTATGCAATGCTATGTGAGTAGTCCATAAAAACAAAACAATATATATATATATATATATATATATATATATGAGGACAATAACAGCAGCAATCATCTCTTTTCATGTCTTTGTCCATATCCAAAGGATCATTTTTTTGGTCTGTTTTACCAGCGTATTATGTATATTCTCAAAATGGCACGAGTTATTCTTCAACTAACTGATTATCCCATTTTATACATATATTTTATACATATATATATATATATTTCAATCTTAAATGGTTTGTTTTGTCCAACCGTGCAGGAATCATCAGGACTGCCTTAGCCGACATGGACCGGGAAGCCAGAGAACACTACACTGTTGTTATCCAAGCCAAAGACATGGCAGGCCAGGTTGGAGGCCTCTCTGGTTCCACCACCATCAACATCACGCTGACAGACGTCAACGACAACCCGCCCGCGTTCCCCCAAAGTACGTAACGGAACACGGCGGAAGACGATAGTCGACCCAAACGCCACGTTTTAAAATGTCATTGTCATTCTGTTGCAGAACCATCCGCGGAAACCGATGGTTAAATTAATAATGACGAGGTTGAAACAATGTCTAAAGATAGATGTGTGTTTTGTGCGTTACGTTTATGGAACAGGAAGACAGCACATTGCATTCGCCACGAGTCAATTTGAAAAGTCTTCGCCGTCAGAAAAAAAAGTTGCTTTCAGGCTTCTTTGCTAGTTAACTAGTCAGAAATAACTAAATAACAAATGGTCATGTTGATGTCTTCTACTTGCCTAAATACATTAGCTTTTATTGCATTGCATGACCAAGTCGGCTGTAAATACAATCAACGGCTCTTTTTGGCCTTGAGCAGAGGACCTCCGTTACACCTGCCTGAGGCACTTACATTACCGGAAGAGTATTTATTAGAAGAATTCCGTGTTTGGTATTTTTTATTGTGGAAGTGGAAAAATGGCAGGTAATTAAAAAAATATTCTAGCATGTTTGCACATGAAGGACAGAAAGGCTGACTATCCTTTACAGCAAGTTTTATTCTGCTCAAATAAAAGGAGAAAACGCAACATCGGAGTTTTTAGAATTTGGGGCGCCAAAATTATTTTAATTATAGTTTTCATCCACACATTGATTAAGTGCATACCAATCAGTCTGTTTAGAAAACAAATCATAGATTATTTAGGCTCCCCCTCACACTGTAGACCTATTCAGCATTCCTCACTGTGATGTATGACACTTACTGTATGACTCAGCAGTCTAGTATTGCAGTCAGATTTTCCATAATTGGCTAAATTAAATGAGCATTCATCAAAACCCTCTGTTTTGCTGTCTGGATTTTCTCCATTTTAATGATAAATTTAAGTAATGATAAAATTGTGATTCTTTGTCTTTGAAAGTGCCTCATCAAATCTAATCCCCCCCCACCACCACCCACCACGGCTCTGAGTTGTTGTTGGGTTTTTTTTTCCATTTGTGCTGCAGTGAAAAACTATTTCAAAATCATCAACATTTTCGGAATAATCTTCTGCCTCCGAGTTTGATCTACTCCACCGCAGCGCCACCAACCTCAGTTTAGCATTTAATGTCAATTGAAGCACTGCAGAGTGTTTTTAATGACATTCCCTCAGGGACAAATGGTGACAGAATCAAATTGCTTAGCTCAGCCCTTTTTTTTTTTTCTTCATTTTTTCATTTTTTTTTTTTAGGAGAACATTTAGACAACCATGTGGGGCAGAGGAAGTTGGTGATGTGCTTTTGCTTCTTTTTTTCTCTCTCTCTAAATGGATTTTATGTTCGTCCACAGAAAATTACCAGCTGTACGTCCCTGAATCAGCTCAAATTGGGAAACCGGTAGGGAAGATCAAAGCCAACGATGAGGACCTCGGAGTCAATGCAGACATCAAGTACAGCATCATTAACTCTGAGGGGGCCAACATGTTCTCCATATCCAACGACAGAGACACAAGGGAGGGAATCATCAGCCTTAAGAAGGTGAGTGCACTCTTCTTTCAAATCAGAGCTGGTATCTATCTTTGGAAGATGAGCAGGGAAATATATATATATATATATATATCAACAATTTACTGTTTGATTGCAGACTTAAATGTGAGTTTGAGTTTTGGCCTCTTGCAGTGATATAGAGCATTGCTTGGATGAGGAGGTCGTCATTTTGTTTGATCGTTATGCAGGAAGTAGTTAACGGCAGTAGTACGTCTTAAAAGACAGCAGTGCGTTAGTAATTAGTTTGACACTGATTTTACTGCTGAGTAAATCCAGTTTTTGTCGACTGGTGGTAACGAGGACGTGTAACTGATTCGTGTGCTAACCTTACGGCCCCCCTGTGGTGCCCTTTTTCCCCGACAGCCCCTGAACTACGAGAGAAAGAAGACCTACACGCTCCAAATCGAGGGCGGGAATACACATGTGGATCCTCGCTTTTCCTATCTCGGTCCTTTCAAAGACATCGCCACCCTGAAAATCACAGTCGGGGATGTGGACGAAGCTCCAGTCTTCTCTATGGATTACTATATCATGGATGTTTATGAAAACGCGGCGAATGGCACGGAGGTCGGCACGGTAACGGCTCGAGATCCCGACAGCAGGAACAGTCCTGTCAGGTAAGATACTCGAACTCTATAAATGTGTAATATTCAGATGGAGAGCAGCTCTGGAGGCATTTTGTCTTAATGGTTTTTGGACAGCGGAAAATCGACACGATTTGTCGCTGAAATTCTGTACTTATGGGGCAAAACCAAAAAAAAGAGTAATTTTGCACCAAATTTTTATACCCAATCAACATCAGTGAGTTAGAATAGTGTTTACTACAGTTGAAAAAAAAAAGCCTTCTGAAACTTAAGTCTGGAAATTAGTGCCTTTATGTGTAAGACAATTTTCTTTTGGCTTAAATGGATTTCAAAAAATTGGTGTCAATAAGTTAAAGTATCGTTCAGGAACGTTATCAAAGTCAAGGTATCAGTATCAGAAACATGTTTAAAACGATACCCAGTCCTACAAACATGCCCACTGAAGAAGCAAAGAAAGGAGGAAGAGAAAGTTAGTAATGTTAGGAAACATATTTTGTTGCTGATGAGCGGCCAATGTAACTCAAAAAACATATTTTTTTAGAAACATGCCACTCTTTGCCACACGGATTTCTTAAAATATATATATATAAAAAAAAAAGCCTGGTTACAATTTCTGTTTTTATTAGCCTAGCTAGTAAAACATGTTTGGCATACAAGAAACGTTTGCTTATTTATTTATCTTTTGATCAGAGTCAGCTTCTTTTTTTTTTTTTTTGCCTGCAAGATTACATCACCGAAAGATCTAAGGTGTTTTGGTTGTTGACATTGAGATTGAAGTCAAATAATATGATTTTGTTTTTAACTACAATTAAAATTGACATGTCATATCTCTGCCCCATGTAATTGTATGTTTTAGATAGGAATTTGAAGTTGAATAATATATGAAACAATACGAGATAATGAGGTTGGCCATGTTGAGGCTTTTCAGGTGGCTGAGATTTTGTCTGGGGGTCGTAGCAGTGTAAAGCATAGTGTGAAATACATGCGCTGTGATATGTTTAATAGTTTCTTGCTTGTTCCTAATACTATACATGCCCTAAAGGCTTTCACAGCGTCTCCAAAAAAAAAAAAAATCAGCTCGATGCATAATGAATCCGAAGAAGAATGAATCCTTCTTAGTTTTCGCCATCACCACATTGCTGATATTTTGACTGCGAGCTCGTGAAGTAACCCGAGGCAATACAACTGCTCAGCACGTTTGTATGCACTCTAAACACACGCTTATGTGCTGTTGGAAAAAAAGAAAAAAAGATTGATATTAGCCCTAGGCAGTGGACTAATCGTAGGTTTTCGCTCTGAACAGGTACCTCGTTTCATGACACTCCAGCAACTGCACTGCTTGTATTAATTTGACTTTTCTCTACAGCCCCCAACATAAATGAATGAGTAGCAGTAAACATACAGTGCTCATCAGATGAAGCACTGCTAACTTAACAATAAGAAGCCAACCTTTTTTTTTTTGCTGTTTCATGCTACAGGATTGTCGTAGAAAGTCTTGCCATGGGCTGCAGAAACTAGGGGTTTTCTAAACAACCTTAAGCACCTACACTTATGAAGAGCAATGCACATTATTTAAGCAGGTGGTATATTATCGGCCTGCACGCAAGCAAATCAAATCATTGTCATTCTGATCATTTCAGCCTCTGGTTACATCTGGGACGTAGCGGCAGACAAGGTGTGAGAATCAAAACCCGGTTCTGAGGGAGGATTTTTGTCACAGGGGCAGCATCATAAACAGCAGAAACAGGACACAACCTGGGGACTATTTAGGTGTTTCAATGAAAATGCTCAAGTATTATTTACTCGAACCCTCGAAGTTGTTTCACCCGATCAGACAGAAATCTTCTTCGAAGTCAGCAGGCAGTAGGAATCAGGATTGTCGTGCTCAGGCTAACAAGAGTCGACTGCGAAGTCTCAGTGATGAACAAGCCTCAAATTCCCAAGGGGCCTGTTTGGGTCTCCATTTGTGAATGTATGGACAAATACTGAGGGCAGCGAAAAATGTATGATCGCTGGTATCAGCATCCGCCTCAGGTGGGTCGAGTCAAGCACGAGTTTGTTTGGGGTTTGTGAGACATTTCTCAGCTGCCTCAGCTTGGTGGTGTCGAAAAATCCACGTAGGCGAGACGAGATGAGAGACCTTGTTAGGGTTCGACTTTAGAGTGCGCCCATACGGCTATTTGCTGGAGGTAGACGCACCAATCGGAGACTCCGTATGTAGCAAAACTCATCAAAGACAGAAAAGGGGAAAGGAGGAAAGGAACAAGCAGAATATAAACTTGCAGAAATGTGTCATCTTTGACCGCTCTGCCTGCGGGGAGTCTCTTTTAATGGAGTCTAGCTTTAACAAGTCTATGTACAGTGGATTTTGATAAAGACTTTATTCATGGTGGTCCTACATTTTTTTTTAAAAATCATCCTTTTTATCCATCTCCAACAAATACAATGAAGGTTTGTCTTCTTGTTAACGAAGTCCAGTATTGATAATTACAAATGTAGGTGTGCTAAAGCTAAATCTGGTCTGTTGTTGTCTGGATGGAGGAAAATGCCGGAAAATATCTGACAACTTTTCAAACTGGAGGGTTGTTTTCCGCATCGAGGCATTTAATGAGGGTGCTAGCAAACTATCACAAAAATAAATGGTACAAAACCTGAGAATTGTTTGCTCTGTGTTTCTGTGAATTGTAAGCCAGCTTCAGCATCGTCCATCCTCAGTTACATCCTCTTTGTTTTACACATTAGCGCATTACACCAATATAAGGAACTTTTGTGAGCTAGAAATGAACACGCATCGTACGTTCGTATGGCAGTTGAGTCTCATTAGCTTCTTGCAGAGGAAGGTTGACAGAGGAGAAGATAAATGATGCTGCAGAGCTGTTAGCCAGGGTATTGATTATTATGAGCCATTGGTGTTAGCCACAACAAACCAGTATTCATCAGCTATTATTACCAGCCTTGAAATTCCCTCTCGAGTGCATCTCTCCCAGCGACGGCACCGCTGTCCTCCGTGGTTTGTATGAGGTGCGCTGTGCGGTTCTTCATGATGAATGATGTATTATTTCAAATGGGAAAAAGACACGGGGTAAAGATTGATTCTTTGATTCGTGTCAGAGTCTTAACGCGTTGCGAAAGATTTGTAGTAAACAAGAAGGCAATCTCCATATGAAAGGGTTTCCTCGCTGTCCTGGTGGGATGCCTCGCCCATCCGTACATCACTCCCGGTGTTCACCACATAAAGAGGAAGGCAGTGGGAAGTATTTTCCATGACATCCACTTGAACCCAGAAAAGCTAAACAACTCCACCACCGCCGCTTGTGTCGGCATCAGAACGTTAAAAAAAAAAAAAATCGCGGCAGGGATCAGTATTTGGCTCTCTTTGATCATCAGACGTCCGCCCATGCGAGCAATGAAATGAAAATATCACTGAAGTGACATTTGAAATGATGAGAAATGGCGTGAAATCGACATCAAAATAATCAAACGAGGCCTTCCTGGGTCAGTACCTCTGGCTGCCTTTGTACGTCGTCATAATTATCAGGAAGGGGTTTTGAAAAGTTCCCAGCCTCGTTGCTATGACGCACTGCATAGATCCAAGTCAGTCCCGTCGTCCGCCGGCATTAACTCACTGTGACTGTGTTTCTTACCTTCAGGTATAAACAGCTGTAATATCAAATAAATTGATGGAAGGAGGAGGGATGGTCATTTCAGGCAAAAAAAATAACGATATGATATATGATGAGAACTATTTGAAGCCCCCCCCTCCCCCCTCGCTGCTGCATGTACACCCACACACGGAAGAAAGGACCGACTCACACTGTTAACTTGGGCTCCACAATTTCCATCAAACTTTTAAAACCCCTCGCCTTTGACAGAGCTGATGAGAAGCACTTCTTTGCCTAATATCTTTTAGATAACATCGAAGTTGATGGATGGATCATCTGCCGGGTGCTTTGCTCTCAAATGACTGTGCATAGTTGTGGCTGACTGGCTTGGCAGAGTTGCACTCCATCTCATTTTTGCTTACTTTTTTTTTTTTTTTTTTTTTTCCACTCAACTTTTCCACAGTTGTAGTCGTCGTTTGCATGTTTCTGCTGTTTGTATGGTGGCATCTAATTTCACAAGCTGAGTATAACGTTTTTTTTGTTTTTTAATGTTAATTTATTATGGAAAAGAAAATTGTTATTACCTGGTGTAACGTTGTTTACTGCTGACTAATTATTTGCAGGATGAGAAAATAACCACCAAACAACAAAACGCATAAAATGTATTGCAGGGAGCAGTAATTAAAAGCACTGAAGTGTTTTCAGTGGATGTTTCCCTGCAATTCATAAAATATAATTCTTTTCTTCTGCTTTTTTTTTTTTTTTTTTTTTTTTTTTTTTTTTACAGCTGGAAAGCCTTCATGCTCGTATGAGCCTGAACATTCAATAAATCATGACAACATTTCTACTGGGGGCTGCTGGGTACATTGGCAATCTATGCCAAAAATAAATAAATAAAATAGTTAATCATATCCAATAAATGCAGCCCTGGCATTAACAGTCCTGTACCGTTTCCTTCTCTCGCGTCAATAGAAAATTGTCGACTTAGGGTATATTACGCAGGAGAATGAATGCTGGATTAAAGGTGTAAATAGGTCATTAAGAGGTAAATTAGGGAATACACAGTCAATGCTCATTTCGTGCTTGAACTCGTGAGAGGAGCAGCTGAGCCCATTTGTGCTTTGTATTCCGCAGACTGCTTTACCTCCCGTTTGATAACGCCGTTGCTCGAAAGCCATTACAAGAGTGTAAACATTGCCAGCAGAACATCGCCTTTTGTCATTATTAAATATTGAAGATAATTGCTCTCGACTTAGAAATACGTATTTTGAGAACATTCTGTCAGGACCTAAGTCCACTTAAAAGCAGCGGGGATTATTCTATTCATGTGCTTTCGAGCTTGGGACCGGGCTTTGAAAATCACGGAAGCATAAATACATCCCCCCTCTGGTTTGTGCTTCCTCTGCACTTCAGTCTGCTTCAGCGTGCGGCTTCTTCGTGGTTCCGGTTCGCTAAATCTCATTAATTTAAGGCTTTGTTTTGGTGGTTTGACACGTTTTGGAAGACCTTCGTAGAACTTGAGCCGGAGGCGAAATGCGTCAAGTGCTCGCGTCTAGCTCTCTGTGGAGTTTGCAGATTGCCCCTTTATTAAAGTGCTCAGTTAAATGCTAAAAAGATCAGTTTTCTCATAATGAGCAGTATCATGTCAGTCTGTCACATCTTTCTTTCCTTTTATTCAAAGTTTGGAAAATTACCCCGATCAGATCAACAGCGTTATCTCAGAAACAGAAAGTGTTACTAACTTGGGGTATCAAGATTGAAAGACATCGTTGTTTACTGAGCAGGAAGGATCAAACAAAATGATGTTACTGGTTGGATTGTGGGCTCTGTTATTTTTAGAGCTTGAACCATATGAAGTCCGAAAAGACTAAAAAGCCTACCCTCTTTTTCTTTGATTTTGTCCATTTTTTTCTCTTCATCTCTCTTGTGAAGCTCCCAACTGTATGATACTGCAGTTCTTAATTGCCTGAATGCCCCTGAAGTGTGCATCATATCAAAAGCGACCCTATGTTGGCCTTTACATTAGAGGTATTTTTCTTTGACTTATAATGAAGTCAGCTCCTAACAGGACGGCCATTTTGAAGAACAACTCTTGTACCTCTGAAATGGACACTGAAAGGGAATTTTATTTTATTTCCAATTAGATACTTCCTGGACAGCAAAGAGGACGGAAAGATGTACTTCAGAATCGACGGCAGCAGTGGAGTCATACGTACGACGCAGCGTCTGGACAGAGAAGACATGCCTTGGCACAACATCACTGTAAGGGCCTCGGAGGTTGGTAGGTACCCAGGTTGCTTTTCATAAACCGAATGTTCGCGTGTGTAAATGCACCTTTTATGTCCGTTTACTCGGTAACACGTCACTGAATGAATTATCGGGGATTCGAGCATGAATTCCTGCGTGACTTCGGCGTTACTTCATGCACGACTTCAAAGCCTTTCATTCATGAACTCATGCATGAGAAACACATGAAGGAAAGCGTTAACTGAGGTGAGCGCATCAATTATTATGATTTACTGAACATGATCATGATGAATTCTTTGCAGAAAAAAAAGTTGGTCGCTAACTAAAGATGAATTACTCACGAGTTCATCATGTTTGTGGCCCCTAAAGTGAAGTGGTGATATTTACTATCCAACGTGGGTAAAACAGCAGTAAGTGCAAGAACGTGCTCGAACAATCAATGTGAGAAAAGATGTTTTTCATTTGTTATGATGTCGTTATTATGTCAATGTATTATTCATAGTAACCTGCAGGGAAGTGGACCAACCCAAAAATTGTTCTACAATTGTTTTGTGTTATTGTTGACCGTTTACTCTTATATGAATGTTTTGAGTCTCTAAAAGTCAATAAGAGAAGTCAAATGTATTTTCTTTTTTCTGGAAATCATAAATATGGCCATTGAACTGAGGATTTTTTACTTTGGCTGTAGCCCGACAATGTCAGCCAGCAGTTACAGTTATCATTATTTACATGTTGACAGTAGAAGTGGATTTTGTGGCTTTGAAAAAGGTAAATAAGCAGAAAGGGAGGCACAAACATGCACCGCTCATACTGAACTGAACCGTAGTAAACAACATGAAATGCTGTTTCTTGCAAAAGGCGGTGAAGAGATTGATCTTTCTCTCCACTCTCACTTCATTTAGCCTCCAGCTAATAAGAGAGGTTATAAATCAGAACCGCATTCAAATCGTGGCTGAGTTCTGTGTCACAACACCATGTTTAAAAAGTAGAAGTTACAAAAAGAAATATATGTTCTCGAGTCATACCCTGAGTTTTTTTTTTTTTCCTTCCACCAGATAACAATACACCCTGAGGGGATCACATTGTCAGACAGCAATCCAGGTTAAAATTCATAGAGGGTAAAATTGGAGTCCAAATCAATAACAACAAAAGAACGGTTCCATAAGAAGGAATGAGTCCATGAATCTAAACTGCATACGCTCCCTTTGCCTGAAGAATCAAATCTGGAGCACATTTCAGGCACACAGCAGCATTCATGGAGATATTCAACATCTTGTAATCTAACAGCTGTGTATCTTTAGAGCTATATAAGTTATTTCACTGATTATTTCATTGATTAATCAGGTAAAGGTAAGAAAACATCCTGCGTTGCTAAAGAGCAATAGTAAAGTGGTTTCCTCTTTCACAAAATCAATGTTTCTATTGCTTAAATTGGTTTTGGTGCATTGTTGGCTCTAAATGATACTTACACCACGGGATACTTTGCTTCTTGTGGTATTTTATGCTTTTCTGTGAGAAGTATCACGTTTTAGGCGTTACCTTTTTTGTCAGTTCCCTTAAACATTGGTAATTTCTGAAAACATTACGTAAATGATTGAATATTGAAACAGTGTTCAACTTGCTTGAAAACCCTCAAAATTGCAGCTGATTTGTGTCACTAAAATCAGCCAAACAGTGATCAGTACCTACTGGAATTATATTAATTAAACGTGTCTTCGATGTGAAGACCTTGCATGTGATTTATTTTGTAATCGAGTGATTGAAGTTTCCCGGAGAATATGCCGTACCAACCCTAATCTGTTCATTGGCACTCCTTGTTGGGACCAGTCCAATGATGCAAAACTAGTTCACCAGTTTTTATTCAAGGACAGCAGAGGACAGAGTGTAACTACTCCCAGCCACATAAATGCATTTACATTCTGCTTCTTTTCATGTGGCAAAACTAGTTTTATTTTATGTACAGTTTGAATTATCTATTTGGGTTACGCATGCCAAATATCCTTCATTTAAACAGTTAAAATAAAACCTTACGTGGTACAACCCTTCAACAGCCACTATTAAGTAAAGTGCTTTAAAATTCCAGTGAAGTGGTGCAGTGCTCTCTATGCATTTCAATATGTTCGGTTATCAGTGCAGCAAGATGTTTAAAAAGGATTATTAACAGCAATAAGACAGTGACTAACAGTATTTAAGCACAGCCCCGTGCCAAGTCAGTTAATAGTGAAATTAACAATTAAAGTCAAAGGAAAACAAGGTTGAAGGGTGTCATTTGCATATTGATTAGAATGTATTCAAATAGGTTAGAGTGTATTTTCCTTATAATTAACTACAAAATCAAATTAGTCCCAATTGTTTCAATGTCCTTCTCTACACTGAAAATTAATTATATCAATACAGGCCCCGCTAACTTCTGGAATTGCTATCAGGTAACTTGGATAATTTGTAATCACAATTCGGCAAATCTCTTGCCATCCGACAGGGAAGCTGCATGCTAATGTTTCTTTATCTCTTCACCTCTCCTTAGTATTCAAAGATACAGTTACAAGCCAAGACACTGTCAAAAGGCAGAATGATATATTTTTTTTTTTTAAATGAGCAAGGACACCGCTGTGTCATAGAGAAAGACAAAGCGCTGTTCACTGCAAACCATCCGGCAGAAAAGGAATAGATTGGATACGAGTGAGCAAGTGAGTCGGAGAAATGGATGCGTGATCGCATTTTTCTGAATCGCCTTGGTGTTTAAAAGCATTAAAACCTGCAGTATAATGTGTGTGTTATAACAAACTGCTGGTGCAGAGTGGGGAAAAAAAAGTCAAATGAAAGTTAGTAATACATGAAATCAAATAAAAGGATTTTGCTTCTAAATCAGTAGTCAACGTTCACGAGGCACCAAAAACAAAACACTATGCGCAGAATCCTTAATGCACAAGATAGAGTGAGTAAAAATCTAGAAGCATTAATTTAATGTAAAGACAAGTGCACCTGTGTGACTTCTTGCGGAAGGTTTTGCTGAGCAAGCGTGCCATTTTTTTTTTAGGTCTGTTCCGCTACAGACACTAATACAGTCACCTGGAAGCTACCCAGTAAAAACACTCTGCTCATGGGGACAGAGGCCCCCCAGGGGTCGAGGGTTAACTACCTTGCTCAAGGGCACCTATTGTAGAGGCAGAGAGAAATCACCTGCAACCTGTATCCTCCGAGTTGTTGAAGGTTTTTCGCGAAAGACGAGGCCATCGAACGGAAATCTATTGCATCTCAGATTCAAAATGGTTGTTCACATTTCTAATTTTTATCAAATGAGTGAGTGTTGTTTTGTATTGATGTTGCTTCACACGGCCCCTTAAGTACTAAAAGCCCTTTTAGCTTGACATTTCTGCACTCATAGCCCTGTGATCTCCAATCGATACCCGGCGTCCACTAAACTGCACAGACTGCAGAAAACTGGAATTTCACTTAATTATTTCAATAAGAAATATTATTTTTTCATGACAAAGGGAAAGTTTTACGAGTTCGATGAATTGCTTATGCCGTGCGGGGGGCAAATAATGCATTACAACCAAGAGCACCAACTGAGACAAAAAAAAAAAAGATCAGATGAACTTTAATAAACAAATTTGCCTGCGGCAACATTGCATCCCTCAGCGTTTTTATAGCGGCACAGCCAAAGACAAAACCCATAAACAGTTCGAAAGAGGAGAGCACAGCGTGTCCCAGTTTAAAATCGCAGTGTTCAATGTTTTACTTCACTATTAAGAGCTTACATTTGGCTTTTATGTCCTTTGTCACTTTATTTCCCCTCTGCCACAGACAACCCCAGCCTCCTAAGTCACGTCCCCGTTACAGTCCAGGTCCTGGACGTGAACGACAACCCGCCAGAAATAGCAACGGACGAGGACGTCATTGTGTGCGAGAGCTCGAGGCCGGGACAGGTGAGCGCGCCGGAAAAAAAAACTTGCTCCACGCCTATTTCTGTTTCTCTGTCCCCACACATTCAAATCTTCCTTCACCTCACATGGAAAGCGTTGTCCATTAGCCACACTCATTTCCCCGACTACACGCACTCTGCGATGAACTATTGTTTCTCTGGGCGGTTTGGGTCGCTCGGCGAGAGCCGAGCAGTGAGAGACTGTGGAGGCACCGGAGAGAGCTGCTTAATCAACCCTCATTCAAAATGAGTATCTCAGCAGCAAACCATGACAGCTCCAAATCGAAGCTCATTCCAATTTGCTCTCAGTAGTCTTTGATTCATTCAAATTAAGAAGGTTTTTGAGATATAGAGCAATCAGCAGCATGAAAATAGCTGAAAGGGTGGTTCAGCAAAGGATGATGGAGTAAAGACCGGGAAGACACATCTAAATACATTTTTAATAGTTTGGAGCTGGTTGGAAGAAAAGTTTGAATGAAAGTTTGTATTAAATTTGAATTAAGGTTACATTGAAGCCTCGGGGTTCTCGGCCCAGGGGATTAACGTGTGAGGAATTATAATGCGTTGAAAGAAACAGTGGTACACCACCATGCAGAAGACGATGTATGTGAAAGAACAGAGCTGATCATTAACATTTCACAATCTGTGTGCATTTCAGTTTGAATACCACAGCAATGGAACATTTTTATAAATTGCTGACAGGTGTCAAAATTTTCAGAAAACACCCTGTTGAAATGAATTATATGCAGCTTCTCTTTGCCTCCCGTTAGTGCCCTTAGTATAACCCTTGTAATACTGAAAGGAAAATGTTTAGCATGGCGTTTGTACAGATATATTTTTACACTAGCCAGACCTCCAAGATCACTGAGTGAATACAAGATAGAAGAATGGCCTCAAGAAGAGCGGAGACACATTCGATTGTCATTATGCTTTACACAAACAAATTACACTAAGACAAACAACTTTGCACCAACCTAGAAGTAATGTTTCCTCAGGCAAGCATTTTCAAGCTTACAATCAATTGTATTCCTTCCTCTGGTTCCCAAACATCCCATTATCCTGAAGTTTAAGAAGAATCAGGTGGCAGTTTGGTTTTCATACTGATTGGAAACCACAAAAAAAAATAATAATTGTGGGCTCTATTTTAGATCTGACACAAAATGGCACCAAGTGTCTTGACTGATTTCAGACTGACGTAGTTGTAGACGTACTTAAAACGAGGTGAGTTCGGGGATCATGTTGGTGCAGTGCTATCTTGAGGCAGCTGACGGCGACTGGCCAACAAGAACCTGGCCTTAAGTCAATGGTCAAACATTATTAAGAAAGTAATATGCATCTATGTAGATAGGTAGCACAACGCACAAACACTCTGCTTGCAACACGCATAAGGACATGCTGCAGACTTGCAAAAGATTGAAAACGAAAAGATTTCGATGTGTACGATTATTATTGTGAACATCAGTTTACTGAAATCTGCACACGAGCAGATCGGTTTCCTCTGCGCAGAAGAGTCCTTTCCTACGGCTCGGTAATATACGGTTATAGTAGCAGGCTGTTTTCAAAGGGAACTCGTGAACTCATAGTGACAACATAGGAAGTCATGCTCGGCGTGTGCTTGTCACTCAAGTCGTGAGAAAACCGCTGCCGAGCAACGGCAACATGACAGAAGAAAATGAGGCTGTTGGAACGTCAACATCGACAAGTTGTGAAGCAAAAGTCTACGTGATGAAAATTACAATATCTTACTTTCACATCAAACGAAACCTTTATTTCGATTGCCTCCGCCGCTTCTGAAAACGTCAGCAAACGCGTCACAACTCGTGAACTTGAGGTTTATAGAAAATGTTGAATACGCCAAGGTGCATGCATGACAATCTGATTGGTTTATTTTATGTTATGCCCAAAATGATCCATCATTAATCTATTAAAAAGTGGATTTGGACACATCCCGTGTGCTTAAATTGATAGAATATGACGTCGGAATCACTCAAAATAAAGAGAGCCCTGCTTCTCTCAGCCACCCCGTCAACCATGACATCCACACGAGTAAAACTCAAACACTACATCCCAACACTGCACTTGTCGAAGACAAGAAGCTTGTGCGAGTAACACCAGAAGCACAACAATGCCCCACATCTCACACCGGAGATAAGAACTTCCTGTGGCCGCAGAGGCTATTGGGGCGTTTTGTCCCTCAACGCCGGCTCTCTCCTCGCTCTCCGCGGTGTCTTTTAGCAATTAAGGGAGGCAATCTGACAAAAGTGGCAGCGAGGTTTCCCTGAGAACGCCGCTGTCATTGTTGGATGCCAGCTTCCCCGCAAGCCAAATGCTCTCACCACCGCTCTCCTTCAGCCACCGTACAGATACAGCAGAAAAATAGTACACGGCCGTTTTGGGCTGTCGGTCGGAAGGCTCCGACCAATTATGATCAACAAATCGCGAAACATACTTCAGAAACCAGATCAGCCCCTCCATGCAATTACAACTGAGTGATTCTAAATGGTGCAGCGGCTAATTAAATGTTGCAGGTGTCGCCTTCGGAGAAGTAATTTACGCTGTGTGTCTTCCTCCCTAACAGGTGATCCAGACTGTCACAGCAGTGGATAAGGATGACTTTGCCAATGGACAGCGGTTTTCTTTTGCTTTGCCGAGCCAGCTGCCGGTTAATCCCAACTTCACCCTCAAGGACAATGAAGGTAATTAAAGTAATCGATAGGTTTGTTTGCGTTTCTGATGAGTTTCGCACTCACTGCCTGTAGAGGGTAGCCCTCCATGCTCACGTTTCCAATGTCCAATAAGCTGCGCTGATCTCCTCGTAGCCCGGAGGCACGGTGAAAATATGCTGTCTGTCAACTGGGTACGCTGAGCATCTGATGACTCAAAAGCCACTGGGATGTACTCTGAGTCAGGTCTGCATGAAACATAAGAGTCATCGAGGTTTTGGTATGTTTGCACATTGTGTTGTCAAATGGATTACCCCGCTCAGCCGCTCGCTCTTCCCACCTCCCGCGTGCATTATTTTGTGCCAGCCCAGGGCCAACAGTGGGTGTTACCATGGCAACCGTTTTAGTCTCAGGTGAATACCTGGCCTCTCGGTTTGGTATGCAATCACAGGGCTTTTAAAAGCTCTCAGCCAGAAGATCTCTCAGATGCCCGCTGAGAAGAGGAGTTCACAGCGCTCCAAATGAATCTCCAAGCCAAAGAGAGCGGCGTTAAATAAAAAAAGAAAGAAAACAAGAGAGGAAGATAGCAGCACGAGAGAGATCAGAAAAATCAATGTGATAATAGGAGATAAGTCTGTTTAGCCCTTGGTCCAGTTGCTTCCCACCACAAGCCTTCACTTCCTTTTCCTCACTAGTTTCATTGCATTCGTGTAAGTGGTACTCGGAGACATCACTCACCTCCTGCTCGCCTCTGCTCCTCACGGAGAGAGATGAATCAAACGAGGCGAGGATCGACTCCAGCACCGCTCCAAAGACGCAGAATCTCCTGGAAGACAAAAAAATGATGTTTAAATAAAAATTGTAAGTACACACACTGTATGGTATCAGTGAAAGAAAGAGGACAGAATATGTACTTTCCAATGCTCAATATTAGCCACTCTACTTTTATTATATATATCTATAAGTATTTATATAATTCATCAAAGGATCCAAACAACTGAAAAAAAATTAAAGCGACCGCGCTGAACGATTCAGAGCTTGGTAGAGATCCTACGGCCACAATCCAATTTCTTTCTTTCCTTTTTTTCTTTATCCCAACATGTATTTTGGCATCTCGTCATGGGTTTGAATATGTTTGTGAAAAACACATGTTAAATATATTTCTTATCTTTGTCCCTTTGTTTCTTGATTGCATCAACTAGAAATACACCATTGGCACACCTCCATTACTGCTTGCAAACATCTCGTGCTGGTTTGCCATATGCCGTGTTAAGGAGACAAAGCTAACAAAAACAAACTAGTCGCGGTGATAAAGTTATTATTTGCTTCGCTTTCTGTCGATATTTGTTTCGCTGGTGGTAGATATGTTGCCTGCCAGGTGTATTACATATTATAGTTCCAAACAACATGTAAAAAATAAAGGGATGCCAGGGCGACCGTTTCATTGTCATATTTTGCCCAAGTAATTTACAGACCTTGTGATCCTGGATCAGGCACCAGAGTTAAGAGCGATTCAAAGCCCTCCTTAAATCAGTGTCTTTGGAAAGGTCTGCTTGGATCAATGAAAACAGGGTATCCCTCAGGAGAGAGGCCTTACACCCAAATAATTCATGGGTAGGTCGACCAATGAAGCGCTTGCGTGTAAGGCCTTTTTGACGAGGTCTGCTTCGAGCATATTAAGCTCTCAACACTTGACTTAAAATCCAAATCTGTTTGAAAACATTTCCCAGTCTTACAAAATGGTTTGTCTCTAAAGTTGTTAGATGTATTACAACAGAACCATCTGCATTGAAATACTCCCAAAGCATCTAAGAAGGAAGCCCTTCTTTCCTGGAGGATTTATTGCCGTTTTCTGGTTTCATGCTGTTTGAGTAATGGTGCCTTTTCAATTGGGGTTTTCGCTCCTACAGCATACCATCCCACAGGCTCTTGTTTTTCTCAGACTAGATCGGTGATATAATCCCATGTGGGATGGGCCGATTATGTGTTATAACATGGAAATAGAAAATTATTCCTTCTGTAATCATTTGTCAGGGAGAACCTGAAGGAACGAAGGGAATTTTCTGCAAGAGGCAATGTATATTGTACAATTTGTTCTTTTAGGGATAAGTTATCCCTCAAGGAAAATGTTTTACTCTAACTGGTACTCAGACTCTACAATATTCACAATTTAAGTCTTGTGTTAACCCCTTAAAAGATATAGTATATTAGTTAGTATAGGATTGGGAATCAAACAAGCATTCTTCCATGCAGGGACTCAAACATTAGACTTTTTAACCACTCGACCTGTTTAAGATCATGTTTGGATGCTTATTTGATCGGACGGAAGAGATGCTGATGCCCAACGCCGACTCCAGCTCGTTCTGTTGACCCTCGCGTAGCTTCACTGGAGTCGTTAAATGCCTTGATCAAAAGAACATTGAAGTAGTTCTCGTTTTAGAGACACCTCTCTAAGCTACCCACATACTTTGTTTGATATTCAGCAGTTTTATCAATGAAAAGAAAGTCAACGTTCGGCCAAAAATTTTGTGTTTAGCTTACAGATTACGTTTTTTTCGACCTGTTTCTGCTGTTATTTCCCCGCTCACTCTTTTACTGTCTACTACAATTCCTCGTCTACATACAATGATGAATATCACTTTATTTGTTTTCTTAAATTCTTCTCCTCTCTCTCATCTGCATAAACCTCCCTCTGAAATGTTAAGCTGCTTCACCCAGAGTTCATGTGTCTTCAGTCATCTGCGGTTACTTGGAGCCAGCATTTGCATTTGACCTCAAAAAAAAAAAAAGGTGTCAAACTCATAGCTCCATACCTCCACTGTGTTAGAAGTTATCTGCTGTGTTCACAATATCCAAGCGAGAGAGAGAGAGAGCGAGAGAGAGAGAGGGGCACAATGCACCATACTGTTGACTCCCGTGTCTGATAAGTAAGCTCTTCACACTCAAAGCAGCTTCTTTCATTGCTGTTGTAGCAGACCAACAGTTGGCAGCTGCTCTGAGCCAAGGCCTAATACCTCCCTCTTGTTGTTGTGCAACTGACGAAAATCCCTCTCAGTCACTCACACCACTAACTCTCTCATGACCTCTTTTCCTACTCGGTTACAGTTTGCCCACAATGGATCTTCAAGAAAGTTAAATTTCCGGTGGCTCTGCGCGCAGTTGTTGTGCATAAAGTGGAAAAGATTTAGAAGCTGTTTAATAATTCTGTAGTTAAATAATGATTTATGTCTGTAACTCATTCTCAATAATTTAACAATCATGACAAAGCTGGTTTTTTGGGGGTTTTTTTGCACTTAAGCTATAATCTTGTTCCTACTGGTGCTTTTCTCGCCGAGACCTGTAACAGCATCAGCTCCGTATCACGAAATCAGAACGGCACAGCGGAGCGAGAGTCGATTTCTAACTAAAGAGAAAACAACAGATTCAGCCTCGAGATTCGGATCGGGACCTTTAGCTCGCCGTGGAATTGCAATCTTTGTTTGCGGAGATGAAGCTGAGGCACCTCGAACGCGAAGCTGTCACATGCAGATGTTCGGTTGCAGTCGAAGTGCCGGATGTGCCACAATAAACTGCGGGTCGAACTCCTACAGCGTATTAGGCAACCATTGAGGCCGCAAAACAAGTTGGGGGACGCTTCTGCTCAGCTGCTCTGGGAAAGCACTTTGTGACAAACCTGTTCCCTTAAAAGCCCTTTCAATATATTCAAATTGACTGGTGCTGCTTTTTACGATGACTGGAAATTGAATGCCTCCTTGATCTTGTTATCTGTCACATTGTGATGACATTTTCCTCTAAAAAGGCAATTAAACCGAGGCTATGATCTCCAAATAACCCACATACTTAAATAGATCAATTGATTTCTGAAGGCATCTTCCTCCAGTGTGCATACAGAGGACCTTCTAATATTACAGTTAATCAGCTGTGTTGAAAGAAGCGCTGTCAAGCCATTGATATGTGGGACGTTTAATTAGCTTTTATGTCATTCACACTTCACTCGCAGTGGGCTGTAACACTTCTAGATTTCCAAACACCTATCATCTGCTGACACAGCATAATTTGTGTCGCGGGCAGAGCAGTCTGTCGCGCGCCGGCTTGGTCAACACACAAACAACAGGTTGAAATTGTCACAATCTCACATCAGCATAATTCATTTGTCTTCCTTTTTAATGCTCCTGTTATTATTCCTAATTACGTGATGGTTTAATCTAAGAAAATTAAATAAACCACTATTGTTATGCATTTGCTTTATCTTCGTGCAGTTGCAATCGGAGGCGCGAATCAATTTGTTCCTGCATAAAAGCAAAAACACAACAGTACTCGCCAGTCTCTAAAACTTTTGATTATTACAGCAAGTAAACAAACCAAAAACAAAATGAACTTAAAACACAACCTGACGGTGTGATGAATATATACCGGGACCGGTGGGCAAAAACAAGCAGCACAAAGCAAACACAAACTGATGTCTGTTGTCACTTCCGGGCATGTTGTGTTAAACTAAGCCTTGCTGAGTCAGCCTAATCCTTATTGAATGGAGGGGCTTCTATTAAAGGAGAAGGTGTTGGTATTCTGCATGACAGGCCTGTTATTTTTCTTCAAAGAAACTATATTAGTTTTGGAAGAACGCCGAGTCATTTATCAATATTCAAGATGGGCGATGCGTGAAACAGTATACAAGCATGTATTTGTGTCTGGTAGAGTTCAGGTTGGTACGAGACGTGTTTTTCTTTTTTTTTTTTTTCATCATGGCACCGGCTCGGCGTCAGTCTACTCAACTCGATGCCCGGCACTCGTCTGTGTGAAACTACCGTGATGTAACTTGCTGGAACCGTTTGTTGGCAACCAAAGAAACGATCGTCTGCGCTTCCTCAGTCGACCGTAGCGTGTTTTTTTGCGGATTGCCATTTAATCGAGTAGTCCGGTCAATATGAAAAACTGTGGCACACTGTAGATCAACCGTTTGATCTTTGTAAATAGAGCATTAGCTCCAATCAGCCCACAAAGCTGTGGTTGTTAACTGCTGGCCAACAAATACTAATCTGGTTAGCTTGGGCTCCGCTGTAGTATAGTAAGCCTCATCAGTGTAGCATGTGCGAATGTTAAACTGGAGTACGTAAGCACTCCTACAATATCGACTCTTTAGGATCATTACGGTTTTCTGGTTAATTATAAACTGCTTTGTTTCAACAAAATTCAAGTGTCTTGACAGGAGCTTTTTTTTATTTAAAGAAAAGGTATGGCGAGATTATTGTCTAAATGTTTTGATTTACAGGACATGTTGAGGACTACCATACTCAGTCCAACTCGTACACTTTCTATAGCAACTATCCGGTGTCATGGATTCTCTCGCATTTTAAAAAAATATATTAAATTATTAATGTATAAAGATAACAACAAAAATGTATCACCACATGTATTAAAAACTGTAGACTTAAATACCTGCTAAACAATACATACATTTTCTTGATATTTGCAACCTGTGAATGTAAAAAAAAAAAAAAAACTGCCTGAATTTAAGAGTTTGACCCACTCCATGTGCCTCCCCGAACAACACTCACTGTATGTTACGCTCAAAGTGTGCAACTGTAAAGAAGGTTCGTGCTGAATCGCATCAGCGGCACCTACACACACCCACCGAAGTTCACAAGGAACCCAGCTAAGTGCATGTGTAGGCAAGTGTGAAGTCTGCAGAGACGTGGTTGCGTCGCGTGTGTCTATTGTGGATATATTTTCGGCTTGCTTTTTCATCGCACTTCTTTGTGTACTGAGGAGGGTCAGCGGGTGAACAAAGACATCTGCATTCACTGCATGGCAAATACCTTCAAAATCAAAGACATAAACATGTATAAAATGTTTGTTTTCTTTCTGGTAAACAACCTATAACCATCAGCAAGAGTTAAAAGTGACTCCGGAGACCATAACTGACTTCCAACTGTTCCCACACACTCTCCGGATTTCTGCACGTCAACCTAGATCTTTTTCTTTCTTTTTTTTGTTAAATATGCCGCTGTGAATTCTAACTAAAACTTCATATCTTGAAAATGGAGAGACTGGAATGCATAAGTGATACAAAAGTTATGCAAGTCGTACTTCCCATCATGCTAATGCTTCTGGAAAAGGGAAAAGAAATGAGGCCATTTGCCAGCTAGTGGCTCATTGGTGTTTTCGAGCTTCATGAAGGCCGTGCGGGGAGGACTCCGCAGGGTCGTACGGAACCTCACAAACATGGAAATTAACAGCGATGTGTGTCGTTTTTATGTGCTAGAAAAATACAAATAAAAAACAGACGAGTGTCGCTTGTGATCCCATCGTCCTCCCCAGATAACGTCGCAACACAGTTCAACTGTGACCCCTTTGACTCGTGCCGTGTCTGTTCCTTATGTGGATGCAGGGAGGCTGTAGATGGCCGCCGTCCTCACCGCGGCGCTCGTCGGCGAGCGCGCCGCTCTCGTCCGCCCACCTGTGAGACAAGAGGAGGTTTTCGTGTGGAATTTGCGTGACGTAATTGATTTGAACTTCCTCGCTGTTGGTCGGCACGAGGACCCGTGCCGCAGCGGATCTGTGCTTCAAAGTGTGTAAAAAATAAAAAAAATAAAAAGGCGGCGATGGCCGAACACCGCTCACACACAGAGCCTGTTTGTCTCTCTTCGTTCTCACTACTCCCCCTCTCTTTGGCTCACTCGTACACAAACACACACTCCTCCTCTATTCAACCCCCACCCCCCCTTTTCTTCTCCTCTCATCTTCCAAACTCCCCATCTCTCTTCCTTGTTATTTGTATCTCTCAATCCCCCACCCCCCACCACCACCACCACCACCACCACACACCCACACACCCACCCATCTGCTTGCTGATGCGGTGATACTGGGAGTCTGACTTAATAAAGCTCGAAGTACGTGTTGTCATTCCGACTGTCGATCATTATAATTATTCGTAGATGGAGCGAAGATTGGAGTGGGAGGGAGGCGAGGTCTCAGAGCGGCAGCGGCACGGTAGCGCAGCGCGGCGGAGGTGTTTTTCGCCGGGCGGAATGAAGAGGTTGCCCTCGTGCACGATTCAGCATTTTATAGAACTTTAAATAAATATGGTGTGATATATATATATATATATCCGCGGCGTGCAGCGTGTCATCGACAAAGTCTGTAGTCAGTCAGTCAAGTGAGGCTTAAGTTATTCATCCAGGTACCTGACTCACACGGGCGTGTGGAGTCAACTGGACAGCAAGGATCAAGTAGCTGCTGCTTTGAAAGCATATTAATGTTATTATTTGTGATTATGATTCTGGATTTTATTATATACCTTTATGTTATACTTCCATTTATCCACGTAACCCTAAAAGTCCAACCGCTGCGTCTTTATTGCTCTGTATAGGCCGTTATAAATGTACCTTATGACCATATAATCTGATGACTAATCACACTGACCGACCGGTGCGTAGCAGACACAGTTGAAGGGAGCGAGGGGACATTGTCCACTTGTTAATCGATCGCGTTGATATTGCCGTTCTCCTGGAACGGGATAAAAATAAATATATGAAAGAAATGCTGAACTGGATCACCAAACATACCCAAGCGGCTCGGCCAAGTAAGTCGATGTATGAGAAACACTGCATATTGTTACTACTGAGAAACGGGTGACGAGCTCCTGGTAGCTCACGCTCGTTGGACTTGGACTTGGACTTGGACACCCCCACCCCCCGCTGCATTAAATCACCAATAACAGCCATCTCCCCGTGAAAAACATTCAACTGAAATGTCCTCCTTTCAAGCTCTGAAAAATAACTCCTCAAACAATACATGACATAACTGCCCGTGTACAAACATAGATTGAGGTTTCTGATGCTCCAGTTTCTTTGTTTTTTCCATTGAAGAAAATGTCCAGCACTCTGACAGCACTCCCTTTGTGTTGATGGTGCCAACACATGAAAGACAAACACTCGATGGGCAGAGTCAGCTGCAGTGCAGTGGCTCGCTTTTGAAAATGGTTGGCAACTGGACCATAAATACTACCAGATGTCTAATGGTATCTCTGTCAGCGGTCCTCCCCAGCGGATGTCACTGGTGGAGTTAGTTTGTTTTCTCTTTCTTAGCTGTGTACTGTGGTTGAAATAAATGTACTCTCCCTTTTTCCTCTGTCTACATGTCATACAGTGTGAAGTAATCCATAATCTGCACTGTATGTACAGAGTACACGTTATATAATCTCTCTGTAGTTCCACAATCGATTGAAGTCGAACTAAAGGTCAGTTGACTACAGGGATATACAGCTATGCGTGTTTCTGATATCACGTCTTTATGACGAATACATCCAAATATGGCTACCTATTGTGGCTTTATTTTTGAAGAATTCAAAACATCTTTCCTTGAGAATATGTTTATGGACATGAGTACGACTACAGTTCATCGCAAAGTATGGATTTAGGTTAAATGTAAAATCTACCATGGAGAGAGAGCACTAAAACAAAAACAAAAAAAATCCCCTAATAATCCAATTTTCGATCCTCATTTCTTGGTTTGTGTTTATCTGCATGTTCATTCGCCTCATCCTCTTTGCTCAACCTCGTCATACAGCCTCCTCACAGAGATCCATATTATTTGCCTATTTTCTTCTACAAATTCACCCTTTTTATTTCTGTTTATCTGCATGATATGTTCCATTAACCAAAGTGTTTCTGCAGAGTCTGAGGTGAACTGCTCCTTTGCAGTGCATTAAAATAGTAAACCAACACCTTTGAAATGAATTAGCCTTGGCACACTGGGAAGCTGCAGACGCAGAAATCGAGTCGCTTGAGCTACTTCAAAAGCCCCCCAAAAAAAAAAATCCAATTTACAATGGTGAATATGAACTGAATGGTTTTTTTTTTTCTGTTTAGCTGAAGATTCTTAACCGTAAACAGGTGATTGCTGGCCACACTGAAAAGAGGTTCGGGACTGAGAAGAAAACGAAAACCATCAATTAGTCATTTTAGCCAAGGGGGTATAATTTTCCTCAACAATGCATTTTTTCTTTTTTTTTTCATTACAGACAGCACGGCCAGCATTATTGCCAGGCGCCGCCGCTTCAACCACCTCACGCAGGAGCTGTACGAGCTGCCCATCGTGGTGTGGGACGGCGGGGAGCCGTCGCTGAGCGGCACCAGCACCTTGACCCTGCGGGTGTGCCCGTGCCAGCGCCACGGCAAGATCCGGATGTGCCAAGACAAGGCATTCCTTTCCTCGGCCGGTCTCAGCACGGGGGCTCTGATTGCCATCCTGCTGTGCATCGTCATCCTGCTGGGTGAGTTGGGACAGCCGCTGCGGGGACTACAGCGGGGGGTGGGGGGTGCCCAGGGGGTAAACATCCCGAAGCCACGGACGGAGGAGATGGACCATAGAGGCAGAGTGGAGTGGTTTGAAAGGGTGTGACAAGGGCAGAGGAGGAGAGAGGGATGAATAGACATGCGAGGCACACAGGTAGAATTTGGAATGAGGGCGGAGGGAGAGTTGGAGAGCGGAAGGAAAAGAAAGAGGACGCGAAGAAGGACGGAGGAGAGGTGACTCGAAGACGGTGAGGACAAAGACAGCAAAGACGAGGGGAATGGAGAGTGCAGGGTCAATGTGATTCAGTAAGAAGGTGCACGCAACAGAGAGAATACTGAGGACACTCGGGCCGGAGGAGACGGGAACTCGCTGAGTTCGAGGCTGCTCAACTCGCATCGGAAAATTCTGTTCAAATCTGTTGTTTTTTTACAACTGAATTTCTTTCTTCTTTTTTTGACATCGCACGTTGTGACCAGAGGAGCATAGGACAAGCACGGAGGAACGTGGTGCCAGCCGAACACAGATACCGCCGTTGTTGATTTCACGTGTGAAGGATGCGTTACGCACCATGAATACAAAACACGATCAGAAATACTGTGAGAATACATAGAGGGCTTCTCCGGCGCCGGGGCGCCCGCAACATCACGTCTTCCTGTCAACGATGATGCATGCCCCGTTACTATGGCGACCGGCCTTCGCAGCAACGGCGAATGATAAACTCGCAGATTAAAATCTCGTCCTTTCGAATTTGGAAAGCGGACAAGCCGGCGTTGCAGGTCAGATCAAAACAAGATATTAGCGGTGGGAAAACTTCTGAAAACATGGCAGAAAGTCAAAGTAAATGATTCAAATGGAACTCATTAGATTCACCCGTGTAAACAATTTCCTGTCAGACGTGGTTGCAAGAAGCCGTGCAGACAGTTTTCTGTCTCTGCACAACCAAACTGCAGCATGAAATGATTGGACACAACTGTAATAACGCAGCTCCTCTCTTCCCCTCCTCGCTTTACTGATTGTCTGTGGACATTAGTGCGTGAAGGTTATGCATATTCATACTGGCTTTCTTCCTCCTCCATGCCAAAGCCTCTGGCTGAGGCGAACAAAGGGTCCATCACTACTGTTTGGTGCTCGAGTGAGAGACACATGCTGAATCACTAATCATCAACACAAGGCAGATCCTATAAGGACAGAGAGAGAGAAGGCAAACGGGGAGAAACAGCAACACCCCCTTTTCTTTCCGTTTTCTTTTACCTGCGTTACATTTTGCGTTTCCATTTCCAAGTCCAGTGTCTCACACATGCAGTAGGTCAGCTGGACGGAGGGTCACACCGAGAGGGTAGAAAGTTTGTCAGTGGGTCAGTGTCCGAAAAGAAAAAAAGAAATCAGATTCCAGTCCATTTAACATCCTGTCATCTGACGTGACTGTGCCATTTTTCACAATTTCCCATCTCTGCACCATTTTTCATCCCGGCTATAATGAAGAAATAGCTAAGTAACTGCAATATTCGCCATTTAAATTCCACTAGAGACTTTTGCTGCAATGTCACGCACCTCTTTTACCCAACGTTATTCTCTGTCTGTGTTGTAAAGCTAAGTATCCCCGTGTGAATTGGGGCGTGTTTACACCTGGTATTAACATGTAATATGTATCTGGATCAGAGACTGATCAGAGATTTAAAGTGGACGTCGCTTCCGCGTCTAAAAAATAAAGCCAATGCATAAGTTCCTTAAAGTGCAATACCACCGAGGGCCTCCAGGGGTTATGGAGAACTGAGAAATTTGAGGTGCTGAAAAGTTTTTTTTTATACTTGGAAGGCTCGTCTTAAATTGAATTACTCATTGTTTGATCGAACAGCTTCCTGATCGCTGTGGACCCAAATAGAAATGCTCATGGCTGAAATAAATATTAAACATAGTTTGCATATTTACTGATGAATTAATGTGTGATAATAATTTTTTTTAAAACATGTCATACAAGAAAAAAGAGAGTGAGGCTGTTCTTAGAAATACATAAAAAGCCAGTTGGTTGACTAGAAAATGTGTTAGCTTATGAGTGTACCACTTCCAAAAGACTCACACTTTACATTCTGGCTCTACTTTGCATGTCAGTGTGATTTGTTTGCGCCCGATTGTTTTCCGTTGGTCCGATTAATGTCCGTACTTTATCTCTGATGCCTCTATTATGCCGTCCTAATTAAACCTGCAGGAAACCAGAAAGGGCTACAAACCATCACCGGGCCGACTCAGCTGATTCTGGCCTTTACACACAACTTCAATAACTTTAAATATTCATAAGGAAATCAACGTTTAGATTTGGTTTCAAATACTAATGTAGGTGCAAAGAAAATGATCCAGTGTTGCAGTACTAATGGCGTTAAGCGATGAAATGGATTATAAATTCAACCATAATAAACTGCAATTCTATTTCTAGTCTGCTTAATGTGAATAAACTCATCAGAGTTTGTTTTATCAACATAGAAAAAATATTTGCAGTGGTTGCAATACCACGTCTTTAGTACAATTTAACATTTGTGTCAATTTGAGGGTTTTATTTTATACCATAACCCTAAAGTTGTTCCTTCTCAGTACAATATCACAACATCAGTGTGGTTGCGTAAAGATCATTTTCCAAGGACTTTACTGCTCAGATATAAGCCACCTCTACAATATGCAGCTGTTTTAAAACTGGTTTGATGTCATGAATTTCACGGCTTGCATACAGATAGAAAATAAGTGCTGTCATGTGCTGATATGAAAACCACTACAAGACAAACAAGTGACTTAAAAGACTGCATTCATCTCGTTTGAATGTGTTTCCTTATGTACCATAAGTTTTGCTCTTTTTGAGCTGACGTTTGAGGCCCCTCTGGGAGTTACTAGGAACAGCCCCTTGTTTGGATTAGACACATCATTTTACAATACAATAGTCCTCTAGCACCCCAAATACAATCATCCAGAACCTGGACAGAGATGCAGCATAAATTAAACCTCTGTAACAGCTTCTAGTTCAGCAAACAGATATCTGTAGACTGGCGTATTGCTCCCCGGTGCCATAAGTGGTGTACCGAGCAACAGTTAGACCTTAGCTGGTATTGGCTTGGCGTATGAAATGACCTGAATGGACCATTGAGGGAGCATTAATGCAGAGAGTTTATTACAATAGTGTGTGTACAGTCAGTGGATGGGGATATACTACAAATGCAAGTAGATTATGAACTGTTGAAAGTGCAGTCTGATGAATGAGAACATTTTTTACTCCTTATATTCAGGTTGTTTACCTCCAAACCACAATGAGGTGTTTAACTGCAGATAGTGGAAGGAGGAAGTGGAGAAACATATACCAGCTCCAACATGTGCATTAAGATGAAATTTTGAAGAAAAAAAAAAGTTTATTTTCTAGTTCTCCTCATGGAGGAATGTGAATGTAGTTTGATTTGCATACATTAATCAGATGCCTTTCAGGGGACATTTCATTACGACACAAGCATGGAAACACAATGAAACATATGTGGAAAGATGAATCTGTGTGTAATTACTTTAATCATAAGGTGTCTTGGGGTACAGTCAATCTATTTTCATTAATCAAAAACCATAATGGAAAAGTGTGCTTTTACATTTAACTTGACACACGGTTGCTTGTGGCATCATAAGTAATTCAGTTCAGTTTTCATTATGCTGTCAATTTAAAAAGTTATATTCTTGGCCCTGCATTTTCAGATTTGCAACCCATTATGGGGGGAAAAATGTGTTTGTCCACTACTGCATACTGTGTCACCGTCACATTTTGCCTTCCCTTCGCGTTAAAAAAAACAAAAACACATGGTTTAGTATATGGGACAAAAGAAAGAAAAAAAAAAAAGTGATTTTGTTAATTTAAACCTAACTTGATCTAGCCTCAGTAGGTTTAAGGAAAAGACATTGGAGTTTGGCACCAAAACTACTTTGCTAAGTTAAAGAAAAGATTTCTTGAAAGAAATCAACGTTACTTTCTCAGAGACTAGATCCCTGGTCAGTTATATGCGAGTATATTTTTGTTCTGGGGGCTATAAACCCATAAAAACCTGGCTCTAAAAAAAAAAGGGGGATTTTATTTATTGTAGTTGTTTCCGATTTTTAGTTCTGATAAAGCACTAAAGCACTCTCGCGTTTTCAATCTATTACGGCACACTTATTCAGTGCTCCCGCTGGTTTAAGTGCGGTTATTCTTACTTTCCTCGGTAAACTGAAGGAATAAAGTCTCCAGTGCTTGACTAAAAAGCTCAAGCTGGGTGTCAATGCACCTCAAGTCTAAGCCGTCTTTGAGGCTTAAATCTTCCCTTTGGAAACTGCTTTATAGTCTGTTTACAGCATGCCAAAGCCACCGCAATATCTATACAAAAAGCAGTACCGCTTGAGTAAATACATTAGATTAGCCAAATGCATCAATGCGTCTTTGAGGTTATGAAAGCTGAATCCTATACCTCCTGTTTATCTAACACCACCAGCTTCCTGTCTCTCACCTTGTGTGTGTCATACGGTCGTCTCATCGGGAGGCTGATCTTGCACAGTAGACGGCTGTTGTTTACATCGACATTGCGTATAGCAGCTGGACGTACAAAAACCCGTTTTATAACCCTTCAAAAAAAAGGCATTTCATCAGTCAGATTTCCCTTGTTTGGTTCCTTTGAACCTGCTGACGTGCGATACGACTGCGAGTCGTTCGATGCCTCTGCGGGGACATCGATCCATCTCGCTGGTCTTCGCTAATAAACTGTAGCTTAATGAACTCCTTTTAGATATCGCCCAGCTGTAAATGCTCTTCCCTCACTGATGCCCATTTTATGAAACAGATGTTAGCGCTAACATCTCGCTGAGAGGTCATCATTAACCCAAAGAAGCAGAACTCTCATTAGTCGTCGGAACAAGTTCCCCGGCCGCAGCGTGTCATCAAATATTACTCGACTTCATGACTTCATTAACAAGAGGAAAAGACGTTTCGCACCGTAGGCTACTTGCCGGCGGAGCCATTTTAGCAGCAAATTGTGCTGACGCGGTTGGGTGTAGTGTAAAACAGTCCAGCGATGTCAAACATCTGAGCTGTTTCGCAGAGTGATGCGCAACAGCTGGCTCATTCTTTCCACTCACCTCGAACTATAAGATCATCGCATTGAGACGTAACCTCCGTATGGCTTCCTCCTCGCTCGGCATTTCGGCTGAACGCGAGGCGGAATTTGCTCCACGGATGACTCTAACGCGTACGTTTGTTGTCATCGTCTCGACAGCTCGCATTCAAAGAAGCATCGGGCCCTCAACGCCGATGACGGTTAATGCGCATTATTGACGCACGGCTCTTCAACGCTCGGCCGGTTTTAGTGTCCTGATGGAAAATCCGATAAAGATGCACATGAAATGGGCTGGTGTTTGTTGGATTTGCCGTTTAGTAATAAGCACAGCGTGTTTGTCTGTCAGGAGTTATGAATTAAGAAAACACAGGCTCTCATGCGCGGGGATTCGTATTAGCATAAAAACACGGCTTCGCATTGTAAAGTTTAATTGTTGAGGAAAGCTCTTTCTGTCTGTCTACGTCAGATTACTTTAGGAAGTTATTGAGTCGGAATTGGAATCGCCTCTTGTTCACCGTTACGTTATTTAGCGGTTTTTATCCTCAGATGTGCTCTTCTTCTTCTTCTTCTTTTTTTTTTCTTTTTTTTTTAAGTAAGCGGTGATACTACAAGAAATGCTCTTCTGTCTCGCAGCTATCGTGGTTCTCTTCATCACACTGAGGCGGAGCAAGAAGGAGCCCCTCATCATCTCTGAGGAGGACATCAGAGAGAACGTGGTCACCTATGACGACGAGGGCGGAGGCGAGGAGGACACCGAGGCCTTCGACATCATCGCTCTTCGTAACCCCGCCGCCGCCGAGGAGCTCAAGTTCCGACGAGACATTCGCCCGGAGGCGAGGAAACACTGCGGCCCGCCCCGCAACCATCGGAGCCCGTCTGCGGACGTGGACCAGGTGGACGTGCACGAATTCATCAGGCAGAGACTGGTGGAGGCCGACGTGGACACCAGCGTGCCGCCCTACGACTCCCTTCAGACCTACGCTTACGAGGGTCAGGGCTCGCCCACGGGATCCATCAGTCCGTTAGACACTCCCGGCACGCAGTCGGAGCAGGATTATAACTACCTGGACGACTGGGGACCCGAGTTCCAGAAACTAGCAGAACTCTACGGAGAGGCAGAGTCAGCTGCGACGACCTAGTTTGGTGACTTCCCTCCTGTTCAAACCAAAATCTGTTTGAAATCCGTTTTTTCCGATTTTCAATGAACGATACGAACAAACAGAAATGACTTTCAAACTGTTTCAGTGGTTTTCAACTTCTACTGTCGAACTTTTTTTTGGTTTTGTTTTTTTCATTTTATGGATTTGGATCATGGGTCGTTCATCTGGAAGTATTAAATCAGATTCTAAAATGGAAAAACATAAATATGGGGGAAAGGAAAAGGAAAATTGATATTTTCCTCGGTGTATATTTTTTAATGCTCAATAAAGTCCTGAAATCCATATGAGTGGATATGTGAAAAGAAATTGTACATTTGTCTTCTTCCTCAAAGAATGGATATACAGAGCAGCATTCAATCGTTACTGTGGGAGGTATCACCAGAGGTGTTTGTGAATCACCAGGCAGAGGATGTTGCTGAGGCAGCCATATACACAACAATGACACCTCCAGTCAAATGAGCTTACAGTGTGCTTTGTGTTTTTAATTTCATGTGGTTGCTTTGAAGGCTCATGGAAATCGGCCATAGCGTCACTTTTTTGAAGTTTTTTGGGGGGTTTCTAACTGAAAGAAGGCAAGGTGGTACAAAATGACTTTTAAAATTCAATCACAGCCAGAAAACAATGAATGGGATCTTTCAAAATCGTTTGAGCTAATCTTAAAACGTGCAGCTCTTCCAGTGTTTAGGGTGTTTTGCTAACCACAAAGGCAAAAGACGAATTTTTCTGGAGCCAAAAAAATGCAACCTCTTTATTCTTCTAGTTTCTCTGGGGCTTCTTCATGGTCAGGTTTCCAATTTATTGGGTGTTTTAGGCTCCCTCTAAAGGAGCGTGTCTCTTCGTGTTGGTTCATTAACTTGTTCATCTGTGATGCTGCTTGCAGTGAGGCCGCTTAGGGAAATATATGAGTGTACCCTCTTTATATAATGCTAAGGAACTGATGCTGCACTTAACTCTTGAAGTTTGTAAATGTGGTGTTGGTCCCACAACGCAAAAGGAAAAATGGAACTGTACTGAAGAATGAAAGTGGTATTAAAGCACGAGGGAAATCTCGCAGAACAGAACAAAACAAAAAAAAAGTACAAAAGTTTTAGACTAACATTTTGGTTTCTCGTTAATTATTAACATTTGCATTTTAGCAGCTTTAATACACATCTTGTGTCATTTCTTTTTAGTATAAAACAGTAAAGCACATTAATTTGCCGTTGACTAACTACCAAAAGAGCCTACTACAAAGATTGAAGTGAGCAATTAAGTTAGTTGTTATTTGGTATTTTGCAAAAAGTAGCTTACTTATTTTTAACTGCACTTAAACCTTTGTTTTAATTATGAAGTTTGTTTAGTGTCTGTGCCAAGAGTCTTAAGTCTTTTGTACATGCCAAGTAGAACACTAAAAGTCACATTTAGTACAACATTTTCCTTTATGGGTGTTTCTGCTTTGGGTAAAAAAATATTTTTTTTTTTTAAAGTCCAGCCTTCTCTGTAGGAAATGTCATCTGAGAAATACCATTCAGAGTACTAGAATATGTATTTTTATTTTTCATTTACATCTATTATGGGAGAAAGAATCACCTCCCATGTATCACTTAATACTGTGAGCAGTAAAGAAAACATAACTTCAAAATGGTTGGCATTTTATCAGCCGGGGGTTAAAGGAGCCCTCTCCTGTTTTCATTTTTTGCTGTGAAGCATTTTGTAAACCAGAGTTACGTCTGTAAAGTACAGCTGCTGCCACAAACGACGAGCATCTTTTTTTGTAACAAAACTCTTGAGCTCTTCTGTGCGTGATGATGGCAAAAAACCAAAAAGTTCTTTGGCGCAAACTTCAGAACTTTCAGAAACGGTATAAATTATCTCCGCCCGGCTCCGACTGCTCTTTCCTGCCGTGCTCTTGTTCGGTGTTGGATGCTTCAGAAACACTGACGATGGTCTTAAGAAAGACGAACGGATGATGATGAATATTTTAGACCTCCACTCGTACTGCATGACATGATGACTTTCTATAACAATTCTCTGTCTCGTTCTTTTTCTTGCTCATTATTTCCCCTCTGCTCACAGAGTAGCTGGTTTTTTTTTTGTGTGTCTTTTTCACAATTGGGTTGAAATGGGAAGACAGGCATAGAAATCTTTCCAACATTTGTGAGCAGCCTGAGGCGAGCCCACGGCAAAGGTCACATAGGTCAGCCAGAGGCAGACAGAGAAGCTCCCCAAACTGACATCCAGTAAAAATTTCTTTGCTTAGATTTCTGTTCCAGTCATTGTGTATTTGCATTTTTAAAGTGCATGAATTGTGTTGGATTGAAACCTAAATGATCTGATTATGAGGTGAATGAAGGAGCTGTCCGTCAACCTCAAAGTACATCATCCCTCTCTCCTTTTTATCCTCAAGGCTACTCCCAACCCTCCTTCTCTCCGATTCCTCACAAAATCGTTCTCTCCTGGTGTTGTTGCCAAGGGAAACATAGCCCAAAAAACTGCAACTTTCTGATGACTCTCAGGCTCCTTAACCATCAAAATGTTATTTCCTCAGGCAACAAAATATAACCACAGCTGCCCCGGAGGGCCGTGTTTGTAAACAAGTAAGACCTGGAAATTTAAGGTAATTTTGGATAAAAGGGAGCTTTGATGTATAGCTTCCTCCATATCGCAGGAGAAGGTACCGAATTGTAAAACGATCTGTAAGTTAGGGTTTGAACTTTTTCAAATGTGTATGAATTAACCAGGCAGACCGGGGTGTTTAAAAAAAAAAAAAAAAAAGACAAGCAAAAAGCACGATGAGAAGTATCTTTCACCCTTAGAGGGCTGTTGTCTACTTGTTTGTCTTAAAGGCAAAACCATCAGAGCACCCATTTAATGTTTTGTGCCAAAATTTCTCATTCAGAAATGTCAAATATTATCTGGTCCAGGCCTTAAAAATCTGATTTTTATGTCATAATTAATTGAATGTGTTGGATTTTGGACTATTCAGATGTCATTTAGATCTTGAGATGCCATTTCTGATTTTACTGGAAAAACAGAAAATGCAATCAACAGATCCATTGTTATTTAAGAAAATCACTATAACCAGGACTATGTTTTTTATACATACATTATTGATATTGTTTATGTATTTTTGTCACGTGACAAAACGCTGAGGTTTTAGGGTCGCAGATTTAAGTCCTCTTTGACTATCCAGTAGACATCCAACAGCAAATTTTCATATCAAACTTTGTAATATACACAAACTGACTTCGGACCAGTTGACGCTGTCCCCGTCAATAAAGAATCCTTCAGGCAGGAAACCATTTAAACGATTTAGTCGCACAATTAGCCGATTTTGCCATGTGTGATTAAGGATCCTATTCGATTTGAAGGCATCGAATCTGACCCCTAATGGATAGTGTGGTCTTTACGCTACGCTGCAGTCTCTCCTCCCAGACTAATGACAAGAAATCAACATAATTTCCTCCGCTGACGCGGCATCATTCTATTGTGCCCAGCATGTTCTTATCACATCCACAGGCATGCAATTTGTGTGTGGAAGATAAATCTCATGGAGAATAAAGCTTTTTAAAAGGGGTGGGTAGAGGGGGGGGGGGGGGGGGGGGGGGGGGGTTGTTCATTTTTCATCCATGACTGGAAAAACTAATCTCGTGGCAATTAGTTACTTGTTAGGAAATTAAGCAAACATGACACTTACATAACAAGTTTTAGCTGAGAAATGAAATCAGAATGGTAATTAATTAAAAAGTAGTGTAAAGTTTCCCGAGGAGTGGCAAATTGAGCTTTTGTACCAAAAAAAAAAAAAAAAAAAGAATTGTAAGATAAGTGTTAGCGACCGGGAAAGGTTTACATGGATTAAACCGTCACTCCCTGAATAAAGATTTCTTTCTTATGGAGCCACAATCTATCAAAGCTCTGCCCATATGTTTCTGAGATAAGGCAGGAGGTAATATCTCACAGGCCGAATGAGGATATTTGTTGGGGAAATGGCTCCCAAGGTTTTATCTTTTGTCAAAAGAAGTAGAATGGATTATTGAGGGAAATACTAGTCTTATTGCAAGCAGGTGATGGTTCTCATGATGTTTTACTGCCTCCTTCACCCTTAACATGCTCATATCTTTCAAAGGAGCAACCGTGCATCATACAGTGGGGTTTGTTTACTGAGCGCGCTTGCATACCAAAACAGCTTTAATTGCACTTTGCATATCAGGTCAAGGATGGATGTATTTATTTTTGCATATCTGACTGGCGGAGAGCTAAGGTGTGCATGTGTAGGATAAATATATATCTATATTTTTTCATTTTTTATTTTTTATTTTTTCAGTGGGCTGTGTAAGTAAGACCTCGGGGCCAGCAGAGCCAGCCAGTGCTACTTTTCATCGCGTTTGAGGTCAGAGGCTTCTAAGACGGTTTGAAGCTCTCACATCGAGTGTGATTTAATGGAGGAGGGCTTTGCATATTATAAATGTTCATGACTCTGGAGTATGTGAAGGTGAACTGGAAATAAAAGATCAAAGAGACTAAAAATCCTTTCAAATTCAAGCTCATGATCATTAAAGTTGTTTTACCCAAAAGTTTGGGCTGCAGAGGTTTGTTTAATATTAAAAAAAAGAAAAAAAGAAAAGTACTTTATAGAAGTTTGGAATTTCAATTTTAAGATGCAAAGTGACTTATCAGTGTACATCCTCCACTGATGTTAATGGCACTTGAGAGGCCATAATGGGAAAACTGTTTGCCTTTGAATTCGGGCTTTGAAAATAAGTCTGTTTAGAAAATAGAATAACATAATTCTGATTTGTGTAGCTTTTACATGCCCTGCTTTAAGGGGGGAAAGGGCTTTAAAAAGTGTTGATTAGCATTTGTCTGCTTAATGCTTCACCTCTGCAGTAACACATCATTTCAAATGACATGACAGAATAAACAATGAAGAACTTAGAAATCATGGTTCAGAGCAGCACCATCAGTGAGACAGCTGACCTAGATAGTCTTGAAAAGTTATGCAGGGGAGGAGCGGGGACAGCCTGCTGCTGACTTTCTTCACCAGTGTGTGACTAATATAAAGCTACATCATGAAATTGAAACCTCTTCATGAATATGAGACGGCTTCATGTGCTCCTTAATGCTCACGGAATGAACTGCAAATTGTACGTCTAAGATGTAATTCAGTCAGTGTGTTAGAATAGAATAATTACGCCTCAACAATTCATTTTAGAAAAATTCTGGGAGATGTCAAGTTAAATAAATGTTAGAATTTGTCTTTGTTTTTCTGGAGAATTTTCCATAATCCCCCATCTGTAAAAGATCCTCATGAGCCTTGAATGAATCCGACTCGTTAGATCAAAGAATCAGGACAGATTCGTATGCTAAAGTTGAAACATGTTTAGTTTTGTGTTGCAAAATAATTTTTTTTCTTTCCTTTGAGGTTAAGTTTACATTCACTGTTTCTCATTAAAATATATGATGGGCATATATATATATATAGATATATATATAAGCATTGCTCCCAACAGTTTGCTATTTTCCTGACCTTGAAATTTGTTTTGCCCAGCTGTGTGGTATTTTGGCGCCAAGTACAAAGCACATGGTGTACTTGTGGGACGAGAGAAGCAAACAGATGGGAGGTTCATTCGTTGAGGTAGCACTAATCAGGTTTTTTTTTTCTTTTGGTGGATGATGTCGGCTATTTTAGAATTTGCACTGGGAATCGTAAACACGTCTGTCGCTGGCATCGTGTCAATCTGCTGCCACTTTGATTATGATCGTCAACAAGATCTAACCATTACTGGAACAATGCTTGTAAACATGGCTCCATAGCACCACCGGTGGTAGAAATGGTCATTGGACATCTTTAACTTTGTGTCTTTCTTTTGAATTGACTCTTAATGTGCTTGCACTGCCTCTAAAACTCATTTCATGTCCAGTGTGAATGCACCTTTCAACCTTCAATAACTTTTTTCTTAATCAAATTCAAATCAGTTCAGTATTTAGTTTTGGGTGAAAGTCAATGGAGGTGTTTTATATGTTCATGTTATCTCTCATTACAACTTGAAAACTGTTTGCTCAAAGTGGGTTGTTAACCATGGTGTGTCTCTTCTGACATACATGACATCAGAAAAAGGACTTTTGACCAAAATGTTTATTGGTTCATGTTTAACCCCTTCAAGTTACTATCCCTTCGCTGGTGCCGTGGCCTGACATTACCAGACCCACATGTTCCCTGCATGAATAGATGGCTCTAGCCATGCTACATTGAGGATTGTTTCAAGACATTGCATCCTATTGGAGAAGCCTTTAACCAGTCAGCATTAACCACCAAATACAGTATTTTGATCACTGAAACTTTACCAACTTCAACGTCATCCCAACCTCACTGGTCGCTAATTCGTCCGCCTTTCAGAGTTGCTGAGACAAACCTTAATACAAAGCCAGGCTCCAGGGACGTGTTCTATGATTTGAACCAGGAGCACACACAAATACAACCAGTTTGTTTTTCAGCCCTGAGATTAAAGTGCTACAGCTGGGGATTGACCCTGGTCACTGGAGTGTTTTTATCACTATGTAGGGTTAACAGGGCTCTTCTGAAGTTCCCTCAAAAGCTGTTCAACAACAAAGCTATGCAAAGTCTGTGATACTCGGTCTTCCAGAGACTCTCAGCAGATTTCCTGTGGCTTTAATGCAAGTTTACAGTCCCTGTCTTACCGCAGAATGAATCTTTCGAACAGCGTTACACCCCCAGGGGACGACGGGCCACTCCAGAATGAAGCAGCAATTCTCTTTGGAGTGAGGAACTTAATGCTTTGCAACTACTGAATAAGCAAAACAGCCTCCTACCTGAATCCATCCTCCAACATTAGGGTTTTATGCACTAATTAGTCCCTGATGTGAATGTCTCTCCACATAAGCTATCCAATTGAAACTGGTAAGTTTCAGGTGGATAGCTTATGAGAAAACTTTCATCTATAAAATAAACAACAAAAAATAGAAACTCTTACAGTCCACAACAGTGACGTTTTGCGGTGTTTTGTGTTTGAAGAACTTTGGAAAGAACTTTTCTTTTTTAGAGGTTGAGGTTTCCCAGCAGCTTTTTTGAATCTCTTTATTACCAGCCTGAGTACGGTATGCTTTGTTCATTTGGCTCGTTTTTGGATGCACATTTTTGTATCTTAGATTCAGACTTGCGGTCCCTGCTGTGTCGGTCTTGCCATAGCGCTTGTAAAATATGAATCTATATTTCACATTTACTAATAATCAAACGTTCTACGAATTATATGTTAATTTTGGAGTTGCTATAAAATCTGATTACATCACCTACTCTACAATGAAAACCTGTGTAGGTAAAGTATATTTGCCCTCAGTTGCTCCGTGAGTTTTTCGTCCTCTGAAAGAGCACGTTTGATATTAAAATTGCTACAAGTGAAGGCAGCTGTGAGCTATTTGTAAAGCTTTTCGCTGGTAGGAGTGTGGTGATTCCTCCCCTACTGTCAGCAGCCCCGTAAACAAAACAATTGATTACTGCGAGCACATTAGGAGCATTAACAATTCATCCAGGTGCTCTGGTGCTCCCCACCGCTCTGACAGTTGGAAATCACAACAGTCTAAATGAGTAAACATGAAATAAGTCACATGCACTGCACACGTGGAGTGACAAGTGCAGTCCCTGCGCTCAGTAGGTAGTCATGCTTTACTGCACTGATTGAAAATGGTGTGTTTTTAACTTGATAATTTTGGCCTCTTGTGGGTTTAACGCGAGCCGGTGAGCTGTCAGCACAGTAGGGGGTCTGACCGTGTTCACGGGGCCTTATTCAACATGTTGCTTTCAACAGCTACAATACCCACAGGTACACATGCCGGCTCTCACGCACTCCTCTAAAAAGCTATATCCCTACTGAGTAAAAGTTTAATGTGACATATGCAGTCTGATAAAAAATACAAAAAGTCAAAATCGTGCAAAAACTAATTGAGGCATTAGCGACATTACGTTCAGGTTTGTAGCCTGGGGTTTGGCCAGGAGTTGTTAATGCGAGGGAGTTAATTACTTATCCGTGCACAGGCATGATCAAGCATTTACATGCTGGGCATCGCATTTCTCTGGCCCATAGGTGGTAACACATCAAAACTTAATTATGTATGGATGGTGTCACAATCAAGCAATTCCGAGCCTCATCTACGTCCGACAGGCAAATGCAATTCCCCAACACAATTTTATTTTTCCCCAGTTCTTATCTATTCCACTTGAATTGTTTTGGAGGCCCCATGGGTACACAAGTCTGCTTTGCTGCAGAACTGCAGTGGTTTAACTCTGAATAATTCTTGTGTTTACTGTATGCTTGGAGGTTAATTACTAATGAAGGAGAACCCAGGACAAAGCTGAAACTGGCCCTCCAACAGTTGAGCTCCAGAACGCCTGCACCGCACATGTTAGGAAACACCAGGGAGATGCGGTTTCAATGGCAACCAAACGAGCTGCATCACAACAGCCCAGCAGGACCTGGCAGATAGCATAAAACCCAACAGTGACCGTGTAAGAAAGGGAAATCGCTGGTATGAGAAGGAAGTCCTACTTGAATTTTTTTTTTTTTAGCCCTTTTTGAGTGAAAAAAAAAAGAAAGAAAAGGTTTTGATCATCATCCCATTTATCTCCAGTGAGAGAGGCAAGGATGGCACAATCTCCCGTGCTCATCACTGACAGGATTGCCTGGGATGCCAGGTGTACTCATTTGTCTTTGAAATAATTGGAAATTAAGAGGATAATGAGGTCTTAGGGGAGACACGTGAGTGTTTCTGACATTCAGCTGAATGAGGGACAGAATGTATAAACCACTTTGATTTGCCTTCACAAGAGACAGAACCATGGAGCTTTCTCAAACTCGCGCTTGTGAAAGGAGGCCAGTGCAGTATTTCACTTCTGATAACAATTTAAAAGGATGACAGACGCTATCTGTCGAGTTGTGACAGATAGTGTAAAAATTTAACATTTTATCTTTAAGCAGCCTTAAATGTCATTGTTTGGGAGAACAAGGGTTGTCGAAAGTGGGCACTTGATTCTTGACTCTTGCCAATATTCAGCATCTTATTGTTTTACAAATGGAAATTATGAGCTTTCTCGCATCGGAAAATATAAAACAATTTGTGAAGAAAATGTTCAAAAGATGTAAAAGTTGGTGAAACATAAACTAGAGCATTGATTTTGAGTACTGCTCCAAGAGCAGCCTTTCTGCCTGACCAGCTTTTTAAGTTAATTTCCTTCCATTGGTGTCCCGGATGCAAATTAGCGCCTTGAGGCTTGTAGATTGTAGTTAGCATGAAAACACACCAAATGCTTCAAGCAGAGGGGAGCCACCTCTTATTCATCATCTTTAGCAATAAATCCCTTTGCAGTGAGTATCCTTGCTGTAAAAAAATAAATAAATAAAGCCAATTAAAGAACCACCTGTGACCTGAATGGGTGAAGTAAAGACACCAGGGTTACTGAGATCAGTTAAATATTTCTTATGAATAAAAAACTAACTGCAACATGTTCAAATACGTCTCAGATGAAACTCCATTGAGACGCAGCATTTTAAATGTGAAGCAACTGGGTACAGAGTGCTCGGACTGACTCAGTATGTCATGTCAGAGAGCAGGGAAGGACAACAAAGGAAGTGCTTAAAGAACATAGCGCCAGTTTTATCAATTACACTTACACTACACGCTTTTTTCCTGCTGTTAAAAAAAGCCTTTTTTTTCCCGAAATGAAATGCATCACCGAGACGCAGAAGGAGCTTCACTTTTACTTTCAGGTGCAAGAAATTAAAACTAAATGTGGATGGTGGATAAAAGTCCAGGAAAATCGAAAATCTTTTGCTTTCTGTTTGTGAACTTGAATTAACAAAGTCAGTAAGTAAGTAAATAAAGTAAGTAAGAGCACATACTGGGTCATTTCCTGTCAATGCAAAACTATAAAATACACCGATTTTTGTTTTGTTAACAAACTATAAAATCACTGTACTTTCACTAAACTTAATTCGTACTACTCGTAGTATGGAACTGAGGCACAGCTCACATTTTCATGACTGATTTTGAACAGCATTCATTGCAGCAGTTGAAATAAAAAAATTCCTTTGGGTGACAGGACCCCCTCAGCAATGTTTACACTGCGGTGGCATTATTTATAGAGTTGAGAGGAGCAGCGAGGAGATGTGCCGAGTGATCTGTGAAAAACCTGCTGCGCGGAACAACGTGTCACAAGGTAATGCGAAGGCCCCGATTTCATGATTATGTATATTTATGTGGGTCTTGAGATTACCCTGTATTATTTTTGATGTGGAGATAAAAAGACAAGCAGAGAAAAGCTTCAAGGGATGTGCTTTTTCCACGCCTGTCTGTGTTTCCTGTGTGTGTGTGTGTGTGTGTGTGTGTGTGTGTGTGTGTGTGTTTACCTGATTCTAAGAACAGCACTCACATGCTCGGCTTTGAGCTAAATACATTCATACTGCTTCCAAAATGAGCAAGAACCTCGAGATGAAAAGCACGACATATACAGAGATTAAGGAGGAACATCAAACGGGAAGAAACGGGACGTTGATTGTTGTTCTTGAAGAAATTGTTTGCAAAAGTGATTTGAGGAATTTCTCAGTCTGCCTTTTTTCTTTTGCTCGAGGCATCTGTCACAGGAACATCACATGGAGAGAAAGCTCTCGCATTAACTTAAAGTGATTGTTTTGGAAAAATAAGACGGGCAAAGAGCAAAAGCAGACATGAAAAACACATTGGCGACTATTGCTGGCGAGCCTTCTTGCGACACTGCCTCATACTGAAACAGCAAAGAGTTCTATTTCCAATGGCTCTCCAGAGGATAAATTTGAATGTTTTCTCCGCCCTTGGACCGACAAATCCTTTTACCTGAATAACAGAAAAAAGTCATTTATCAAACCGACATATATGACCATGGGAGGAACATTTATCAACTCTCAGTGACTGGTAAAAAAAACAAAACTCCAACTGCTCAGCTCCTCGTCCCGCTGCGGGTGTTGCGGCATGTCCATTTAAATCATTTTTTTAAGTCCACTGTGTTTAGAGGAAACCGCTTTGGTGGAAGCGGACCTCTGGTAGCGGTGACAGAGTGTCGAAGGTCAACGCCAAGCTCGCATGAACGATTACAAAAGATTCCCTACGTAGACCCAAATTCCCTGCGTGAATATTTAGGTCTGGGTACGCTCTGTAGGGAATCACCAGGCAACCTCGACCTGCCTCCCTACTAAGACTTTATCATACTTTATACTATGCAACCTTACTTCCTCCTTTTGCTCCCGTCATAATTACTGTTACCACCAAATCTTGTAATAAGAGGCTAGCTCAGACAACTTGTACAGTTGTGCATTATCCTTCTTGTGATGGGTGATTTCCCTGCGGAGAACCGGACAAGATTATTTTTTTTTGTTATCGTGTGTGTTGTGTGAGTGAAACGCAATTTGTTCTCCAGACTCCAATTCCAAGGCTCTTTGCGAGCCACGCATGTGGATGACATATTGAAATCATACGCTAGCGTTGACTCTGCTCGCAGTTACTCAAAAGCTAATATGTGGAGCCGGCACGGTGGCTGCCTCCCACAACAGTCATGCCCCAGCTGAGTAGACAAATCTCCAAGGGAAGTTTATTTAATACGATACTCAAGATGGAATAAACAAATAAATGAAACCCTGCAACAAAACATTTTATATTATCATCCCCCAATGTATTCCCAGAGTGATGGCAAAGTTTGCTAAAAGAATACAAATATAAAAAGAAGAAACAGAAGAAACAAGTGAGCAGATCGCCAGATTGTCTTTGATAACCCAACTTTAAAAACCCAACTTCTACATTTCATGAGGAAGAACTGCTTCAGTGGGACTATTTCAATTGTGAGTCTTTGAAAAAAAATCTTGTGACTGTTGACAGATTTTTAATTAAGCCTATAAAAACACCTATTTTTTTAGGCTTCTGCTCGAAAATTGCAAAAAGAGTATGTCTGCAACCACAATGAAAAATAATTAACAAAAACATGTTTTCATAATAAAGGGAACACTTGTGAGATGTGTTCAGATGTGTAAATATCAGTATATATGTCCATATTTTAACAATAGTTTAGTCCCTGGTCCCCAATTGGGGGCCTCTAGGGCTTAAAGGGTTAAACAGCTAAATATTTTCTGTGCATTGTGAGTTAGAAGTAACTTTTCAACTAATTTAATTACTTCATTAAAAGTTTATTTTGTAAAATGCACGATAAATATTTATATACTAAAGGATTTAATACTGCCTTCTACTCGAGCTACCATCACAGGTATCAATGAAGGTGTCATTTTAATGCCCTTTTTAATCAGATGTACCCATTAATACCAAGCTGCTATTCTTAGACGCCCACGTTCATTTGAAGATCAAAAGAAGCGTGAAGGCCACCAGCCACAGAAAAAAAAAGAAAAAACACACACACACACACAAATCAACATCTCAATATTAATCATCACCATGTCGGGGAGGGTGGAGGAAGGAAAGAGCAAGTCAAAGAGGCACAGTGCCCCCAGGAGACCAGGAAGGATGCTGTCGATTGAATGGAGACCACCGTTAACACCATTAACAGGCACTCCTTTATGTGGCCGAGCGGTCAGAGTATCGACGGTTCACTTTAAAAGAAAAGGAGCGGCTTATGAAATCAGGTTACAGCTGCAGGAAGACCAGCAGCACTGACACTGCGAGGACCCTCGACAAGACATTGAATGAACTCCGGGAAAGCGTCGATATCAGTCGCTGGTGAACTCTGAACCAAACCCACCGAGGGAGGTGACTACGCAATGACACGGGAAGGGGGTCTTTGTCACTGACTTGGTGGTAATGTGGTGAAAGATCAGGGAGGCTATCGACACGCAACCCAAGAGACAGTTACAACCATCTCTTGTGGCTGAGGTTCCATACGGAGGAACTAAATCAGCTCAATTTGCTAAATTAGGTTCCAAAGAAATAGTTGCAGAAAAATGGAAAATGACATAAAAATGGGGCGGTGGTAGCCGCAAAGAAAGTTTATTTTTCAAATCAGGCATATTATGAAATAGAAACTATGCGAAGGAGCACTGGTACGACTTCGATTAGCAAAGAAAAATGCCAGAAAAAGTAAATTGCTGTTGATATGCTTGGTTGTTTCATGTAATTCATCTGGCTGTCTTTCAGTGGAGTTTAAACTGTGTGATTGCTGTACTGATAAACATATTCACTGGTCTGATTACTTCATTAGAAAGACTAACGTATTTCCGCTGCCGCATGGCATGATACCTCCACGGCAGGATGGAGGCTCCCACTCAGAAACCTTCACAGTTCTACATGTCTGAGAAACGAATCTGTCATTGAGCGGCATCAAATACATGCGCTGAGGCACAGCATTCAGCTCTATTCACACATCAAAGAAAGACAAATCAAGACTGAATGAGTTTGAATATGTGCAAAAACTGAAATATCAGCTCAAAGTCTGAAAATATGCTCGAGCTTGTGTTGATGTAGAACTTAGACTGAACCTGTCTTGGCTATCCAGCCTTCATCAAGAGAATTTTTTTTTGTTTTCAATGTTGTTCAATATTAACATCACCGAAATTGAAGGCCATAAAACCAACCAAAACTCCACAGATGAAATAAATCTGTGTGAGAAAAATGTGTGGCATTTCCCAAAGGAAGCCAAATCACACAGTTCGTTTTTGTGCCGATGTTGCAAAAAGACCAAAATGATCAGCATCGGCAACTGAGTTAAACAAGTTTTTGTGACCAGTCGTACGAGTACATCTTTGCGATTTCACCGAGGACCTGAAACTTTAGCAGGGTGAACGTCATATTTTGTGTCAAACTCAAGAAAACAACAACAAAGACCCTCGAAATGCTCCAGAAAGTCGAGAGCAATAACGCAAAGAGCCCAGCGAGGTGTTCTGAGTGACATTCCCGTTTGGACAGGGGAAGATCGTCACCGTAAGACCGAAGGAGACGCGTCAGGTCAGGAGTTCAACCAGGAGCGAACCTCATACACAACGTGTTTTAAAATGACATTTTATATAAGATACAAACAATTATCATACCAAATGTATGTAGTGGCTGTGTCAACAGAGAAACATATTTATAACCCTAGCCTCAATCCACACACAGTTTAGACTATAATTGGTTTGGGTTTGATTTTAGTAGTTTGCACTTGGCTGTGTAGTTTCACAAAAGGGAAATCTTGATGTCCTATTCAATGATAATTCTGACAAGAGTGCACGTCCAACTTTCCCCCATTTGTTGTGGAAGACCTCTACTTGACTTGCACAGAGCCGTGACCTTGACCTCATCCAGCTTTTCTTTGGATATGAAGTGGAATAGCAAAGTCTCCGCTTGTAGAAAGGAGGCTGTTAAGGCAGCACAAACAAATACTTGTGTGTTGGAGTGTCCACATACTTTTGGTCATGTTGTTGTGTGACTTGAAGCTCGGGCCAAACCTCTTAAAATCTGTTTAAACGTCGTTAAAATGATTTTAATGCTCGTTAAAACACTTTAAAGTTCTATTACAATCTGCTGGAGAGTCAACACACTGGCAGCCAACTCACAAAGGCCAAATAAAACGTCCCGTCTAACCAAACAGTAAACTGAGCTCCGGTCTTCGTGTGCTCGCAGTGGCCGTTTTATGCACTAGCAGTAGTGATTTGCATCCTGGCACATCCCAGTTTATCACCAAGGACGTGATACTTTAACCACACGATGCTACGAGACGTTATGACACCCAGGAAAATCAAAATAGCGCTGTTGCTGTGTCATATTTCACATCCAAAAGAAAGATGATATTTTTCCCCTAAAATAAAAAAAAAAAAATGGCCACAGTGGTTACAGGAAACGATGCTGGAGCAGCTCTAAGGTGCTTTTGAAAACCCTCTGAATCAATGCTTTGCTATTTTATTTGATCAACCACCATCTAGGCCATTATCTGACTGATCACGACTAATCGCACAATACCGAGACACACAACAATAAAACATATTTCTGTTTACTGACTATTTTGTCCTCATGATGTTGATCACGTTATTGTTTTGTTTTTTTGTTTTTTTTGTGGGGGTGGGGGGGGTGGGGGTGATACTGACACACTTCCATTTGGTGGAGAATATAAAGAAATTGACTCGTCTATTAATGCCAACATTCATTAAATGAGACTGGTAGCATCCTCTGCCTCGCCATCTGTGCTATGTGAATAACATCCACATTTCACAGCCGGTGTTCAGTGCTGACAGATATACTGTACGTATGGTTGGGTGAACCCATCAGAAGAAAACAATCAAATAGTGGAATAATACTTCAGAGGTGCTGTGTATAAATATATAAATATCTCTCTATATATATATATGGCTGTATAGCTGTTTAATAGTCGGTAGAGCCCTGCCATTTCCCGGCACTGAGCCCTGCCCCTGTCCCTCTCTGCCCTAGTTTCTCTTCACCTGAGAAACAATCTCCCTATAAAGGGACCAGAACCACATGTCCACTCATGCTGTCTTCCAGAGGACTTGGAAGTCAAAACAATTTCTGACCTTCGACTCGAAAGTTTTTATGAAACAGTTCTTGAAGTTGGAGCTCTGACTGGAAAAGTTGGACCAACAGCAGGCAACCTGACTTCACTAAGAAACCACAGCTCTGACATCTAATCTGACATTTAAATGTGTTTATATGTTCAGTTTATAAACTATATTGAGTAGTAGTAGGGTAAGTCACCTGTCTGAAAATGGATTTTATTGTTTTAAAATGTCTGGTTGTATTTTTATGTTCTTAAAATAAATCAGTGATGCGTGTGTTATGGTGGTGCCATTAATTGAAGACATGTTTACAGCATCTTTAATGTAGTATAGGGATACCTGGTGTTATGGCTTTTGATTTCCCCCCAGCACCCCCTCCCTTCTGTTTGTTGAACCGAGACGCGATTAGTTGGCATAATATCAGATTTAAATTTAAATGCTTTAATGCTGTCAGGTACACTCAGTTTATCTGTGTCGCCATCTGTTTGAGAGGGAAAAAATAGTATGACTTTGTTTTCATCATAGCTTTGTAATAACAAGGGAGACATGTATAAACAGTATAAATAATTATGCTTCAAACTGAGTAAAAAATCTGGAGAATTTCTTCCCTAAGACGACAGCGAAGGGCAGAGAAAATTAAGATGCACATAAACTTTTTAGGGAAACCAGGAGGGTTGGCAAAAACAACAGATGTCTGTATGGTACATAAAAACATAATAAATTATATGGGCTACATTTCAGATTATCAGACTGGATTCAAATGATCTAATTATCTTTAAGTTAAGACTTTGGCACTTTTAAAATTTTGATTCTCAACAAACCAGAAATCTTGTCTGGAAAAGAAATATCGAAGTACAAAAAAAATCAGAGTGTTTCGCTTCATGGAAAAGATGGATCCGAGTCCACGACACACAAAGGCAGGTTATGAAAGCTGAAAGCCGTTCTAATGATAAGAAAAAAGGCTCCGTGTGAAACAAACGAGACAGGTGAACCGAACACAGTGCAGGGTGAGTCAGAGTCCGAGGAACACGGGGAGGTCAGGAAGCAGGCGAGAAACGACCTGGTCACGGAGCGCCGGGGAACAAGACACACTAACAAACAAACACGGCGACCTAAAGAGGTGAGCAGCGGTGAACTGGAGTTATAAATACTGCGAGGTTGAAGGGCCGAGAGGAAACGGGTGACCGGAGAGGAGAGGCGGCTCAGGGTGGGAGCGGAAACCCCCGATCACATCATGGAGGGGGGGCGGGGGGGGGGGGGGTAGAGGTGAAATGATACGGTGTCGCGAAGAGGAGGCTCACACCGTGGTCCCAGAAATCACGTTAGCTGCACGCGCGGTGATCTTGATGACACAAATGATACTTAGCTAATGTATAATGTTATTAATAACAAGAACAAAACATGAGCTTTTTGTCTGATCACACAAAACTTAACTATCACCCTCAGCGGGGCAGCTTTGCCTCTGCTGCTCGTCTGTTCTTTGTATTCATTTCTTATGCTTCTCCCATTTAAAGTCATATTTCAGTGCACATCAAAAAGAACAAATATGTTGGGGACATTTGTGCTTATACTTGAGGCTCCATGTGGGCAGAAGCTCTTACTTTTCATCTCAGAATAGACACTAGACTAATTAGTCACTGACAATATGTCACTGAAGATGAGAACGTCACATAAGTAAGTAAATCTCTGGCTTTCAGATCAAACCTACGCTACGCCAATGCAGGTTTCTCACAGACATCCATGTAAAATAGTGTTTTATAAACCCTTGGAGAGATAGCTCTGACATTAACCCGTGTATTATACCTGACCCTTCCGGTCTATCGTATCTATTTATTTAGTCATCACAGCTCAGTACAGGGTTCAGAAATACGAGCGTATATCTACAGAGAAAATGGATCCAATAAAGACCAAGAAAAGGGAATACCTTTCTCCCGCAGAGTTCAAACACAGTGGCATCGTAACGGCTCGGAGCTACCCTCTGAAGCACTAATGTGCCAGAAATACCCACGGGCCCCCTCATTGCAGCAAGATTGAAAATACCAGCAGTAACTCTGCGCAAGGCACTTAAACAGGAGGGGGAAAAAAAACAAAAAAAACAAAGAGGCTGATGGTCACACTTTGCGACACGCAGCATCTTAACGACGCCGTCGTGATGAGAGGTACGACGGGAGCGCGTACCATTCGAGGCGCGTGACGGATCACCTGCAGCCACGACCTGCGCAGTGGCAGCATGACGTAATAGCGTCTTACCAAAAAAATACAAAAAACTGGAGATTTGAAACAAAACTAATACCAATGCAAATAGAAGTGGGACCCACTCATTGAAACATTGCTTGTTTTTGTTTTTTTGCACCACCAGCGGTAGAAATTTCACAGGGCACCCGAGTAAACACATTTTTTTCTTATCAGACTCGGTGATGGAGATAGTAAATAATGAATTTCACACCTATCTTTTGAAAGGCCCCGCTTCTTTTTTCACAATCTTACATTCACTCTACTCACAATCCCAGAACACTGAGAAAAACAAGCAAATTATTGTTTATTTCTGTTTATCCGAAGTAACGCTCTTTATACAAGGAGCAGGAGGCCACGACGAGCGCTTATTCCCAGGGTAACCTTTGATTTGAGTCTAGAAATATAAAACTGTCTAAGACTGATTAACAGTGTTTAGATCCGAGGTGGCATTATTAAATAATGTCCCGAATACATTAAACATTGAAATGAAGCTGAGTTAAGGTCTCATTAAACCTCCAGAAGATGTTGACCAAATTCAGCCAAGTAATTCATTTTGACTAGGTAACCTCTCACCGGTCATAAGGAACACGTCACCTGCTGCTCTTTGAGTGTAACACAAAACAAATTATATTGTCGTGGCCCACACAAAAGCCCCGTGTTGCCCTCTAAAAATCAGACATGCTACAAACTGAATACGAACCTCAGTGATATAAATGAAAATGGCTTGCAAACAGCCCAGAGTTTGAGGATCTGAATCTCTACTGTTTGTACTCGTTACACACCAACTGAGGCAAACACAAAGCAGCAGCATTTACATCTGTCAGTGTTCTTAAAATTACGACACACATTTTTTTTGCCATCGTTATTTATATCCGAGGGGCAAAGGTTTTTCACACTCCATTATTTCCGACAGGCTGTTCAATTTCTGCGGGAAGTGCGAGCGCGGCGATCAGGTGGCCGCATTGTATCGTATTTATGTGTGATTGTAGGAACACGACGCCTCATTAGACCTTTAGTGCCCCGGCTCGCCGCAGTCCCATCCAAACACAATGGCCCATCTTATTATATCTGCCTCTCGCCCACCTGACCACTCCGTGGAGAGCCCTGGCAGCCGCAGTCAAGCTGTTCGAGATCATGGGCGATGGGGACCTTTTGTACATTGTAACATCTGCACACTGGCGGCCTGTGACAAGGTCTGGCGTCGAGATCTCCCCCAAAACGGGTTTATTTGTCTTTCTGCCTCACCCCCCCCCCCCCCCTCCCTCCTCCTCGCCGCACTGCTCCCATGTCTGTCCTTTTTCTTTTTTTTTCTTCCTCCTCCTCTCCGGGGCTATATATAACCACTGCTTCACCAATCCCACCTGAAATTACTCAACATTTCTCCTTATTATCATGTTTCCCCTCGACCACTTTAATATGTTCCCTCTGATTCTGCAGGCTTTTATCTTTTTCCTCGCTGATATTCTACTGCAAGCCATTCTTGGTCTTCCTGTCCAGGTGTAACCATCTCTCTCTCACACACACACACACACACACACACACACACACACATACACACACACACACACACACACACCTCTATTTCATCTATCACCCTGCCTGCAAAGCTAAAGCTGTCTGGCACCCCACCTGGACGGCCCTCGGGGAACGCTGACTTACACCACGGTATATTGTGACACGGGATGCAGCATGAAGAGATACGTTGATACGAGAGTGGGAAAGGGCAGCGGCAGGATTACACTTACTCCATGTGTGAACCTAAGGTGATGAAATGACTACGGGGGGTTGTAGGCCATGTATGGGCTGTGTATGTTGGTGTCATCTGCCCATAAAGTCTTGTATGTTTTTAGTAGATGTGTCATTAAAATCCAGGTAATAAGCGGAAAAATAAAACCACCAGACCTCCTTCCGTCCTCCTTTTTGAGTGCAATTTTGTACGAATTGTGTAGTTATAAAACAGATGTTCGGATATTGAACACCTGCTCAAAACCACATTATAAAAAAAAAAAAAAAAGAAAACCCACCAAGGTCAAACAAAGTTTTGATTAATGTCTTTTTAATTGGCGCGAACACCAGAGAAGGTAATTTACAGCAAAGAGCTCCGACACTCCATCACGTTTAGCCGAAATTCAGATCTGTTGTGACACACCCCTGCCGACCGGACCGACGGCAGGATGACAGATTATCCAGACTCCAAAATAAACAAACAATGAGCAATTTGGGAATCCCGGGGTGTTTGTTTGTTGCAGTGCGTGTCAGTGTTGCTTTGTGTGAGGCGTGGTAATAAACTACACGCGTTTGCTGCGGCACGGATAACACGTGTTGTGATTTCAGGAAATTCCGTGTCGTTTTTGAAAGCCTCAAGATAATGTCAGAAATAACAAGGATGCAGGTGAAGTAGAAGACACCTCAGACATGAAAACAATAAATTCTGTACGCAGTCCGTGAATCATCACGTGTCAGCAGAATTAGTGGGTGCAGACAGCGCAGAGTGGGTGGTGTCTAATAGACAGTGAGTGGCTGTAAAGGTAAAAGCGGAAGCAGTCAGACTTTATCAAAGGAATCCACTCACAATATGCGGTTAGACTTTTTTTTTATAGGACCATGAATTTAAGTTGCAATGAGGTTTATTGCATTGCGTCAATGTTTTTGCCAAACAGTCCTGCTTTTTTTTTTTCTCGCCTCGGGCGTCTTCAAATGGACCTCTCGTATGAGAGCTGCTCCCCTGAAACGAGTGTAGATGCTGTATTTTTAGATACATGTCAATCAGAACACGGGTTTATAAAAAGAAACAACTGAGATGAAGTGTGACGAACTGCATATAGTCTGAATCATTTCAATATACAAGAGTCATAAACTGGCGAGAGGATAAAGTGCCAGAGGGCAGAGCAGTTATAATATGCAGTAAAAAATAGGATTTATTTATATCCGGTTTTGTCTGCGAGTGTATCTGTCGGGAACACACAGTGTGGCGCTAACCGGGGTCCTGATCCAGCAGCTGTCAGTGGCAACGTACCTGTCCATGAGATGCTCACTCCTGTACTATTTGTACAGCCAAAGACGCAGTTTTAGACGTTTCGGGTTTTGTCCAACATGCAAGACTACCAGGAGGCGGTGGATTTTGATTTTCTATGAGAGGAGAGGGCTCCATCTTCTCTCTTCAGCAGCTATTGTGCGAGTAAAGAATATAAACAAGAAACTTTCCGCCTACTTGATAATGACAGCACGATTGTAACAACAAGCACCACGTAGATGTCAAAGATAAAACAAGCAAAGGTGAGGACGTTTTCAGGATTATCAATTCACCAAACAGCCCTGCGACCGCGTGAGTTTTGCACAAGATAGCAAACACAAGGAACGGTAAGGTCAGAGTTGGAAAGATATTAGCAGATTCAAACTTCCGGAATCACTAAATCATGAACTAAAAGTTTGTTAAAACACAAACGGCATTTAATTTCTACCACAAGAAGGTAAACAACCAAGTTTTCATCAAAACGAAGCGTCCTCGTGCAGAACAAATAAAATAGTAAATGAATCTAAATTACAAAACAACACTTTTTTCTTTTTTTTTACACAGAGTTGTAGTCAAACCAACAGCAGACCGTTGATGTGTGATTTTGGCGACACTACAGTGCGAAAGTGTGAAGTTACTGAATATTTTTCCCCAATAAAAACACCTCAAAAGTTTGGAAAAATACCCTTTTGCATAATTTTTTTTCCCCGTGATGAAACGAATAGGAAGCCATTGAGGAGTGAAGATAGGCAAATCATTTCTGGAAAAAGAAAGGACAGTTAAGAATGAAGAAATGCGAAAAATCTAATTGCTTGTGAATTTTACACTTTAGTGTACTGAACCATACTTTGTTGATATATAGCTTAGTTTTTGTTCAGTAAATGTCAGTAGTTGTTGCAAAGATTATACATTCATCATGTTCAATTAAAAGTTTTATATTTCCTGAATCTCGAGACAATTCATATGTTAGCTCGACAAACATTTACCCTGCTCATTACTGTGTGCAAATGTACTATACGGTATGTAATAAGGCGTCAAGAGCCCTTCTGGTGCCGGTAGATATGTAGAAACCTCCCAGCAGGGTGCAAAAAAAGACTTTTTTTTTTGATAGTGCGTGGAAAAATAGAAAAAGCTGTAACACGATTACGCACAGGAAAGCGTTAGGCAGCGTGAAAAAAACGACCGCATAATTAGCCGGAGTTCCTCCTGATGCTGATGTCAAACTCCAAACTCACACCAATGCTGTCAAGTGGACGTGAGCTTATTTGCACCTACTTACATATTTGCTGCTACATCATCAAGCAGAGCACATCGTGGCAAGGCTTTCCTGTAGCCTCCGTGTCATTATACTGTTGATTCTGAATGTGTACACTCTTAGCTGCCTGTCATCCCGCTTTCAGCACACTCCATGATTAATGACTCATTGAGTCTGGGGGGGGACGGGGGACGGGGGACAGGGGGGGGGGATCTCAGCCCGTGTCAACGACACCGAGTGTGTGTGCTCTCCATCACACATCGCTCGCGGTTACCCCCGGCTGCACAGTCCACACAGTGGACTGGAAGAAACTCGTCCGCAGCAGATGCAACCAGCCAATTACCAACTTGGAAAGGGGTCGTTAGAAAAACGCACCACTCCCACTGGCAAGAGCCCAAATTAACAACATCAACCACGGATAGTGTGAAGAGAAAGGTCTATCCATCTCACTTTCTTCTGTCTGATAATGGCACCGAGTGTCTGCTGGTAATAGCCTCTCTATGCCAGGCGGAGAGCAGCCACATATTAATGAATGCTGCCATTTGCATGCACAAGCAGCTTCTGAGGGTCTATCAAAGCAAATTGCTTTATCTGCAATGAATGTGACCTCACCAACGACTGGGTTTTGTAAATAAGCCATTATCCATCCAAGGCATAATTACATCGTTAATGTCAGTATGTTGCAGGTCCTCGCCGGCCCCCGTCTGGACATGTACCTGAGTCTAATTGATAAACTTAGCATACCTTTGAATGTACACATGCCGGTGGATGGAGGGGTTGGCTTTGCTGAAAGCTTGATGAGTCATCTACTCCTTGATATTCAAGGATGGGCACGGGTTTGTGTGTGTGTGTGTGTGTGTGTGTGTGTGTGTGTGTGTGTGTGTGTGTGTGTGTGTGTGTGGAGGGGTCATGGCTAGTTTTTTTTATGGACGTGTCTCACAGCAATGCTAATTTCCAAATTAAAAGAACTAAATTGTATTATTATTATGGATGTTAATGGTGGATACTTTTTTTTAATTTATTCTAGCAAAAAACATGTAAAAGTGTCATTAAGTTTTCATTCGTGATGATTTGTTTAATACGAATAAACATTAGTTTGCACTATAGACTAAACAATTTAATACCTAACTAACGTTCAGACGTTGGCCTCGAGTTGACCAAATATAACGGCTGCTTTAAGTGGCATCAAAATGACCAACACATCCTCTTCTAGTTTGTTGCTTCTGTGTTGGTGCATATCCGTTTATTTGCTGCTATTGTCAAATATTTTATATTATTTGATAATATTCGATATATTGAATTTGAACTCCAGTCATTACTGAGGGCGAACACATAACAAACTCTTCTACAGAAACCTTGGAACAGCAGGTGTTGGATAGGAACAACGTTTGTCTGCATTCATAAACTGGGTCAATACTCCTTTGTAACTTCACTGTCTGTGTGGGTCGCCACGAATACCGTTTGCCTGCGTGTGCAGTGTTGGAAATAAGTCATCCTGCGACGCGTGTTGCAATGTTTACTGCGAAGGCCATCACATGTAACCGTGCAACAGTCCTTAGCAACATCACCTCAGCCTCCTGAGAACACGCAGGCGGAGAGGACATGGAGACAAGTGAAGTGGGACCGCTTCCTAAACAACAAGGTTTCTTTTTCTTTTAATCAGGCAAAGAGGCATATTTGGAAAAATCAAAATCAAATATTTCAACAACAAAAAAAGAATCTGGCAAAGAGGCGAAACGGCTTCGCTCGTGTTCAGACTGACTCGAGGTGACACGTGATCTTGCGTTCAATTTACTAGATGGAGGCAGGCGCTGCACCGGAGCGTTTTGGTGACGAGGGAGCCGAGTCGAAGCTTTCTATTTATCAGTCAGTCTCCACTCCCGACCTTCACCTGTGGTCGGGAGCTTTGGTTAGTGACCGAAAGAATGAAATCACTGTTACAAGCAGCTGAAATGAGTTTCCTCCGTAGGGGCTCAGCCTTAGAGGTAGGGTAAGAAGCTCCGACGTCCCGAGGGAGCTCCACGTGGAACTGCTACTACTTCGCGTCGAAAGGCTTTAGCTAAGGGGGGCTCGGGCATCTGATCGGGATGCCCCGCGGGCGCCTCCCTCTGGAGGATATCCGGGCAGGCCGGGGGTCATCGCAGAACACACGGAGAGATTACATATCTGCTCGGGCGTGGGATCCCCCAGGACAAACTGGAAAATGCTGCCGGGTAGAGGGAAGTCTGGGCAAACTTGGTGCTACCGCCGCGACCCTGAAATCCCGGGAAGCGGAAAGAAAAGGAACGGAATTAAGGAATTTCAAACAAAACTACTGTTCGAAATTCGCTCTGAACTATTCGATCTTTCTTTGAATATTCAGGACTGAGCCTCAACCGCAGGACAAAACCGTTCTTTTGGACTGCTGCATAAAAGCACACTGTATGTTCATTTTCTCTTATTCTGTGCACTCCGTCCCCCTGAAGTAGTGGGATGTTGATGGAGTAGACGGGAGTAGGAAGAGGAAACGAAAAAGAATAGACAGGCATGCCCAAAAAAGATAACAAGCTCAGAAGTCCAGAACGCAATGGAGCCACTGCTTGAATCTTTTCATCGGTCTTGTTTTAAAATTCAATACCCTATTCAATGTTTAAAATTTAAGTCAACCGGGAACAGCACAAAATATTTAGCTTTCTTTGGGTTTTGTTTTCTTTAACCCTCTTTCATGCCTAGAATACAAGAAAACACCTTGTACCACTTGTCACTTTTGGATTTCACTGTTTCAACTAAAAACCAGGGGAGGATTTTTGTTTTTTTCTCCTGACATCGTATCAAACACGGCAACTCATCCAATTTAAATATTCTTGCACTTTTGGGTAAATGCATTACAAGAGAACGTTATCCCTGTCTTCATCCAGCTTCATCCATCAAGACGATTTGCTGAGGAACGCCCTGTTTCATTCAAGTTTAAGAGCTCACGGTGTTACTGCACATCCACACGCGTTTCCCGGATTGCTACTAAAAGCCTGTAGCTTCACGACAACAACAAAAAAACAACACCCTCGGTGGATTAACCTGAGTGAAACCCGACTAAGTGAGGAAGAAGGAGCAAAGCAATGGTGTGGTGTTTACATGTGTTCGTGGGCACCATGACTGAATGAATGACTCATCGTATTATCAGGTAGCTGTCAATGCGAGGGAGCGCAGCAGGCGCAGAGGAGCCCGACTGCTGTGTTGATGGTGTGGTAATCAGCATGCTATCACAGCCTGTGTGTTTAGAGGTGTCACCACTAATTAGATGTTCCCAGCTTCAGTTGTTGGTATATTCCTACTGCCACCGCGGTGACTCGTAAATAGTCTAATCACACCGCTAACGTCGTCTGTTGGTTTTCATGTCGGCAGAAGAGGGATTTTTCCCTCTCTTTATTTCTTGAATTTATTTATTTTGTTGGTATGATTATGATTAGTTGCTGTTTACACATGCAAGTGCATAAAGGGAGCCCCCCCCCCCCCCCCTCAAAATGTTGTCCTGAATTAATAATTGCCTGAAGTTGTGTGCTGTCCCCGACTTTCCCGGCACTGTAATTGGATGGTCGCATGATGTTAAATCGTTATCCGTAATGCAAGTATCACTTTTCTAATCCTATTAAAAGGTCATTTCCAAACTATAAAATTAGGTATTTACCTTTTTGAGTCAGTTTGCTGAGTATTTTTGTATCTTTACCCCCTTTTCAGGCATAATTTCACAGCTTTTGCGATTTCAGCACAGTCATGGAAATTTTTCACAGTGACTTCTCATGGCGGTGTATTACTTATTCTCCCTGGGGGGATAAAAAGCTGCTCTGGAATACTGTTGTGACTATTGATGGTTTTATACTCGTGATGAAAGGCTGTGCTAAATAGAGTCTTTATAATAAACAGACTAGAGCATTAGGACTATTCATTTGTCGTTCATTCAATTTTCATTGACTCAGCAGTGAAATTAACACGATACTCCGTCGCATCAACATCTGCGCTCATTGTCCAGACGGTGTTCTGTGAATGCTTTGACGAGCCGCCGTAAAACAACAGGTCTATAGAAAAAGGACGGCACAAAAGAAAAATGGCTTACAAGCAGCTGAAAACAGAGATTATGGGTCAGAATTCAGAATCCGAGCAGGCAATTAAAAACATGTGTATGCAAAGCATGCCGCCTGATGTTGTCTGTGGGAAATGAAGTGAGGAGGAGAGCGCGCGCACACACACACACACACACACACACACACACACACACACACACACACACACTGCCTTTTGTGTTATAAACAAAGTGATAATACCCTGGTTGTGCTTCACCTGCATTTAATGTCTGTGCAGGCAGGCAGATATGCTAATGTGACGTGTATGTGAGGAGTATGAACAATTGCTCAGCCAAGCCCTTCCCCCTTGGGGAGAGTGTGCTGCCGAGTGGTGTTCGACTTCCTCGGGTTTTTTTTTTTTTGCAAACATTTCTGCAGCCAGGGTGCACTGAGCATTCTGAAGTGGCGGGTAATTAAATGCAAAAATGGGATTAGCGCAGTGCACTCATTCCCTGTTTCCATGTGATTCCGACAACACGATACGGGCCCGCTAAAGCCAGGGATACAGAGAACTGCTGTGCAGCACTGCAGCGTAGATTACATAAGATTTGGACACACATATTTTTGCAAATAATTACCGCCCACTCTTTTTTTGTTTTTTTCAATAGAATCTTCAAGCTTTTTGTCACTGTACTTTAATGTATCTCTCAGAAGTGCTATTCATTAACTGTGTGTCCTGACAAGAGAAGATTGCAATAATAGTCGGTCACTTTTATGCTAAGGCTGCGCTATCACAGCTGGAGCTGTCACCACAGCGACAATGTCCTTCTTTCTTCCCTCTATCGCAATCATCCCTAAATAACCTTCACATATTGTAAGATGAGGACAAGAGTAATTTTAAATTAGCATGAAATTCCTTTATTCTCAACCTGTTTCTCGCAGCACATCAAAGGCAGGCAGAGCGTCTGAGTTACAGGAGAGAGTGTGTAGTAGATGGGGCCGATAAGAGCTCTGTCTTTGTGTAGCCTTCCAAGAAGGTTATCAACTCGAATGAAAGGTAGTCTCTAATTTATTTCCTGATTAGATCAGAAAGTCACTGATACCGTTTCCCATCGTAAAAGACTGATCTTTTAATGTTGGAATAATGTACTACATACTGGGTTAATCAAATGCATGGAAAAAAAAAAAATGGAGAGGTGAATATGAGCCTCGCCTGCAGATGAGGCATTTTGATAAAATTACTTCTGGGGAGTTATCTAAATCGCTCACCGCCGGACCATGAAAACCACTTATCCTTTGATTATCGCCGCGCATGGTCTCACTGCGGCTGACCATGACTTTCGGTGCCCTGCCGGTGTTCGCACCAACATCTACAGTAAGAAGGTCAGTCTTCATTATTTGTGATTAGCAACGGTCAGTTCTGATGAGTCTCGCATGATACCGCGTCCCCTTCCTCCTGTGTTTCCCGTCACGCCGTTGAATTGTCAGGCTCTTGGGCGGGCAGATAATGTCCGGTCTCATGTGGGTTTCTCTGTTTATTTCTCTGGGCTGCACAGGTGCAATAATAAGGGTGCAGGCAACAGATGACACACTCCTTTCATCCATAAACCAAAAGAAAGAAAAACACCCAACCCTCTTTGTAGTCCATTATCACAAAGCCAACAGGAGATTGTTTGCACCAGCAAAAGTGAAAAGGGAGATGCAACAATAAATGCATGGCAATGAAAGGTGGCTCTTTCTTCCTTCCAGTTGTGTGAAGTGATGTGAGCGAGAGGTTTTGAAGTCATCCAAGCATATAATCAGCAATCAAAATCTATGCTGGCTGTAATAGCCTTTGCCTGCTGGTAGATTGAATTTGAATGTGCCATAATGACTGCGTTTGAAAAGCCTTTCACAGTGCTTAATCACCTCGGATAATTAAGACTACATTCTTTAAATGTACAGACCGACATTTCTCTGGTAACACCAGACACTTTACAATTAACAACTTTTGGGGAAATGGGACTTTGTTGCTTTACCTGCAGAAGCTTTCCTAATGAATTGAAATTGCTCATTAAAAATATTCTTCCTCTTTTGGATTTGTGTATATATATATATTACAAATCATTAGATTATAATGTGGTTTTTTTTCTCCATTAAAAGTTATGCACATGGGCTTTTTAAGCACAGGAGCTATTATCTGCCATATAATGTTGTTACAGCACATGTATTGCATGCTATATGTACGCCAGGGACATATCAGAGGATAATTACCGACTATTATTCTGCAATTTCCATTTGGCATTTACCATGTGCATAAATTCTGACTTGTCAGTGATGGAGCAGCTCGCTTTACATCTCCTGTCATGTTTCCTGATGAATTAGACATTATTGCAAGTTATGTCTTCACACTCAATCTACAGTTCTGCTAAAATGTCACGCCGTCAACAGAAACTGGAGAGAAGTTTAAGACTCCTCCATAAAACTTTCTAAACAATGGGGGGAGTTTAAAAATAAGTGGGTGGTTTTTTTTCCTGCTGGTAGATGGAAAACATGAAATGCTAATTATTTTGTCCCTGGCTCAGCTCTTAAGGGTGCCAGTCTGCATCAAATAAATTCATACTTACTAAAGAAATTATTAGCCTGCCATTTAAAAAAAAAAAAAAAAAAAAAATGTGCATAATCATCTTAACCCTCGTGTTGTCCTTGGATCAAAATGACCCGCAGCTGTGTTCAACCAAGTTCTCTTTTATTTTCATATTTTTTGGGATCATTGGTGACAAGGAGGCTGTGAGGATTTCTTTAAAGAATGATCACCAATGATCCCAAAAAATACAAAAATATAGAAATAAAATAGAACTTGGTTGAACACAGTTGCGGGTCATTTTGACCCGAGGACAACACGAGGGTTAAGCTGGTTTTCGTAGGTGACAACACGAATGCCCTGAAGTTCAAAATGTCCTCGTTGAGCCACAGGACGTCCTGAGCTCGTAGGCGGCCGTGACGATGAACAGCTGACTGTTTCTAAAGTTAGCTGTTTCGACAGTGTGGGAACAGATGAGTTCTGATGTTAGTTTGTGCGTTGCAGCATGTTTGGTGTTGGATCCAAAAATAAAAGAAAGGAACAACAATGAAGAACGACAATGTGCTTTTTGCTATTCATTTTAAATTAAAGGCTGCAGAGGGAAGGGCACCTGTCTATCCGACTGCCTTTGCTATTTTTAAAGACTACTAGTTGGCGGATGTACAATCAAAGTCTTTCTTCACATTGTGAAGCGCTTACATTGTGCATTTCATTTTGTGCTTGCTGGTGGAATCAACAAACTCCAAACGGCGGGACATTGTGCCGAAAAAAAAAAGAAGATCCGGGCTCTGTTTCCCAAAAGCACTTAAAGGCTTAGATAATCTTATCCCGGAGTCTTACGCTGGGACTGAAATCATCAACGACTTAGCGATGATAGCGGCGTTGGCTCTATAGGGATGACGATCTCCATCTGTCCTTTTGAGATATTTTAGTGTGGACCAATAAAATGGATTGAAATTCTGACATTCATGGTCTCCACAGTTTCAAACCGATTGACTTTTGTAGCCACTTTTATTTCCTTTCACGCCACCATGAGGTTTCTAATTCAGGGTTTGAAGGAAATCTCTTACCAACTGTCAGATGTTTGGTACAAACATGCACGGATTATGTTTTTTTTTTATTATTATTGTTGCCATTTAGCAATGCTTAACTAAGAAAGTGAGTATGGTAAACACTGCTTAGCATTAACATGTTAACAAAGTTAGTTGGAACAAAACTAGTTAGAAGTGTGGTCCTGCTTCTCAGGCATCTCTGTACTGTACAATGTTTAAACCGCTATAGGAAAAACCATGCACATTTCTGCTTTGGGAGGAAAGTATTAAAAAGGACACGTAAAAGAAAATGCCAATGGCTTGGTTTTGTGCCATGAAAAATTACAGCTTGAAGGGGAATATCATTTATTATCAGACCTACAACACAGTCAGCGCCGTTTTCATCTTAATTCTAAAATGGATAGTTTACAGTGAATTTACAACAGAATGGACAAACTCCACTTTCATTTTTCCGTCAGTTCGCTCACACCGTCTCACCGTCCCCGTGGATCCGGCTGCCAGAATTGAAATTCAGTGAATGTGATTCACGGCACTTGAGGCAAACAATTACTGTACATCCTGAGCTTCTCTGTGGGAACTGGAAAAGATTTGATGAAGAAACTTCAACCCCCCCCCCCCCCCCCCCATGCACCAAGGTCAGCCTAAAACAGAATGAGCGGTTCTTTCTGGAGGGCAATACCACGGTGCTCCTTTCCAATAAATGCTTGAATTAAAAAGCCATTCCGCCAGCCACAATTGCATCCTCTCCCGCGTTATCAGCTCGCTTGACGTGATGAGTGACCCTGTGGTTGTCACCCTCGCCACGGAGACCATCGATCCTGCCGTCGCGGCGGTCGAGACGAGGGAAAGGCAATGTTTTCCGTTCTACTGCTGTTGTGTTTATTGCCATTGTATCCCTCAGAGGACGGCTTTAATGAGCGATGAGGACAATAAAGCCGTGACACACACACACACACACGGACCGACTACTTGGGGCTTGGTGATCATACTATGTGAGTCACCAGAGAGAAGAAATCCTTTGGATGTCAATGGGTAATGAGGCTATGGCAGAGATCTAGTCAGAAGGCAGAGAGGCTAACTGAATGTCTCAAGAGTCCAGAAAATCAGTGGCCCGTTGAACTCGGTCTTCCTTCTGATTGGAGGAGCTGCAGGGTATGCGGAGTGGAAATAGGAGCCTGAATTTACAGCCGACCATTTTATTTGGGTAAAACGTTTGAGATAAAAAAAAAAAAGACTCCCTTGACATGTCAGGTGTTGCGGACAAGATCAATACCATCATAATCATAACTTATCTCCCTATTGATTCATGAATGCATTTATACAGCGCTGGAGCGATCTAATGATGTTCCCAAAATGCGAGCAACAGTGATATGAAGTAGGTTAGTTAAACAGAAGATTATCATACCGCAATCAATTTTAAGCCCTTCCACATTTTTTTATAACTTATTCGGAGGTTACTTTAAAGTCTGCAGCTTAGTTTACAGCTCATCACTGTATGACTTTAGTTATCATCTCTGGTGGTCAATCATTGCTCAGGAAGAAGTAGGTGTTAAAGAGCATTATTAGACAAGACTGCAATTAAGCCGCAAATGTCATAAATAGCGACAGAGAGGCATTTGTTTCTGTGGTATTACAGTGCTGAGTTTGCTGTCAAATAGCCTGGAGATGCTACAATTTATTTTTAATGTGGATGTGCTAAAACACTCCTATTTTTATGCTTTTTCACTTCATGTACAACGAAATATGTTCGTACTGATCAAAATCATGCTGAATAATTATACAGGGGAGTGTCTTCCTTGGCATTTTGCATGATTAGCAGACTGTGAATTTAAAGGCGGGTTGAATGAAATGAAAAAAACAACTCATTTTAATTGTAATTGGTGTTTGTGATATATTTTTTCTGCATAGAAAATAATAACATATCTAATGAAATCTTGAAATTACAGCTGTTCCAGAATATGAGAAAGCAGACATCCCTTCCGTATGTTGCATATTGGATCCTGATTGATCAACCAATCTGACTGTTATAAAAGTATTGATTAGGTGGTTATCATCACACAGTCAGCGCAAATCAGGAGGAAGTCAGGTGACATAAAAATCCTAAGGAGGAGTTTGTGGTTAATTGGATGGATCAAACACGGGACCTTCACCCAGGAGACTGCTGTTCGTGTCCTGTGTGAAAACCTAAGTCAATGTTTGTCAGGAGTTCAGTTTTTTCCTCCGTTTTGCCCCCGATCACCTCTCCTCCTGTGTCCCGTGTCTTTGTCTGTGGCCACGCCACTCACCTCCCGTGGCCACGCCCCTCACCAGTCCCAGCAGATGCAGCCACTCACCCCTGATCACCACCTGCAGGTGTGCTGCATCTCCCTGATCACCTCCCCGGACTATATGTACCCTGCCCCTGCACAACTCTGGTTGTCGGTGCATTTTTGTTAGCCACCCGTCCGTCCTCTGTCGGCTCTCCGTCCGTCTTCCGTCAGCTCTCCGTCAGCTCTCCGTCAGTCCTGTTCCTGTTCCCGTTCCTCCGGCTTCTGTGTCTCCTGCGGATATTCCCGGTCAAAATCACCAGTCGGTGGAGTTGCCCTCCCGGCTCGGAAGATTGTTGACGCCGTCCCTTCCGCTGGTCTGCCGGCTGCCCTGTTACCCGTGTCCCCCTGGAGCTGTCGGTCAAGTTGCCCTCCCAACTGGACGTAAGTGGACACGCTCGGTGCCACCTTGTGGTTTGTAGTTTTTTGTTTGTTTTTTGGACAATAAAGACTGTATTTTTGGAACTTGAAACCTCGAGTCTGTGAGCTTGCATTTGGGTCCTGGAAAAACACCCCACCACATAACATGTTTACTTCACGCTGGTTAAAATACGTAATATCCATCTCACAGTTATGCACGTCTTTGATAAATGCCTCCTGAACACACAGTGCCATTGGGTTTGGTAGGCCTCTCCCGGCTCATGTATTTGGGCAGATTGTTGCCTTTTCAATATTCTGATAACTCAAACTAGTTACATATTTTAATAAACTTAGATTTCAGGGAGGAACAGAGAAATGTCTGGCAGATGAAAGTAAGTGGGGAAAAAAGTCCTTCTTGTGTTAAACTCTGCACCTCATTCTGCAAGCGAAGCAACAAGAACAACGAAATGTGTTTATAGTCAAAGTATAGCTCATAAAATCCTACTTCCATAATCTCTGCTCCACTCTTTGCTTTCACAGATTTCCACGCCAAACAGTTTTGTTGTGAAAACAACATAAGAGATTATAACAAGAACTGGCTTTATCATTAATTTGGACAGCACAGTTGCATATAATGTAATGGCTTGGAATATTGCCCAGCACAAGCACATAACCAGTTTAATAATACATGGGATGGCTGAATTAGATGTTGGGTAAATGAGAGAAAATGCTCTGACGTTCATCATGTTAATTTCAGACCGCTCATTGACTTCGAGTGCCGCCTGGTTGAAGCCCCGGCTGGCTTATAATATACAATTTGGATGCGTCCATCCCCGCAGTGTTGAAAGTGCTGCCCAAATGATGAACCCGCAAACAGATGCACAGAAGCTCATTCAAGGAGAAACAGGTGTTCAATTCAAACAATTTTAACGGGGAAGTCAAGTTGATTGGAATATTTCACAATCAGGGCTGGAATGAGAAAAGTGGTGAGGTTGATTTACAGCTTTTCTCGATTGCCGAGACTCACTGGGATGCACTTGATTTTCATCATCACCTTGTTAGCACAGCAGAAGTCTTCTCTCGCTTAGCCTGTCAACACATCCGAAACATCTTTCACACCCAGATCTCATAGAATGACTCAGAAATTTTATATGATTAACGGTGTTTCACAAAAGGAAAACGTCGATTTCAAGCGGACAGAAATAACTTGCATGAATACGAATCTATTGTACACCCGTGTGAAACTCCTTTGAGCAAAAAGATGGCAGCTCTGTGTTGTTATTTGCAAGCAGGGATTCAAGAGGCCAAAAGCACAGAAGGAAGACGAGTGTACGTGTGTGGCGGAAGAGCTGCAGCAAGAGGCTAAAGTAGAGCTCAAGCTTCAAATTAAATCCAGGCAACCATTATTGACCATGTCGTCAATCACGGCCTGTCGGTTAGAGAGGCTGGACGAAGGGTCGGAGGACTGTGGCATCTCTTGCCAGACTTCTTCCGAATGAGAATAGGTAAATAACAACTGTATACCACTGTCAGCTATATTGTATTGCCCCGCTGGCAGAACACACGGTCTATAGTAACGCAGTTGCTTCATCAATCCTATTTAAGACTAGCATAACGTCTTTTTGCATTTTACTTTAAAGAATCCACAAACTACCAGACATTGGTGGAGGAAAGCTCTTTACAGGAAGCTGCTATTGTAGAAAGCGTTGTTTGATCAGAACGCATAAAATTCAGGCAGCAGGAACATTTAGAAATATCAACAGTGCGAGTGGTTACTACTGATTGAGTCTTTATACGAAACCATGTAAGAAAGAAAAAGCTGTACAGACTTCGAGTCCAAAGAATGTGTGATATTGTAAAGGAGGAAAGACTCCAGCAAGTGCAAGTGAGGATTTGTTATTGCAATGCCTCGTCGAACCATATGCAACTGGAATAATGTGCCTTAAAGCAGAAGGGGCGAATCGTATTCATTTATATGGGTAAAAGGGCCGGTGTTACAGTGCCGGGCGAGAGGGGAACCAGTGTCGTCACGTGTGCCGTCGTCACCAGTGACGGTGTCCTTTTGCCACATACCAACTGTGGACCCACACAATGCACGACGCCTCACCCCATTTCTTGATGCACCGAATGAAAGACCGCTTCCTCTCAAAGGGAAGACGGCCGCTGAGTCCTGGGCCTGACTCCGTATGTCGTCATTTGGAACAATGTCGCCTTCTGACACTTTTGCTTCGTGAACGGATGGTTTGCAGCCGAGCCCGGTGTGATGATGCAATGCCTCCCTGCATATTCTCCTTATTTGAACCCAATTGGGGAATTCTTCCTTGCTTAGAGATGGAAGGTATACCATCGTGGGCCGTGTGACCAGATGGCACCTCCTGGAGGCATTGAATGCTGGTTGCCATGGTCGTTGAAACCATGCGTGTTACAGTTGTCACGACACCCCACACTTTTCACAGGAACCTTTTCTACCCCCCCCCCCCCCCCTCATCTCCCTCCCTCCCCTCCAGTCTATATGTGCTTATTGTAGGTGTTACATTTCACATGCATCCAAACACCTCAATACAAGAGTAAAACAAATAAAAGGAGACTTTCTCAGAAAAGGTGTCAAAAAAAAAGTCTGAACCGCTTCAGAGTGCAGCAGGATTTGTTAGTCAAATCATCTTTGGAGAAAATAACACCATTCATGCTGTGACATACTTGGGTGCCTTTTTTTTTGGAAACATACAACAACGATGTAACGTATCAACAATTGGCACTGACATATGGCACAAATTAAGCTTGAACCAATTAATATTGATAGACGTATTTAGTTCAATGTGTTATAATTGATTGAAAGGAAATATGATTTTAAACACAAGTTGTGCTGTTTGATGGAAATGTTTGCATGTTTTTAATGAGTTTTAGAGCATTTTGCAAATAAAATCTTGCTTTTATAAATGTAATTTCTGAATGTGTTGTAGCCAATGAGGAAAAACTGTATGACCAACTGTTTTGTTGCATATTATTTTAGCATCACACACTTGAGCGCTAAAAGGTTATTAAAGCAAATGCGGGTGTCTACCATCATAATCAACTAATTAAGCATGTCTAAATAATGAATGCCCTGTGTTTTCCGAGCTTTGGACAGTTCCCTCACATGAATTACCAAGCGATAGGCTTCCATATAAGCCATGTGCTTTCTCTTTCAGAGAGCCCACCAGCTGGTTAAATTGAGACGATTTTGATATGGAAGTTGTCAAGATTAATTTATCCATGAGAGAGATCGCTCTCCTCACTGCACATTTGACAGGCTTTAACAAAGGCAGCAACAAGGTTCAATAAACTGAAGAAATATTGTAGTTCAGAACAATAAAACAGTTGCTGTGATGGATTTGGATCATCAGGTAAGAGATCGATCAGGTCGACTGAGAAAAAAGTGTTTCCCCGCGTAAAAACTCGCAACCCACAGGAAAAAAAATACTCAAAAGTTAATCATTTGAATAAAAGTTAAATAAATCAATTGACTTTTGTATATAAATGTAATTAATTTCAAGTGCGAAGAAACACGCATATTATTTTAACAAAAAAAACGTTTGCCTCTATCCTTTACAAACCATAAAGTCTCCCGGGTGTAATTCTGTGTCTGAAAGGTTGCCACAGTCCAATTTTCAGCACTTATGAATGTGATAATTGGGAGAAGACAACCCAAAGCAAAGGTGTCACCTTGTTGTGACAAAGCTTAATGCTGCACCACACACACAATACCATATCAAATCTATTAAACTGTCCTTTTGTTTTTTTGGGGTTTTTTACCTTTTCTTCACGCTACTTCTCTCAGAATGCTGTTTGCAGGTGTGTGAGGCACAATTTCACTGAGAATTAAAATGTTATAAGAATATTTAATCCTGCTTATCAGTGTTTACAAGGATACACCGGTTCAGGCTAAAAGGAAGCAAAACATATTGTATTTTTCCTCTTTCTGTCTCACCCAAATCTTCTCACTTCCATGAAAGGACATCTAAAACTTACCTGTTTTTTTTTTTTGTATTTCTGTCAGGATGGAAAATGCAATATCACTTTTTTTGCCATTCCTCAAACATGACAGTCTGTCCCTTGAGTTTTGTGACAGCAAGTCTCCAAGAATGCCAGCGTGACAGGGCCTCATCTCGATAGGTTTTTCATCTGACAAACGCCACAGCAGCATTGACACCGCCGTTAGCTCGGTGTCACGAGTTGATTCTGGGGTGGCTCTGTCTGCTTAACATCACCCATGGCTGTTAACACTGCTGCTGTACAAGCATCTCTGCTTTAAACAGGAAAACAAAGTGACTTTCAACATGCAGCACGTCTTAACTTCAAACTGCAAGTACAAAATGTCTGACCTTTATTTCTATTTTTCTACTTCTTTATGTGCAATTGGCACAAAATGGCACAGAAAGGATTCGACAGTAACCGATCAGCAGCAGCACGACCAGCCGGGTCATGAATACTGAACTGCTGAGAGTCAAGTATTTGTACTCGTGTTGCTAAACGGTCAGGACTGTTTTGGCTGAATTTTCTTGCAGATAGAGGGGATGCACCGTTCGTGCGAAGAAAAAAAGGGGGCTGGAAATGTTTCGAACCAAAGTGAAAATGATGAATTCAAGGACGAGGCCAACACGGTGTTTCAATAACCTCACGCTGGATCTGTGCAGAGCCAGCTAAGGGATAACAAGTAGAAACACGGCAACATATATGAAGATGAGGAGAATATTAACAGCAAGACGTGAACTTTTTTTTCTAAGCTGGACACGTTTACTGGAAGCTGGAAAATACTTCTTTTTTTTTTTTACACGTGTGTACTGTAGGAAAAGGTCTGTAGAGTGATACGTATTCTTACAAGCGATATGCCCTGCGAGCAACTGAGCACGAGGAAGACGTAGATATCATCTGGCAGCATCAGTGCACATGTCAGCGCTGCAGAACACGATCCCCAAGAATTACATCCATATTCGATGATTCTGCACCCCGCAATATATGTTCGGTGCCAATGAAGACGGGCGTGAGCCTGACATGCAGCGGAGAGTGTTGAGTTTGAAGTTGACTTTCATGCGGGGGACGAGAGTATAGTGCCCTCGATTTAATCATACTGTAAAGTTTATTTGTTCCAACACTATTCTTTCCCTCGTCTTAAACAAGAAATACAAAAATCGTGTGATATTGGACGTAATCAAGGAATTAACAGAACGTCAACGTTGTCTCCTTGACGTCACCAATCGGCTTGTGAACGGCCGTTATGAAGCCTCGAGTTCGGATATTGGCCATCTTGCTGGTTCGGAGCGTTTTGGAGCCAGAAGTGACCAAATTTGGACGAGCTGGGGAGGAAGCGAGCGGTGGATCTGAAGCGATCTGATTGGAAACGCGACGATACTATGCTCGCTACGTCCACTTGTATGTACAGTTTATGGTTGCAACACTAACATGATGCATCAAAAAGTAAAAAAACGGGACGACGTAAAGTGTCTTTTTGCCTCCATTTCACTTAGAGTATTTTTTTTTTTTTTTTATGTCAGTGAAGAGACACTGTTTTACTCCTGTTGAAACTTTTCTCATAACTGTGACTGCTATAATGGAGTTAAATCTCCTTCTTAAATGCTAAATAAGTCATTAAAATGTCTCAGTCACATAAATAAAAGAAAATAAATTGAGTGTATTGAGACTGAGCATGTTTCAATTGTCAGATGATTGTTAATGGGGAGACTGAAGATATCTGTCACATTGAATGGCTTTTATTGGTGGTGGTTTTAAGGGATGTAAAATAATACCAGCACAAGCTGCTCCTGCCTAAAACTGTAATTAGTAGCAGTACGTTTATTTATCAAAACCCTTTTTTTTGTATTGCCTAAATTTAAGCTTGTCTGTAATTCTTGCAATTCTTACAAAATCCTACCCTGGTAGAGGCTCATCATATTCAAATTGCGCCCGCACGTAATCTGTTTCTGAGTTTATGCTCTTTTTATTAAATGTTTTTGAGCATGAGCTGTTTGTGAAATTAAGTTTCAGGGATAAACAGTAATGAAAGCGAAGTGGTAAGAAAAATTCCTGTCCAGACTATTTTTTTTACTGACAAAAAAAAAAAAAAAAAAAAAAAAAGTGAAAGTTAGAGCTGACTGGAGAGAGATCATAGTAGAGTTCACCGACTGATCCTTCAGCTTGCTTACGTGAGTTCTCGGGTTAGTGAGCCACAGCAGTCCAACGGTCTCTCATCAGCTCAACAAAAGCTCTATCGCTAACAGCCAGCGCATAAGCAGACCTGCCGGAGTGGTTTGTGCACAAGGTGTGTCATATTGCCAGCCCACTAAAATAGGTATTCTAACCAAGGGTATGAGGTGTCATGCTCCCTGCCAAACACATTAACTCGGTGGCTGGGCTAGGAGTGCCACACACATCTGCAATGCAACCCCCTATAATAACTTGCTAATTAAAAAATGGCATGCACAATTAGAGCTCAAAATTCATGATCCAATAAAGTCAGAGCATCAAGCATGATATTATCTCCCTCTAAAGTAAAAGGGCAAAGGACACATATATTATCCGTGGAAGAGTAATTATGATGATGAGAACAGGGCAGCATTTTAATACAGCAAAGATGGCAGTGCATTAATATAAGCAATGATACACTGAAACAAGCCTCCGCACGGGCGAGTGAAAACCCTGCTATCGTGTTTGTGTCATCTCGAGTAAAACAGAATATAACAAAGACACAAGACCGGCTGAAATACCGGTAAAAACAACTTAGCGGAGCGGCCGAATTCAAAAGGAAAACACCTGAACTGGATTGATGGAGCACGGGCAATCAATGAAAGGCTCGGACATGCATTTGTGTGGAGAAGTGAACCACAGAAATTCATTGTTTTGTGCTTTTAGAGAAACAAGGTTTTTCCAATTGGACAAACACAAACTATTCTTCTTGAATAGATTTAGCGAGAGGGGAGGTGGCTGCAGATGTGTGATCTCACGGAGATTGCTTTGTTTTTGCAGGTGCATTTCCCACCGGCTCAGTGCACGAGCGTTGGACTTGTCCGCCGTCAAAGGCGGAGGTGAGGTGAGACTTTCTCCTCGAAACTGAAAAATAGCACCTCTGATTTGAAACGAAATAGTGTCATACTGAAATGAGAAAAAAAAACAAGCATTGGATGTCTGTTGACTTTTGTTTCCCCCTTTTGTTGTTTTTCATTTTAAGGTTAACTTCGTATTTGCAATCATTGCTGCGAGAGCAGATAATATGTATACTCTTCTCCAGCTTTGGGTGCACAAACACACACAGCAACTCATTTTAAAGAGGCCACCTGTTTCTGTTTTGTTTTGAGAAGGAGGTTATATTGGGATCACATTATTATTTGTTTTTTACCCACAGCAATCATCTCTGACAAGCAGTCTAACATGGTCAAAGCAATCAAATACTTTCCCAAAGTAATTTTTATAAAACTATTAGTTACAAATACCACCAGCGGTTGCCATCATTGCATTACAATTAGGTGATTGCGACCCGATCATCGTTCATCCAACATATGAAAATCTAAAAAAATATACAAACTATATGAGCAAATTACACAATAAGGGCCCATACGGGTGAAATCCTGCACTGGTTCTGTTATTCAATTCATTCCTCACTAAAACATGTCAACAATTATTGCACGGATTAAAACAAATAATAATAATTTTTTTAAAAATCACAAAATCCGTAACTTTTCCTACTGTCGAGAATTTCTGCTATTGTCGTCATGGTAACACTTCCATCTGATCCGTCACTTCCTCTTTCCCACACTGTCGTCGTCCCGTTCAGCTCCGACATCACTGTTATGATTGTTCTGCCAGCGACCCTCGAACCAATCAGCCTCTGCTCTTTAAATATTACTGTCGTTCCGCCTTTCAGCTCGACACCCACCGGACTCCCCAGCCTCCAATCCTGCAGGACCATCCTGCCGTTTCAACTGAAAAGTCCAATCTTCCAGCTGCCGCCTCTACTCTCCTTTCTCTATTGGCCCTATTGCAGATGCATCAAATCTCACGTGGGGGTTTAACATCCTTCAGTATTTGCCTTCAGGTATTTGCTGAAAGGCACCTCATTGCTTCTGCACGTATTTCTATTTTTAAAAATAACTGTATTCATTTTAATCTAACTCATTTGTTTTCCTATCCTAGCGGAACAGCCACATCTCTGTCGCTCCCCCCTCTCTCTAATTCCTTTATTATAATAATGTAAACTAAATTATGTAAACCAATTATGTAAACAGGGCCCCTCGGAAACGCCTGCTGTGGAACTCGGCTTCGACGACAATAAAATGTTGATCACCCTCTGACCTGAAGGCAGACACACGAACACACGTCAGAGCTTTCTACTACCTGTGACTTCCTCGTGGTGTTAATGGATTCATGATGTTGTGCAGCGTTTCTACAGCATGTCACGCAAACTAATTTCATCCCTTTGGATCCCAACCTGCACCTGTGCAGTAATAGTCTTCAGTGTTACTTTGACTTACTGAGGTGCAGGACGTGGGTACCGAATCAAGAACCTGGCGGTGCATTCACGGTCGTAAATACTGTCGTAAAAAAAGTGATTTGAAGATAAAATGTTATTTGCCAGACCCCGCAGTCTCTGATTTTGGTCTATTAAAAGTCCACTGGTGTGCTTGGGAATCGTAATATTTATCAGTGCCTCTTGCATGGAGGAGAAAATGAGAGAGGATTGTGTTGATAAGCAAGCAAACAAACACCCCCCCGACACCATAATTATGAATAACGGACCAAATGAATTATTCTCATTACAGAATACAAACTTGTATATGCTTATCTTGAATTTCCTCAATCGTCCACTTTTATAGTTCAGGCTTGTTCATGTTTTAAACACTAAAATTGTGGGGCTATTGTTAAGGAAAAGGTTGTGACCACAGTGAAAAGAAATTCACGATAACTCGGTAGGAGACAGAATGCAAAGAGCGGTCTCAGATGCTCTGTCGTAAACCGAGGCCACCCGAGCAAAGAAGAGAAATGTAAAAGGAAAAAAAAGTCACTCTTAACATTATTAGAGGAAGATGAGACTCACAGTAATGACTGTGATGTAAACGGGTGACATTAGGATGGTGAAAAATAAATCTCCCTGTTCAAAGTCTCATTCTGTTGGTTGGTCAGAAGGTGCAGTCACACTGTCCCAGAAAATAAATCATCTCAACAGCAAAGGTCGCTTCACCTTCCTCGGGTTTAATTATTCACTAATTATCCAGATTAATTCAGCTGACTTAATACCGCCCGGTGAGACACTGTATCAACTTGACTACTTGTTTAGATTTATGGCAGCGCACACCTGAATAAAAAAAAAAGACAAAAAGGGCCCGACCCGCACGGCGCCATGTTGTCCAGGTTTTTTATTCCACTGGGATGAACCCCAGATATTTGACTTGATCTCAGCTAATGGCTGTAAGATCATTTTGCTGGTTGCCTGGTTACTGTAGGTGCCAACAAAGAAATATCCGCTTGTCTTTCAGCAGCGTCTGTGCGCATTAACAGCACTCTGATGTCGGGGTCAGAGAAAAAGCAACCCTAACACGGACTCCACTTCTTTCTTCGTTAACAGGGAAACATGCAGCCTGGGGCCTGACGCCTTGTTTTGTTTTTTTTGACACTGCTAAAGCAGCCTTGCTGATGTGAGTGTGCACGATGACTTTCGAAGCCAAACATCAGTCATTTTCTTTCCCTGAGCATGGAGAGCAAGAGAAGCACATAATTCTCTATTTCAGCGTCTCATCTCAAAAAAAAAAAATGTTTTTATGGAACGTAAAATTCCTGCACTCAAGACTCATGGAAAGAATATTTTTAATAATTTGTCTCAGACAAGGTCAAAGAAAGCAACGTGTTCGATACCAAATAAAACGGACGACTGGTCGAGTTTGATATCGTCATCTCCGGGAAGATAATGGGAAACCCAAGGGAGTCCTGTCGAAGAAGATGGGACACAATGCAGTCTGCACTTCACAGGTCCACATTTAGTGAGAAATGCAGACTTTCATCTCTTCAGCTCAGCTCCAAGGTCATCGAACAGAAGGAACAGAAATGAGACAATCCACAACAACCTGCCACTTTCACGTGCAGGGACATCTTGGGGGCAACTGTACAGACGGTACGAGTGTTTTATCTGATGAGCATTTCAAGATGATACAGGCATCAGCGAATATTTTTATTTAAGATTCACCCCGAGCAACTAAAGAAACAGATGATGTTTGATGAGGTATTTTAGTTCTGTGATTTCCTCTGGTAGTAGGTCCAAATTCAAGTCAAATTGTAAAAAAAAAAAAGTAATTTTTTACAATTTCATCCGTCTAAACCAGACATCTCCAACCTTTTTTTTTTTCCTCCGAGAGCTACTTTGACAGAATGAAAGTGTCCGAGAGCTCGTCGCGTTTAGTAACATTTATTCACATAGCTGAGCTCCACCCTAACCAGCTGAATAAGCTTCTTTTTACTCAACACACACTATTGTGTGTGTTTTTTTAATTTTTTTTTATGCTTTTAATTTGACAAGTCGCAGCCCCGCTGTCGTTGATGTATTTAAGATCACACGACACGCGGAATGAAAGCAACGTATTGGCCAGATCTGTTTAAAGTAATAATGATTTGTGATTAATTCCACAGTGGATAATGCTTCAGCTTTAGCTGCTTGTATGATGCAAGCTAAAGGAGCTCTGTCTTGTTCCGACTTAAAGCAGCAGAGGGATAATTTGTCAATGAAGTCATCTTCCTGTTTGAACTCTCACTAAGCCGCACTCTAACAGTGTAAAGATATCCAGGGTGGATTTTCCTTTTTAAGCACTTAGACGGTGTTGTTATCCGGCGCGAATTTCAATTAGTGAGAGCAGGGACGGGTTCAACGCCTCGCTCATGCTCTCCCCGCGATGCCCGACCGGCGGTAGGCCCTCCTCAGCTCCTATATTTTCAAACCTGTGACCTTTTTGCTCATGAGACGGTCTCTCTGAACACCGAAAAGCACCCTGCAGAGTGACGAGTAAAGCGGAAGGGCTTACGGCTAAACCACTTAATTCAGCCTTTCATTTCATTCCCATCCTTCACTCGTGTGACCCGGTCGAGGCTCCTCAGCACATCAAACTTGTATTTTCGCTTCGTTAAGCGGCCACTCGCTCATTTATGATTGCGTTGAGCAGAGGAATCTACTTCTCCCTCGTCCAACAACACACACACACACACACACACACACACACACACACATTGTGTTTTTGCACAGCCACCGACCGGAAAATTCAACATTCACGACTTTTTCATCACATAAAACAAACAAAATTCCAAAACACCTGCCGAGCAAACGCTCCTCAAACACTTCCTGCTCCGGCTCCCTTTGTAGTCCTCACCGCTCGCTTAATTGGTATTCCTTGGCTCCAAGTGACATTCGGTCAGGCACAAGATTTAAATCTACAATTAGCCTCTGACTTTGTGCGGTGGATACAGTTACTTCCCCTGTCGCGAAAACATGAAAGAGCTCCCGAGATCTCTGCCAGCAAGGTCACGGTGACACCTCGCTCTCTCTGAACACAGAGAGGCCAGGTGGGAGCCGAATACCAACCGGAGCTCTTCCCCCCCCTGCATGAAAAAGAGATGTAATTGTTTACTCTGCGTGCACAGTCGGATAGCTGGGAGGGCTGATCCTTATTATGTAGCAAGTGCTGCAGCGGAGACAGAGAAGAGAGGCCTGTTTGCCCCGACTCCCCAGAGGCAGCTCCGTTCAACGGCAGCCTGATGGATGCTCATGCTTTTGTTCTCAGGGTTTTCCACAGGCTAACAGCAAACGCTTTTTTTTTTTTTTCTACCGTCTCGCTGCCATCTGCATTTATGAAACCACAGCTCTCTTTTTCTTTTTCTCGCCCACATTTTTATTTTTATTTTTTTATATATATTACTGCGTTAAATGAAACGAAAATATGCAGCATCCAGCAGACGCGTCCAACTTGAAGAGTCGGTACCATGTGTGGCATTTGAATTTGTTATTTGAGATTTAACATTCGATGGGCTTTGCTGGAATACTAAAAAGAAAGTTTTATGGTTGAAATTAGATGTTCCTTGTGCTGGAAGTAATGTGTAATGAGAGTGTTTGCCAAGTTATCTTGTTATAAATATGCAAAATAAGCACATATGCAAAACTTAGCAGACCTTGAGCAGCCTAATGTACTGCCGTAATCGCATCAAGTAGTGCAGTCCACGGGTATTTTGACAGAAACATATTTTGTGTTGTTTTGGCTCAGTGCTCCACCATACAAGTACTGTAAACTGAATAAATGATTATCAAGTTAAAGTGCTGAATTTAAAGCCCAGTGTGCTGAAGCATGGAGTCAAAAAATGAAAAAGGTATTGCTCTCCTACGGTTATGGACCACGCTGATATGGTTTATTAGTGACATTAAAGCCAAGAAAGTGTATTGGAGATGGCGAGGCTTTCCTTTATCCACCGATTCTACCAGCAAAACTAACTCTCAGTTTCATCTTTAGGCGTATTCGTCTCCAAACAAAGCTACGGCCTGTTATAAGAGCGCAGAATATAACCCTTAAGAACAGATGCTTATATTATGAATAATGCAAGTTTCTCCAGTGAGAAACCAGCAGCCTCAGCCCTTACCTGGTACAAGTGAATGAGTGCGCTTTGATGACTTAACAAAGTATTACACTGTTTTCATTTTGTCACTATTAATGAAATATAAATGGAGCTGATATCTATAATGGATAAGGATTTGATATAACATTTACAGGTCAGCTGAATCGATAGGCGGGGAAGGGTGAAGACAGCCGGGTTTCAACCCAAAAATATTTCATTAGGCCTGAAAAACAGGTTGCACTATCAAGATCCATACTGGCTGATTAGAAAATCTGATAGCTTGACTTTGACATTTAACAAGGATTTCTGGTATTTCTATTCTTCAAAAAATACAATTCGACCTTTAAATACTCAATTGAACCTACAAAAAAAAAGGATAAAATCAGCCATGTGTTGAGGCAGACAATGGAATATGACAGCTGATTAGAAAAAGGAACATCATTAGTTTCGTGTGGTACGTCAGAGAGATTTGTTCATGGCCTGATAGCGCCGTTGTCAGAGAGGCAATATCACTGAACAGATGACACCACATTATAGCAGCACATAGAAGGAATTCATTAATATGATCTTATTATCATCCCAACGCGAGAAAGAAGGGGGAAAAAAGAGAAGAACATTACGATCGCCCCAGATCGGTAACTCGCTGATAGAGTACCCTTTAAATGCCTCTGAGTCCTTCTATCTCCACTGTCATTTCATAAATGGCATCATTTGTCCAACGTGCCATGTATGACAGCTACAGCACGGTGCCCCGGCTCTGGTGTGGTTGCCGCCATCAGCGAGTCAAACGGTGACATTTTACAAGTCATTGTGCAATCTGCATCTCGGGTTCAGCTACCGCGCAGATGTTTCGCAGCGCAAGCAATCGGAGCCGACGACGACGACGACAAAAAAAAAAAAAAAAATCAAAAAAGATGCAAATGATTACCATCAAAGGCTGGTTGGGAGCTGACATGAGAGAGAGAGAGAGAGCAAGAGATCCATGCTCACTGGATTTGAATTCACATTCAAATGCCAACAGCATGTATCCCTCACTGCTTATAACAGAATGAGGGCAACAGTGCTTTCAACAGTTCCTTTCCGAGATGGAGCCCCGCTGTGGCAACATGCTGCTCTGTCTGCTCGCGTTGTTTTTTTATGCCCCCTCCGAGCTGAATGTGCTGACTACAGACTCGGGAGATGAAAATATGAACGAGGAAAATAAAGAGTCAGGACTTTGCCGAACCAGGCATCTGTCAATATTTTCAGATTTTCTTGTTTGGACATCTACTTCAGAAAATACACATTTTTATCAAGACATATTAGCAGGAAGAAGGCCTTGAGATGTTCTAAACAATTAAAAATTCCATATGATCTGAATAATTCAAAAAGCTCAAGAGATACGAGTCGTTTGCAATTTCTTGGTGGGGGTAAGCGTGTATTGGAGTCAAAAAGAAATACGGCATCAATGGATGAAGGAGTGGCCGAGCCAAAGATCTGGATGGATGTCTATTGGAAAAAGGATCCTCGATGAGTTAACTGAATGGACCTACTGGGCCGGCCTGGTTCTGAAGAAACCTGGACGTTATCTAAGTGGATGTTTGTTTGCTGACAGCAGCAAAAGAAGATAGTCTTGCTAAAATCTGATTGGTTGAAATGAAAAGGGTGAAGCCTGTTAGACTCTCTTTAAAGCTATATTACATTTTATGTTGTGTTTTTTTTTGTGTGTGCTTATTCCCTCATTCAGCAGACGCAGCACGACATTAGCATTCATTTAGAGTCTGGAGCACCTGATAAATGTAATTCCAATGTTCACGCTCCCTTTCGCTCTGGTTTGGTCTTCACTGGCTACTGAGGGAAATATATGGCTTTTTTTCTAGCTGCTAAATGCTCCAGTAGTCCGCAGGCTAGCCACACCTCACTACTAGTGTCGGGTTTGCCATTTGGTGCTGAATACGTAGGGTGCGGTGTGATTTTAGAGATTTTTCCCAGGAATTTGCAACCTGCTCCAACATTAGAGTCGAACCAAAACAGTATAAAGTTGTGGATCCACAAAACCAAAACAACGAGCTAGAAGCCATTAAAATGCTCCACAGATTAATGGGTAACTTCAGAATAAGGTATTAAATATTTATGTTTTTTTGCACTATGAGAAAGACTTCATATACACGTAGTAATTGGCTTCCATCACTTAAAAATATTTATAATAGAATGTTTCTGGCTTTTGTTGATAGGGTTTTGGTTTCTATCGGTGGGCCTTATTTATTTATAAATCAAAGGCCTGCCAGAGTAGAGAAACAATTTGACACCAGACAGCAATTTCTTAATGAAACAACTGTATAGTAGAAATGTTCCAGATCTAAATCCTCGATAATTTTGTTTGAAAACTGACCAAGATAGAATTTCCTTTTCTGATTTCTCTACTGGAGACCTGGATACATGAGATGCTGACAGCACAGGCAGCAAAGCTTTCCTGTCTATCGTTATCCCGGCCTTTACTACTGCTGTCTCTCTGTATGATCCTACAACATCCGAGGCTGAAGCTAACAAGCAGGACAAGTTGGCCATCCTTATTAGCTTTAGTTCGGACATTGCTGAGGTTAGGCTCTGTGACGTGTTCACTAAAGCCTATGTTCAAGTTAAAAATCTGCTTTACACGAGCAGACCTCCTCTCTTGACTTCATTGAACTTACAGAGATCTTCAAATGGAAGACCGGATAAGTTCGCTTCTATGCAGAGAGAAATGTTCTTCTTAACAAGTCACTGAGATTTCTGTGGATAAAAGAATGAGTCATGGCTCTCGAGGAATCAGTTACGTTTATTCAGTTAGACCTTTATTGCATTCTGTATGCCATAATTACAAGTTAAAAAATCAGGGAGTGGAATTACCTTTGAGGTTTTTTATTGGATTGTTGGAGTGCATTGGATCTCATTTCTCCATGTAATTGCCAGAGGATTTGCCCTGATATTATCAGATTTTATTGCATTGTCCTTTAATATTGTTGTTTTTCCAGGGAGAATCTGTGTATAAAAAAATGAAATAAGCAGAAAATAAACTAAAGCTGAAAACTGCTATGTTAGTTTTTGAGATGTGCATTTCTGGCTGCAAAGACGAGTCCAAAATTATACTGCGGTGAAGAAATTTCTACTTTGGTCCCAGTCCCTTTAGCCGCCTGCTGTGGATAATGCTCTTGCTTATCCTGGTAAAGGACTTGTTGACATTGCAAGCCAGGGCCAATGCTGCAGCTCAGCAGATATTTGGCCACACCAAGGGAGAGAGCAACTGAATCCAGGAGTTGGCAGCGGGAATATTTGGAGACTTCAGCTACTGTAGGCTTATTTGACATAAGCTCTAATCGCACAGGACCAATTATGAACTACCTGGGAACGTGTTGCCATTTCTAAAAAACGCTGAGACTGTTGGAGGTTTTAATCCACTAAAAAAATCACCTGTGTCTGCAAATCCAGCCCGATTAACCGACCGTATTTTTGTGAAGATGTGTCTCCTAAGAATAACTGAACTCTTGATTAGGTTGACAGTCTCACTTTCACACACCCTTAGTTTATACCTTTCCATCGTCTTTTATAGATGCAGGCACTTGAGGAATTGCACCAGATTGCACGTATCGCCAATGTTTCACAACAAAGAGGTTGGGGAGTAATTCATTAATCAAATGAGATCCCTACATAATACCCGTCCGGCGCTAATAGGGCGAATGTCAGGCGCTGGCAGGTACAAGCAAGAACAGGCCAACGCAAGAGTGAACTAAAGGTACATAACATTATGCCTCAGCAAAAAAAAAAAAAAAAAAAGGCATAAAAAGGTGACGTTGCCTGCCTGATTTCCTCAAGGTAAGGACAAAAGATGCAAGCGTTCAACGAAAAGTAGGCAGAGGTGACAACACAGCCAAAAATCTTTAGTGCACTCGGAGTAAGAAAAATGTACTCCAGTCTCCCCTTTAAGAAGGAGTTTCTCATCCCCAGGTGCTGAGTCTGATATGCTGACTCGTAGGTACTGCAGCTCAGAAGCTCGAAAAAATGCAAATGTGACTTGAGTGAAATTTTGGTGGCTCCTGGAAATAAATTTAGTATGACACTTAAATGTGCCCCCAGTGGAGCATTTCAGATGCCAACATTAGCCTGGGGTATTCCTGACCAGCTCTATGGTAATAAAAATGAATGAGAACCCGAAATGTTGCTGAAGACTTGTTCAAAAAGCTGGCTCCCGCCCCTCCCCTCCCCTCCCCTCCCCGAAGAGCATCAAGAATACAAATTGTAAAAAAAACACCTTAAAAACATCACACCATCTGTCAGGCTAATTAAAAGGGGATTGAAGTCTAGATTCAGGAACAGAGAGTCCACTCCAGTTTATCAGCTGATCCTAGTCTATAACAACCACACAAATCCAGCGTCTTCTCAGCCCTGATAAAAATGTTATTGTAGATTCAATTTACTGTCTGAAAAGCATCCGTTTGGCCCAAACAACAAGCCTCCCCTCATCTCCGTTTGGGTTGACTGACTGAGTGTCTGCGGACACCACGAGACCAGCCATCTGTAATGATTTCCAAGTTCAACCACAAAGTCATGATTTAATTATGCAATTTCCTTTAAGGTTGTATTTCCTTGGATTATAATACTTTAGTGGGTGACATTATGTCCAAAAATACAATTTCTGGAGATAAATCAGAAGTATAACAAGAATGCTGGGCAAGAAGATGAAAAGCATGCCATTTCTTTTTCATTCAAACTCATCATTCACAGCTCCAGTTTTGTTTAAAACGGTGTGTATATAATTACCTTTTACACTTCACATTTTATGATGTTGTGTTGTTTTGCATCTGTATGTTTCGGGTTGTGATGTCGTAGTGATTAAAAAACAAAAAACAAAAAAACAAAAAAGTCAGTTCAAAGAGACAGCTCCTCTAAAGAAGCGTCTGTGAGGGACGATGGGAAGTAGGTGGCTCATAACTGGGTGACAACAAACAGACGAGCCAAAGGTTAGTCTCAAATAACCAAATGGGTCCATTGAAACTGCAAAACACTGTAGTGGGTTTGGTTATTTCAGAGAGACAGGATTTAATTGCAGAGAAACAAAAGGCAGTCGATGGGGAAAGGTTTGATCAGGTGAAAAAGGCCGTCGTTTTTCTTGTGAGGTCTCTATTTGCAAAAATAATAAAGTACCTCCAGGCTTCTCTGTAGGTCCTTTTAATGTTGTCAAAATGAAAAAGCCAGGAAGAGGATTTTTCATATTAGATCAATAACTCACCACTTCAATAATCTTTCATATGGCTGCTTTGTCACGTCATCTACAGGATCTATCACTTACAGTCTCTCTGCTCAGATAGACACTATGCAACACTTAAACAAATGCTATGACAAGACTATGTAATATCATGGAAAAATGTGTAGATTTTAAAAGAAAAAGAACAACAATTTGCTACTTTATTTTTGCATATTTGCAAAAAAAAAAAGGCAAGATGCCGTCGTTTTGAGTTCAGCTGGCCAGGAAGTACAGACGAGGTTTAACAGCATGAGTGTGGGAGAGCTTGCCAGCCAGAGCTAATGTTAGGCATGCAGCGCTGTTTCACACGTCTCCACACAGTGCCAGCAACCCGCTGAGCGATCTACTGAGCTGAATACTGAGCAAGATTCACCTCCACAAATTATGCATTAGTGTAGAGAGGGCTTATCTCAACACGACCACAACACAGGTTCCCCCATTATTGAAACAGTAAACAAATGAGATTCCATATGGAGATGTACTGTCATGTCTGGGATCATTTTTCAACACCGTGGGGCCTTCGGGGCTTCTTGCCACCCACACATTGGGGGTGGTCATTGATTACAGCCAGGCATTCGTTATAAGCACGTCATTATGCTTGCATGAGAATCCCCATAGCCAGATGTTTATCACTCTTTATGTCACCGCGTCCTGTATTTGTTGCTAAATCGAAGGATTCTACCGAAACAAAGATGTGTTATTGCGGCTGGTTTACAATTGGTTTAGCCTATTTGGATTTTCTGATGCATGTTTTCAATCATTTTATTGTATTCTGTGATACTGTGCTTTTATTCACTGACTTCTTATTACATTTTAGAAGGGTTTTGTCTCTATTGCATATTAAAATGAACCTCTTCTGGAACCTAAACCAGCTTTTGTTGCGTAAAACTAACAGACACAAGTCTCACTATATGTCCCATATCACCACTGCTTATATGCACGCATTGTAAATGCGGTGCTTGATTTGTTAAAAAAAAATACATTACATAATCCAGTTATCATATGGCATCTAATTCTCGACTGAGAAAACAGTTTAGTTGCACAGCAGCATCATTTCTAGGGAGACATGTTTGGCTCGTTTGTTTTGAACACATTTGTTATTTCGTGTTTGGTGTCTGTGCTTTTAAGTTCTCACTAAACTGAGGCATCTCCCCAAATGCCAATTATTTCAGCTTTTTTTGGTTTCCTACCACTGTTTGTCTTCTGGGCGTCCACGCTGACACTCTTACAACCGAGCTGACAAGGGTGCAAAAATCACGCCATTTTTCTCAGGTTAATTATGTAAGATGTATGTACTGTCATGGAGACAGTGGCAGATTTGCATGCTTCAGGATCCAATTTTGCACCACACGTGCAGATCAGAATAGAAAACAAACGTCTTTCCATGCGTCTTTATCCTGCTTTTGTTCATCAGATCTGTGCCGCAGGCGACGTTACACATCAGAATTGGGACTCTTTCGATTGCAGCATGAATGTGTAGCCGCAGCTACATTAGTTCATAACGTCACTGTCAGCAGAGAGACAAACAAAAATAAACACATCTATATTCATAAATGCATTCAGTATTCATCCATTGTGGTGGAAGCAGCAACCAGTGAGGCCACTTGGATCCTGCCTGTCCTCCGGCAATGGAAGGTCCCAGCTCCATTTGGACCAGAACACCCAGAGGCGGCACAACTCCAAAAAAACAAAAAAAACAGTGATAAACAGTCCCGGCTGCTCAGCTCACACAAGCTCTGTCAGCGTACTTATGGAGACTTACTTATGGAAAGAAAGAAAAGTAACGACAGCCCAAACGCTTGTGTTTGGGATAACACTTGAGACTAAGGATACACCCTATTGAACTCTGGGCTTGCATGAAGCTAATGATAAGCACAAACTGCCCCCGCTGTGCCTGTCTTGACTTTAACTGTTGCCATGGGATTAGTGAGAGCTACAAAGTTCTGCCTGAGCATGTCTACGTTTAGTACTCCAAGAAAAGTTCAAAATTAAAACTTACATTTGGCTCTTTCTTCCAGTTTGTGTAGCGTTGGCTATTACTAGAGGAGTTGTCTTTTTATCTTGAACTCACTGTATGCTGCTTGCATGTTTACCATTATGAAAAGTGCTCGATGTTGAATTTTGTTTAAATGGGACTAGACTATTAGTATGCGTTTGCATTAGCAGAGAGCATTAGCATGCATTTCATCACGCCAGACTGTCATAAAAACTGATTTCAAATTTGTTTTAAAGACAGAATTTCCTCCTCTCTTTCGCTCTCTCTGGGAAATTGACACGAGGAGAAAGTAGCTCTTAAGTTGCTGTAATTGCGACTTGTTTGGAACGGCCAAATGTTTACCCTGAATGAATTTATTTTGGATGTTATTTGCTCTCTCCGTTATGCCAGTGTCTTAGTGGAAATAGCCCTGCGGGATTCTGATGAATATTTTAGTAAGAAATTCCTGTGCTGGTCTGTCTCTCAGCTTCACAATGAATGCAAATTAACAAAGTGTGAAATCCTGCTGCCGACTTAACTTATGAAATTAAGGCTTTCAAAGGATGGTGCGCTGTCCATCTGTTGTGTAGGCCCAGCGTTGCCCTCGGTTTCCTGATCGCTGCTCTGGCATTTTGACAAAAAGTCTGCCGTCAGTTTACGAGACAGAGGAAAGTCTTTTTCAGGAAAAAAAAAAAAAAAACAACAACATTTACTTTAGCGATAAGACGGTGATCTGAAATGAGTGAGCTCTAATACAGGAGAATTGGAGGCTGAAAAAAGATGAAAAAAACAGTCTCGCTGCAGTGCCCGCCGTCTCAGATTGACCACCACACTTCCAGAGTGATATTCAACAGGCCTACCTTCTCCTTCATTGCCCCAATTCTACATCTGGAAGCAGAGCACTTAATGCCTTCATCAAAATCCCAATTTCCTGGTGAAAAGCACCCCCCCCTCTTTTTGCAGGTAGTTCCTGCTCTTGAGGCCCTGATATGTTAAAACGTATAAATTGTATACCCCAGCGTGTGATATAAACTCCACTTCCGCTCTTTGAGCAGTGCTAGCAAAGCAGATAACTGATGAGAGTGAAGCCGCACTCTATCTGCTGGGGTCACATTGTCTCATTAATTGCTTATGAGTTATCGCTGTACATATGTGAAACAGCTGGGGGCCATTACAATTTGGTTGGAAATAATACCCTAAAGAGCTCAGCGCAGAATTAAGAGATGTGTGTATATCCATGTTGTGTAGTTTTACCCCACAAATAAAAATGAAAATCTAAATGTTTCCGCCCTCTCTCTCTCTCTCTCTCTTTCCCTGTCTCTCTCGCCCTCTCTTATCGGGGAACACAACAAGGCAGGTGACTCATTAACATTCCCTGGCCGCCGTAGGATTAAGAGCTTTGCAGGTTAAAAAACGTGCCATAATCAAATTATTCAAATGACCCTTACTCGACTTCGACCTTCATAGCGCCATTTTGGAGACAATTACACCAGGCAAGTTGTGCCTGAAACCATTTCATATCAGCTGGAAAAAGAAAGCCAGAAAGAGAGAGCTTTCTGGATGGTTAAGGGAAGCAAAAGATACCGAAGACGAAATGGCTAAATGAGGAGTTAATTAAAATTGCTCCCTCAAAGAATTTTTTTTTTTCCCGGTAGTGGGCAAGGAAAATCCTCATGCTGCGCAATAGAAATATGATATCTTTTTGGTTCATTGGCCTCACAGCAGGCTCACTGATGAATGCTTCCTTAAAAAGGTATTTTCTTCTTTTATCCACCTGCAGGATTTTACAGCCTTTGTTTTAATATAAAGTGCGCCACACAACCCAACCGCGATGTTTAACGTGTGCATGCACGGTTGCGAGCTGACATATAGAACGAGGAGAAACCTGCAGGATTTCCTCTAAACTTGTGTTTGCGTTTTATTTGACAAACAATTAGAGGTGTAGCTCACAGTCAAGCCAGCGAAGCCTCTCTAATCAGGTAAAAAAACCAAAAAAACAACAACAACACTGGCAGGAAAGCTTTCCGATCCAACCCACGCCGCCTCCGTTTGTTGGAACAAACTATTTTTTTCATCTTTAATCACGCATCTCTTCATCTGTCCACATCGAAGAGCCAATTACGGAAAAGGTGCGCGTGTGTGTTTTTTTTTCCTTGACGTGATTGCTTTGTGTTACCCCAGGCATTTGGGGGGAAATTTAAGAAACAATCCATCGTACATCTCATCACTTTTGAGCAGCGCTCCTGTTGGCCTCCAGGTAATTAGCGCCGGGCCTAGTGGGGGAAGCCAGCGTGGGCGTCCATCGCCAGACGTGATAAATATTGACTTAGTCATACTCTTTCTTCTGCAGAGTTAATTAAAGTGTGGACTGTTTATTTTTCCGGGGCTGCCAACTTGAATTTGATGCCCTGTATTAATCAACACCCACCGTGCTTTCTGTTGCGCACGAGAGCCACCCGCACCCTCTTCAATGGTAAATAACGGGAACGTGGGCTCGCATGAGGACTCGTTGTGCAAGCCAGTGATTTAGACTTTGAGGCTGAGAATAATATTGCAAAGTGAAGTCAGTCTAGTCCCAACTGATTTTGAATTAAAGACTTCAATTTCGGGTTAAGGCTGAATAACTACCATGTGGTAAATATCTAACGAGATTAGATCCATAAACAATTAGCTCCATGTAGCCCACGAGGTTGTGTTTTTTTTTTTTCTCTCTCTTTTTAGAAAGCTAATGAAGACTTGACACGTTTAAGAGAAGTGGACCTTTTTAGCTAATTAATAGGATGGTAAGTTTCTTTTGTTCGTTAATCTTTGAAAAAAATTCATACCATTTTACATAACATGGGTGGAAAAGATATTCGTGTGCGAACCATCTTGTTGCATTCTGTGTTTGTGGTGTTTACAGTCAGTTTTTGTTGTCAGATTCCTGTGGTGCTGTTGACATCTTGTGTATATAAAAGGTACCTTCTAAATGCTTCCTCTTTGTTCTTCACTCATGTTCAGACCGGGAGGTGCCTGCGTCTGAACACGAGTCATTTTAACCCTATGAATTTGCATTAATATAAAATGAACAGAGCAAGCCAGCTCTGCCCGTCTACCGTTGGGGGAGTTGATGAGGAAGGGTGTTCAAACAAATCTCAAAGCTACTAGACAGCTGAAGAAGTCGCTTTGTTTCTCCTCGGAAACATCAGACTGCACTTCTTTGCATCTGTGTTTGTTGTTGCTGGGTAATTGAGTTGCACTGCTGTCATGGAGTGACTCATCAGTGGCTCATTATTCCGGCGGCTGTCGGAGGAAGAGGCAAAAACATCAGCCTGCGTTTGAGTGCGGTCATTATAATGGCACCATACCTGGAATCGTACAGGCGAAAAATGTCTCCGGACCCCGTCAGTAAGACGGCCACTCTGTAGTCATTAATTGTAGCACTCACGCATGGCTAAAATATTTAAACAAAAATGTTATGCTATGCTTTTGTGTTTCTATTAATAATTCAGAGGGTCAAGAGAAATTTTAAAAAGTTGTTATTTACGTAGCTTATATTATTTATTTTTTTGAACTTTTGTACTGCAGATTGTAATGGGCTTCAGGGTTATACTCCAAAATGTATCTCAGGGCTTACAAGGAGTCAAGCTATAAGTCAAACGTTTCATTTCCTCCTCTGAAATGTTATCTTAAGCCATCTCATAACCCAAAACCTTACTTCTAATTTTAACAGCGAAATCACACACTGGCTGCAGATTGAAGCTGTGACTGAATGAAGTTAAAAGATAGACTCACAACATCAAAATGCCTTTGTGATAAAAAAGCCCAGGAATAAAAGTGTATGATTCAGGAACTTGATCAGCTAATCAGCTGAATTCCATTAAATCATTCTGTTTTAAGTATTGACGTCATATTAAAATATCAAATACAGTAACTACACAGTTATGGCTTCTAGTACAGTAAACGGTATGAAAAATACATCGTTTATCGAGGAAATGCATATCCGGTGCTCTGCATTAAATATAAATTATGACATAATGGGAATTAAATGCTGTGGGTAAGCTAATATAGGTTAAATCGAAATATCTTTGAGAACTATTTTCCTTTGTTTTTCATTCCTTTCTTTGAACCAAGTCAGGCGAAATTTTCAACCTTTCCAAATTACAGGATGGAACAGAAAATGGAATCAATGTAAATGAAAATAAAAATAAAAACTTGCCAATTTTTAGGACTAACTCGAGCAGCCGAAACACCATTGAGGATGAATATTAAATATAAGTCATTCTTGACCTTGGAAACGAAGTATCACAGTCATTTATATTTATCATTATATGAAGTATGTATTGTCATTTATAGATAACCACTTACAGGATTTGAAGTCTTTCCTGAAGGTGGTCACAAACTTAAAGGTCCCATAATTATTCTCTCTATTTCTTATTTGATTTTAAAGCAGGTGTAGGGGCTTTATAAATACTGTGAAAGTGTCAAAAACACGCAGAAAAGCTCACAGCCGGTGCTCAGCAACTGTGCTGTTTGACAAGCAGTTTGGACGACCACAAGTTTGTGATGTCACAAACTCACGTCATGTGTTCACCCTCAGCACGGTCCCACTGTCCACCATTTCGTGTAGAAGAAAGCACACAACAGTCATAGAACCGTGCCATGGTTCAAAATTATCAACGCTATTCGATGCACCCTGAGATCGTTACCTGAAATGGTCTTACAGTTCGGGCAGAGCACATTCTCTTCCCTCGTCTATGCTAAGTTTCCATTTCTATTCAGTCCTTGTTGGTCCAACACCATTCTCCAACAGTTACAGTTTATATTACTGTACCTCCCCCCCGGTCCTTCTCTAAATCCCCACCACCAGCTTTCCTCATCCCCTTTAGTCATGCGCCATATTCTTTCCTCTCCAGAATGATTCATTTTTCATTTTATCTGGACACTTGGAAAGGAGCTAAATTCCCAGAGAGATTGCTGCCTGTCCTCTCAGAAGACTCCGACTCGCCGGTGGTGGACATTTCTCAAAGGCTGAAGCCATTTTGCAGCATGGTTAATTCATACTTAAGTGCTGGATGAGTGAGGCCCCCTATTAAGTTCTTTGTCAGCGGCCGTCAACACTTCATTTTTTCGGACTCTCAAATATGCACTTATCTTGTTTGATGTGGAGGGATGCCGTTTCGTCCCTGGAGTCTGTGATTAGAGGGCGAGATGTGGAGATAATGGAAGGGAGCAAATGACACTAATGTGAGTTTGTTGGACAAGAAGTCTAAGATTCGCACCACACTCAGACTTCATGTCTCACATTTTCTTTGCCAACAATAATATAACACACAAGTCAAATTGCCTCGTTTTTCAAAGGACAGGTGCTGCATTCCCACCCGCAGTCGGCTGCCAAGACGGCTGCCATTGCACACAAGATCTCCCAGAATGCCTCACCACTTAGACAGGTGTCAGTGCTTAAGCCACGCAGGGAGCAGAGAGCACAAGGTTGGGAAGACGTGGGCAAAAAGACCCTGACATTACTGTTCAAGTGGAATAAGCGAACGATCTGACTCGATCTGATTGGAAACCCGGCGATACTACGTCCCGCCCACCGACTGCACCACAGGCCTGTCAATCAAACAGACACGCTCCTCCCCAAAAAACACAGCTTTTTTAAGCTTATTGTATAATTAACGACGAGATTATTTTCAGATGGAAGGTCAGAACACTAATCTGGAAGAGTGAATTTAGCGAATGATGACTGGAGGATTTTTGGAGCCGACCTCTAGTGGCATTCGGTGGTATTACAGCTTCAGGCACTTCCGCATTGGCCTCATTTTTCAGAGCCGGAAGCTACGTCCACTTTTATAAACAGTCTCTGCCAGCAACACTTGTTGCTGATTGGTTCAACCTTCACGGAGGCCGTGCAAATGCTAATGCCAGCCGAGTTCCCAGACTGTATTCACAGCAAAGAAAACTGAAGCTACAAAATGATATGCAGCTGCCAGGTACAGTCACAGAATAACACTATCAAACATTCAATCGTTCTTCAATGTATTTTTGATATTGAATGTCAGAGTTATGATAAAGAGCAACTGAGATCTCCATTTGTGCCACTGAGTGCCAGTCACTTCAGGTTGTGGATATATCTGCACAGGGGAAATGTACAAAACTCTTTCTCTCTTTCGACTTCTCTTAATACTTTAGTAACATTATTCATACAGATGAAAAAAAAGAAAAACATATTGTACAAGACTTCACCCAGAAAGGATGATTGTCTCACCCTTCTTGTGGGAATCCTTTGCCTTTGGTCATGCTACTCCTGAGACAAGCAACCAGCCACCTGTAGGATTTCTCCCTTGATCAACTGGAGGACAGGCCCCTTTGATACCGCCCCCCCCCCCAAAAAAAAAAAAAAAAAACATTTCACTGCTGCAGACAATACCAGACAGCAGAGTCCCCAGAGAAAAATAAAAAGGAGGGAGATGTGCCGCAAAAAAAAAAAGAAGCATGAACCGTGCTATTTGCATTGACCAGGGAGCTAAATAGGATAATGAGCGTGATCATTCCAGTAGCCGGGGAGGAACTGGACCTCAGCCAGTCGGGGCAGCCTCATTTGCTGGCATCCACCAACCCATTACAGAAAGAGAAAGTGAGCTTCTATCTTTCATGACTTCTCTTTCTGGTCTTTTCTGAGCATACTGCCTCCCCATTAGAGTGCGAGCAGCCAAAGAATTCTTCCTTAGCCCTCCCGCTGCCTTTACTTTTTGCACAGGGGGCCGCCTTCTCGGTCGGTAGTGATCAAGAGGTGTTTACAGGAGAGACAAACAAGGGAGAAACAGTGAGGAACAAACAGAAGGGAAACCAGGATGCTGCTCAGAGAAAGAGAAGTCAAACAATTTTCTACTGGCTGCACAGCAGACGCCACAGTTCAAACAGAGTGCAAATTTGAAGTAAAGAAGTCACTTTGCAAAATGCCCAACTTTTGAGAAGCGTGACATGTCCTCAGAAAGCACCAGGTATATCTCACCATCAAAGTGAGAACTTTAGCTGTGGACTGCTCTCCCACAAGCACTTTTTTTTTTTTTTTAAAGCATAATGCGGGTTACAACTTTAGTGTCTGTTCTCCAGTTTCATCCTATGACCTCTCCCGGCTATGATATTGTACTTCTCAACGTAATTATTGTGGTCTGACAGTGTGGCATTTGACATGACATTTATAGTGCACCTTTCCAAGCAAAAGGCAAAAAGGGCTTTACTGCAGTAAAACAGAAAAAAAAAAAAAAAGTCCTGTATAAAGCAACACTTCAAACAATTCAAGATGAACTAACATCTATGAAACTAAAAAAGTTTCATAGTTAAAGACTAATTTTAAAAGATCTTCACAGGCAGACTGTGGCAGAGTGTGAGGGCTTTAAAAATGGAGGCTCATATGGCAATAACAGTTCAGCATCAAGATAACTACAGTGTGGAGTGGGGACGTCCCACAAGGTTTTTTGCATCATTTAAAATTGAGTATCTCCAAATGCAGAGTCCTGATCCTGAGTATTAAAATCAATTCAATGTATATGACAAAATGAATAGATCTGTAATGCAATAAGAAACTATTGCCTGCATCCAAGCTGTTTATTAATACTTTTTGTTAACAAAGTAAACATGCAAAATATATATATATTTATGACAAATCCATTTTTAGTGCAACGCTGATTATTTATTTTTTGGTACAAAATAACCAAGTTTCGACATCTCAACCGCAACTACTTTCAATCACAACACTTTCCATTTTAACTGCAGACTTTTCAGGCCTTTTTTTAATTGCTGAATATAATATGTAGCATCTTAAAACATGAATGAGGACACTGATACTGAGGGTGGAGAATTTGGAGCCACCCATGGGTGCTTCAACAGAATACACAGGACGGGCTTTCATGCACATTTGTGCCGTGAACTTGAGACAGGAGATCTGTGTCTCCTCTAATAAGCAGAAAAGAAACACTAACTATCGTGCTTTACATTGTAAAACTGCCCACTCGTGACTCGACGGCGTGAGTGTTACTTCCCGTGACCTTCCCCTTCCCGGCTCGAGACGAGCCGAGACGGCACAGATCACGCTGCCGAAACTCGTCACTCCGACGTTCGAAACCGCGTTTCGTCCCGTCGAGGGTCTTTGGTCTGAACCGGGCTTCACGTTCACAATCACAACAAATAAAAATCACAATTACACCTTGTTATAATTGCCAGAGAAAAAGTCACTGTGTTTTGTCGAGTGCCGTATCAAATTAGTTGTACTGAATGCAGCCTCACGAAATGCTTCACAGGCTGTTGTGATGCTTTCACTTTCGATTTTGACATATTTCCACGCTGCAGACGTTTCAGCTGCATGTGTTTCAGCTGCATGTCTGCCACGTGTCAGAGAACACGTCTGCACAACTTACGCCCTTCTGTTCATGACTCGAGAAAATAGTTCTTTATAGTCGATATCAATCCTTTCAAAAAAAATACCTTGATCGATCCAAATACCGATCATTGTCAGCTCGAGACATTCCTAGCAAAGAGACTCGGGTGTAATCTGGTCACATGTCACAGTTGCGGTTTCAAGATCTTCGATTAGATGAATTGAAGACACGTATGATGCCTTCAGCGTTCCTGGCAGATGTGACGCTTTGATCTGCTCGTCCAATCTAGAAATACTGCAGCGCATAATGCTCATAAAACTACAACTTGTTGTTTTTACACATTCATTTTTATGTAGAATAAACAAGCGTGATACACTTGGTGATAAGTAAACTTCAGACGCTCATTATTTGACGCTGTCGGATCGAGCAACGGTGGTAATTCCCTCTTCAATTCAGACGTTTATGCTAATCTAAGCTAACAATAGACATGAGAATGATTTTCGATTTTCTCATCCGAGTCACAGCAAGAAGTCAATAGGTGTCTTCCGTATAAAAAGAATGAATAGAAAAAAAATTCACAGATCTGGATGCAGCTGCTCAGAAATATTTCAGCCATTTGTTTACAGCGTTTCTGACCAGGTGACTGCTTGTGTTTATCAGAAGTGCACCTTTACCTGTCACACGGGGTTAGGCAGAGGCATGACAAGCATGATAAGGCAGAGCTTTTCTACCAGGATCGGTGTCGTCTCGCTCTGTGACCTCAAACTGAGGGCGATCCTACGACGTGGACAAGGGGAAGGCAGACTGCAGGATCAAATGAAACAGACAAGAGGAGAGAACGAGTACAGAGGGGAAAAGAAAAAAAAAAAAAAAGAGAAGAAGGAGTAAAGAGCAGGAACAGAGACAAGGAATCAAGAGCTGTGCGAGCGAGTCGTAGGCCAGCGCGTGTAGGTCATCTGCTTGCTCTTTTCGCCTGCTTTAAAAAAAAACATACAGAGGAAAATGAGAGGGAAATGGGAAATAAAGAGACAGCGGAGGGGGAGAAGTGATGGGACAGGGTGTATGCAGGTGACAAGCTGCCACGGGGAGAAAAGAACAGGGGTTTCACCGATGCTCTGCGGGGTGAGAGGCCTCGTCTGACACTGGAGCAGCAGATATGGGAGCTGACAGGTCGAGGGGGGGAGGGTGGGGGGGAGGGTAGAGGGGGATGAAGGCAAAAAAAAAAAAAGAAAAAAAAAAAAGAGGGCTGGATTCCTGCTGAGGATGAGTCCAACAACTCTGACATGACACTTCCAAAAGCTAATTTAGCGCCGCTGAGAGATGATGTGTCAGGTTCGGTGCACCTCACTGTGCTGCGTCGTATGGAGACACTGATGTAATTACACTTCCATACAGGACAGCTCGAAGCCTGCAGCGGGGCTTCTTTTTTTTTCTTTTTTGTTTTTGCATTCATATAATCCTTTTGTGTTGAAAGGTTTTTAAACACAGACCTGTCAACGCTGAATTTTACATTTGATTATACAGTAGTCAGAGCGCGTCGTGGATAATTGGCACCCACCGTTGATGTTCAGATGAGAAAGTGTTTCGTCCTCCCAAGTTTCTTTTCTCCCGCCGACGTCCTCCTCCGCGGACTCCCGGACCGTGGCGATATTTCATGAACGAATCACAAATTAAGGAGCATTTGTTAATCAGACCCTTCGCCAAAGCGAGACTCCTCCCTGTGGGCGATGCGTTTCCCCATTTTCTCTTTCCCCTCTCATTTGATCACTCTTCCTCTCGCCGTCACCTTGAATCCGTGGACGCGGTGGGCTCCTGGGGAGGCAGGGAGCGGGATGCAGGGTAATGAATCGGACCGCGAGGGGTCACAGCACCACCAACACCAATTCTCATCCACGGTAATGAGCCGAGGTCAGCGGAGTGGAGGCGACGGGTGAAACAAACAGGAGAAACAACATCGGGCTGCAGCATCGCCACTCCCCAGCCAACCTCATTAACTGGGCATCGACCCCAACTACCGCCTCGGCCTTTACACACACACACACACCTACCTGAAGGTGAGGACTGAGCCCACTTTAATTAGTGCAGCTATTAGTAGCCTCCTGCACTGAGCTCCACCTGCTTCTGTCATTTAATGCTGACATATAAAAGGATCTTTGGCTTAACCATCACATTCCTCCACAAGCTGCTGCATTTCGCTTGTATTTTTCCGGGTATACTACTTTTCTTTAATTTCCTTTGTCCCTGAGTTTTGTGAAGGATAGAATAAAGCTGGGAGAGATCATGACGATCAAAGAGATTATCTCCAGAAATAACATGGAGTATAGAGGTTAATACAACCCTATTTTCTTAGTATTAAGAAAATAAACTCAGGCACTGCCTCGAGGAAGTTTTCTCTCAGGAAATGTCTCTGCCGTCCACTGTGGGGCACCCTCAAGCAAACCACTTCATTCCCAGATGTTCCAGTGGAGCTCAGTAGCCAACAAATCACACGATGCCAGTGCTGAGGAACTTCTAGGTGCAAAGTGGAGCCAGCCATTCCTCGTAAAACTACATTAGAGCTCTGCAAATTTATTCACATATGTTTGGAAGTTTTAAAATGAATAAAACAGTTGGCACCACTACACGCTCTCATTGGACATTGCTAACCGCCTCCTATATCTGACTCCTTTCAGGGGTCCCGACCACAACTGTGGATTATTATCCGTTTGAATAAAATGAAACGTATGAAAAATTGTCGCAGCACTTCAGACAAATCCTGAAAGGATGTTGACCAGCTTCTGAATGGCTTGAATCTTTGATATGTGTTTTTCTTCTTAGGTCTCAAAAGGCTTTTGATTTGTGTCCACTGCTTTCTTTTTTCACAGCACATTTCAGTTTTCCTGCTGCTTTTACATAAACTACTCCTCCCTCAGCATAGACTTGTTTTCAAGTTGCCAAAACTGTTAATTCTTGAAATGCCGCCATGTCGGTGCTTCAGTGAAACGATTGTTGTTAAATGACATGAGGCAGCAAAATATACACACGAATGGAACTGAAATTCCATTCAGCGAACGATCGTTTCGCTGTGTTGAACCCAATTTATTAGAGGGTACTCATAAAACATACATAACCATCTTACTAAAGCTATAATTTTACAAGTAATTTTCTTCAACAGGGAAAAACACTACATCACGTCATTTGTGACAGAAAGAATTGGACATTTCCAAAAATCCCACCGGCAAACAGCATTGCTGGATGCAGCTCGCTAGCTGGACGGGTCGCATAACAGTCTGTTAACAACTGGAAGAGTCTCTGCAGTACATTCAACGACAACAAAGAGACACAGAGGATGAAGAAACACAGATCGGAGATGTACCGGAGGAACATGTGACCAGAAGAGGTGCCGAGTCTGCTGCTTGGAAGGTTTTTGGGAATTTAAAAGTGTCTATGCATAGATTAAAATGATATTATATTCGATGTACTTCAGAAGAAGCCGGTATGAAGCTACATAAAAGTATTTGTTATGCAATAAGAAAAAAACAAAGTTACATACTGTGAAACCAGCCAGGATCTTAAAGAACAAGGTGCTACAAGTTTTTTGGTCATACTGCGAAGACCTTAACATAAACTGAAAAGCTCAAGTTAAAAACCAAAAAGGGGTAAAAAACTATCAGTCTTCTGTACATCCAAGTTGACTTTGCATTATATCCAATATATAAAATATCCAAGTTACTGTTGTACAAAGTGTGAAAGACGTCACTTTCTGAACAGTTAACGGTTCCCAGGGAAATACCTACAGCCAAGTTTTTGAACAATAACAAAGGTTTTTTATAAGTTTGTCATGTTTTTTTTTGTTGTTTTTTTTACAGCCTCCCAAACCTCTCTTTACCTTAAATGCCTGTCTGTCATCGACAGAAAAATGTATTATACCACCCAGCTTTAGGATGAAAAAGTAGCACAGAGAACACTGGAGACCAGATTCCTCACGCCTCTCTTCTTCTCAAACTCCACAGTTCTTCACAGATGGAGTTAAATTATGCAGCACAAACTGTCTGCATATAATGTTCACAGAGTGAGGGGGAGTGTATATCGAGCTCTCATTCGCTCACTGTCTCCCTTTCGTTCTGTGATGGGAGAGCAATTCACACTTTGCAGCTGGGCTAAAAAAAAAAAATCATCTTGGAAATGTATTTGACACAGTGATAAACTAAAATTTACCACACCATCGACAGTAAAGTTAAAAACACCTCCCACGAGCGGAGATGAGGGGTTAGCTGCGTGTTTTTTTTTTCAGATTAGCTGATCATTATGAGCCAACGTGATACAATATACTTCCTCATTTCAAAAATAGCGACACAGATGGAAACCAGCAGAGGATCCTGACTCTCTACATTTGAAATTTAAACCACTTTGATATGGATTTCAATCACATGCTCATATTCCACTGTTTTTTTGTTTTTTTTCTCCCTCCTATCACCGAAGCCTCGCCAGAGGACAGGACGCGGCCCGCTCGGCAGCTCAGATATCCTCCGAATGAACGCGAGAGGGTTTCGCACCACTGAAAAAGTTAAAGAACAATTGCTAAAAAAAAAAAAAAGACAGACCGATTATCTGCTAAATGTCATGTTTCTCTGAATGAGTCACAGCGTTGACTTTCTTGCCCGTGATGGCTACCGATAACGCCGTGCAAAATCTCAGCACCCGGAGCACATTTGCATTCTAATAAGAGACCGACTTCCTGTTCTCGATTCTGCTCGTTTTCTTTTTCTTTTCTTTTTTTTTGTCCCCGTTTTCAAACTTTTTCAGACAGAAAAACAAATTGCGTTTCAAGTCGAGACAGAGAGGTGATAATCTTGAGCGATCAGAACAAGTCGTTCACCGCGAGGAGCTTATGTTTTATTTCTTTACTTCTCCAGTGGCTTACAGCTGCTATAAAAAAAAAAAAATCTCTCCGCTCCACATGGTTCAGCATTCACTGTATTCCTACATGGCCGGTAGTGAAGTGTCGTGCCAAGCTAAACGGTGATCTGTGAGGAATTTGCCAAAGAAAAAAAAAACAAAAGAAAAGGTCATTTTTATGCCTGGTTAAGTAGCTGCATGATTTAACATATTGCAGCAGACAGGCTCATTGTGCTCAATAAAGTTATGTGTCCACAGCAGGAAGCCCTACAGGTGGAATTTATAAAGTGCTGGTGGAAAATAATCACAGCTGCTGGGATCTGTCAGATGTAACGGGTTGACGAAATGAAAGGGTTTGTGGGCAGAGTGCTGGGTATGACTTACTTTTATGAAAATCCAGTCAAATAAATTGTCCAGTCTTTTTAAGAGTCATGTACAAGCATACTACACTAATATTAAAAATGTCTTTAAATAGCTTAAGTAAAGGCCAAAACTTTATGAACCCAATATTTTTTTCCCTCCTCAAATTATTGTGACTCACGCACCCTCGAGTCTAATTTCCGGTCAATTTTTTTTCTGTTTTGATTTTGGCGCTCAAAGGTCAGCGAGAACGAACATGTACAGCAGTGAAGCGTGTCGCTTGTGCACAAACGCTGGCGTGACTGACAACGCGGGAGTTGCCAGCGAGTCGTCACGAAATCGGTGGCAAAAAAGTGCAAAAATCGATTTCAGTCAAGATTCAACGATTTTCCCAAAGAAGTTTGTCAAAGTTGAAAAAGTTGGCTGTTATCTAAGTGAAGACAGACTCGACATGACTACAATGACAATATATTATCTTAGCATCCAGCAAAAAATGAACTTCCATGATGTCTGACATTTACGTAAACGTCAGCAAACACGGCAAAACTCTTAATTCGAGTCTTACAGAGAATTTTGAGTTCCGACGTCGTGAATACCACAAGGGGGCGCTGTTCAAATGGACTCTTCTCGTGCAGGCAGTAAATACAACCCCACATTTACCTGTTTGGGTTTGCCCATTTAAAAACAAGCACACAAAGAGCACATTTGATGTCTATGGATAAAAGAGAAAATAACATGAAAGTATATGAAGACTTTAAATATTCCAGGGGGTTAAATCAAATTCAGCAGTGTGACAAATAATGTGACAATAATAATGTTTGGTGCATCCTTAACCCTTCACCTGAATAAAGATGTTGTTTAAACTTTGTGCTTTAACTCCCCTATCACCTAAAACAGCATCTCACTGCTTAAAATGACTTATTTTCACAATCGGTTGTAAAACATAATGAGTTTTAACATCATGAAAGTATCTCAAGGAGGTCGTCGACTGGATGATCTAACAGGATGTCGAAGCTTGCCAACGCTGGTTCCTTTTAAATAAGGTGACCATCTTGTAAATTAAGTTCAGCTAATTTCTTTGCAAACTTAAATTATGCTGACTGGTGCGTTTTGGTCCATCTGTTGGGGGGGTGATGCCAGGGGATTTAAAACACTCACGGGGCACTACAATGTACTGACAAATGGGGTTTTTTTGTCTTTCGGCTACGCAAGGCCGGTTATTAAAATGATAAAATGCAACATTTTCCCATGTTATTGTCAACTAATTGTAGGTTTGATTGATTACACCCCTCCAATTGCTCCAGACTACCCTTCCCTGGTTTTGGACCAAACACGTTTTGGATGTCTACACAGTGAAGTGCTGATAATTTATTTTTTTAAATATAACAAAACCTCTTACAGGCTGGATTCCACCGGATCCGTTTGTGGTACATCATCGTCTAAAGACATCCGCCCAGGTCTCTTTTCCAACAGCTTACGATTACCTGTTCATGTCTGCTGCAGCTGTTTTATTGCCACTGAATTGTTGCCCTGTGTGCATTTTTCTCTACTACCACCTCCACCTGCACCACCACCTCCACCTTCACCACCCCCCCCTCCCACACACACACACACACACACACACCTCTGGACTCCGTTTTCCCAGGGCCTCTTGGGTAATTTGCATTGATCACTCCCTGCGCTCTCATTTGCTGCCCAGTACGCTTTACAAGGAGTAATGAGTTGCAAAGCCTTGATGCCAAAATAAACCTCACGTCACGCAGACATCCTCGGTGAAAGGTCTCATCTGTTCTTTGCCTTGAACAGTAGAACTTTAGTAGCTTAAAATGGCACTTACTGATAGCACTTTGTAGTTTGGCTTTCTGGAAGAAATTGTATTTTCTTGATTCTTGTTGTTCTGGGTTTTGTACCCTCATGGTTGAAATGCACTTGTTGTAAGTCGCTTTGGATAAAAGAGTCAGATAAATGAAATGTAATGTAATCTCGTGTTTTATTTGGCCTCGTATTGTCTATGGGCCTTTTGTTCAATTATTTTCTATTGTATTTATTGTCCCTTTGTATCGTTGTTTTGCCTAATGGTTGTGCCGCTACTGCTGACTGTACAACAAATTGCCCCCTACGGGGATAATAAAGACATCCTTGATCCTTGATCTTTCTTCGTGTCATCGTTTCATGTCTCCTTTGTGGCAACAATGCACATTTGAGGCTAACACTGATTAACAGACAAATACGCTGCAGCTGCTGAGAGCACATGGGATGTCCCGCGATTAAAATAAAGCTCTCACTTTGAAGAAATTTGTCTGTGAGCATCAAATGCAAGCAAGATCTCCCCCTCCCCACTCCCCCAGATCTATCTCACCGTTAATGCCGTTAAAGCCACTGAGAACTGAAAATAGCCGAGTAATTACTGCACAAAAGTGATTATTGATGATTCATCAGGTTTGTCGTTCGCAAGATGAGAGTGTGTTTAAATACAGAGATGTGATGTACATCTATCGATGACCTGCTGGTCAGCTGGCCTGTCTGTGAGAGCACGTGTGTCCTACTTAGTGTAGGACCGCCACATTCGATATATTTGGTATATATCGAATGTGGCGGTCTCCACTTACTCATCAGTTCATCCGCTACATTTTTTTTTTTCTCATCTTCCTATTAAGTGAACAAAGGTTTGTAATTGCAACAGCAAATTATTGTGTGATCACTCGAGCCGTCTTCTGAGCCGCTGTGCGGCAATTAATTATAAATTCATGTTTGTTATAGTGGTTCCAGACAAAAATAGGAAGAGTGTTTTCATTAATATTTAATTAAGGAAGCAAGAACTTGTGGGGACAATTATTGTTGATGGACAGCGAAGCACTGAATCTGTGTATATGAACCAACTAAAACAGTCTTTGTACAATGCCTGGTAAGAAGATGTAACTACTTGCTAATTTAAATGGGTTAAAATTCAATTAACCCTCTGAACCCCATGAAGTTTCTTCTCCTGTCACATTTGTACTCACAGTGGGTTCATTGTTCACTGCACCTCTATGGAAACGGCACAATCACAGCTCGAAGTAAGGAGAACTCAAAAGTAGGTTTTGTGCAGTGTAACAGTTAAAATGCCATAAATCATAAAAGGAAAATAAACCTGAGTTGAATTTCTTTGATAACCTATTTTACAAAAATTCAAATAGGATGGAGTTTATTTAGACAACATTTTTTCCAAGTGCCAACAGGTGTTAACAATACTGGGAAAAAAAGAGAGGGGTGGGAAAGGGATAAGATTTTGGTATTTTTTTTCTGACATGATTAGTTGAAGGAACTTCCAAAGATAGTTTCTAATTGTAAAATTTCTGGCAATGGTGTAATTGTAAAGAACATGTCCAACACTAGTTGCATTAACATCAAAAGGTACTCAAATAAACAGAAAATCAGCACATTAAATGCTGAAGCGTGTTTCCATCACAACAATGATGACAACATTCACAGTTGGTTCATCAAGACGAGCAGTATGTGACACTAATTCTCTGGTCAGCTGCCATTAAACTGTAGTTTTAGTTCAGTTTGGGGCCCCAAATAATGAAGTTTGCTCCTACCTGTAATCCAAAATGGAAAATCCAGCGTCCAAATCCACGAAGCGGCTCCTCTGATCCAGATGCAGCAGCTGTGTCCGTCCTTGTGTCTCCACGGTTGTCCTCTCTTGACGATAACATTTTTTTTTTTTTTTTAAATCCAACCTGCATAGTAGACAGTTAGTTTCAATTAATGTCCTATTTTTAACAATGTTCAGATTGTTTCCAGTTATCTCAGAGTCCTTTAAAACTATCACGACCAAAATATTCACCCAAAAAAATGCCACTATGTTTTATGCAACAGGGTGTTATGGGAATTGCAATATAAAAACTAAAATTGAATTTGACCGTTTTCTGTTTGATTTAAGGGGTTTTACACAGAGACTTTGAGAGAGGATAAAACATAATACATAACAAAATGGATAATATGGAGAAAAAGAGAATTACATTTTAGTAATGAATACAAACTTTGTTTTTAATGTTACTTTTTAATGTCATTTTCTTTGGCAAAAATAATCTGCAACATGAGATATGAAGTGGACCAACTGTTTCTTATTATAACAGCAATACAGAGAGAGCCAAATAAGCACAATATGATCAAATAAAACAGAATCAAATTAAATATTCATGTGATTCAACAGGAGAACAAATGGGAAAGTAGGGAAAGAAATAAACTGCTCTATGAAATAAAGATTTTATGTTGCTGTTGTGTTTCATCTCCTAAAAACATGCAATTAATTTAAATTGGCTAATAAGTTTTGCTGCCAGACATAATGCAACCCTGATTTTTTTCGCCAACACAAAGGCAACTTTAGATTGAAAATGATTACTGTCGCATAAAGATGGAGGTTGTTTTTCCGAAACAAAATCCACTTTTTGGCTCAACGTTAAGGGAAAGATGAACATTCAAAAGGACGAGAAAAACATCTGAGATTTTTTTCTGACCTTAACCCCCCCCCCCAAAAGAGTACTCCACCTGATTTAGCATTGCACTCATGTAACACTGCACTCACGATGTACAATCACATGGCACTCCCCAGGAACCATAAACAGACTTTGATGTGTGAAATCAGTGGGGTTCCTCTTTAACAAGTATATGAAACACGGCCCAGATCTCCAGTTGTCGAAATCCTGTGCTTTGTGCACATATACACTCTTATCTTATATTCTGATCATGATGATGTTGGACCTCCTGGAACACAAGAAACGCCAGGAGCTGTAGCCAAAAAAAAAAAAAAGATAGCACAACAACAAGAATCTGCCCCTATTAACCGGCATAGAAGAAAATCCACCCCTTGTTTTATATATATATATCTATATATATATATATATATCTTTCTATATATATATAAAGCTTTACAAAACTGTTCAGCTGCTAATAGTTTGTTGCCTCTAGTGGACCACAGGTTACAAACATCATCCTCCAGACACCCTCAGCAAAGTGCCCTGTCGTCCTTCAGACTCAGAAACCTTCCAAACACGTTGAACTGAAGCTGACACTGCAAAGTAAAAACATCATTAAAAAAAAAAAAAAAAATTTACAGCAGTGTTCGAAAGCCACACACAATCCCGCCTGGCAGATCCGAGTGACACAATAGGGGACTGCTCCATATGGTTCATCTTAAATATGCTGAATTAGATATATAACACAGCCTCGTAGCATTTTGTGCCGTGAGCACAAACCGAAAAATGCAGCTTACTGTATGCGGTCTGGATGTGAATATGTTAAGAGTGCCCCCCCCTCCCCCTGCTACAAACTGGATTATGTGAAATTGGATACGCTGTTTTCACCTGTTTGTCACATTATTAAGATTCCTTTAAATTCAGACAGGCAAAAAATGCCCGCCTGCCACATGTGTTTGAAAGAAAGACAGAATGTGCTGCTGACTGGTACACAGTCTGGAGTGATTTTTGGCTCATATGGAGGACTAAATCATGCAATAAAATAATATGTCATTATTACTCCAGGTGGTAACAGTTACGCTCAGAGGCTCTGCACACACACAACTTTATTTAGGAAATGTAAAGACAATTACAATCACACAGATTTATTGCGGTTTGGGTCTTCTGCTTCTCCTCTTTTGTTGAATTTTGGTGTTTTGCCCGTTTAACTTAACCCCCCCCCCCCCCCCCCCCCCCCCCGTCCCTCCCAAACACACTGATTTATGAGGTTTATTTTCTAATCAATGACGGTATTATTTTCAGATGGACCTCCAGAAAATGTATAAGAAGGCGGGACTTTAATTCAAACCAAAATGGCCCATGGAAATTGTTTTTATTGGCTATTATTTCATGAGACGAGTTGAATGGGAGTCTATGCAGCTGAAGGCTTTTTTGGAGCCGACCTCTGGTGGCACTCGGTGGTATTGCAGTTTGACGTTACAGTTTATGCCTGAGTTTTTGCTGCATTGTGTGTTTTGTGTATCTTAAATTCATCCCCAGACTCTCCCTGATATCTTTTGTTCGCCTAACAGAAGCATACTCCTGATTTTGTGTGCAAAGTATTTGTTTGCTCTGAGCTCCTGACTCCGGTGTTGTGCGTTTAGCGCCTCTTCTCTTTCTCCTCTGGACGCATCAAGATTGATGTCTAAAAATAGAGTACAGTGTCGGTTCCACATGAATTTTTATTTTGTTTTGCCTGCATGAAAGCTGCTGTTGGACTAAAGTGTACAGTGAATCATGCAAACACTCATACGCCATATGGCCAAAATTATGTGGATGCGTGAAAATAACATTCCCCTCTAATACCTGTGGGTTTTAAATCTCTGGCAATGATTTTCAGAAGATTTTGAAGCGCAGTTGCAGAAATCTGCTCCCATTCAGCAGCAGGTACATTAGTGAAGTCGGTCACTGATATTGGTCGAGAGGACCCGACTCCCAGGGCTGGATTTAAAATCACTGTTCTGTCCGGGACGGTAAAGATCACGTTGGGGGGGGGGGGGGGGGGGGGGGGGGGGGGAAGAGACAGTCATAATAACGCAGCAAAGCACTTCATCCAAAACACTGCCACAAAGATAAAAGCATACTAAAGAGAAGTCATTGTATGTTGTAGCTTTAAGATTTCTGTTTTGTAGACACTAAAAGCAACAATTTAACCATGAAAAACAGCCCCAGACCAAAAGAGACACAAAAGAATGAGGTCGTGCTTTTCTGTACATTTTCCGTTGTCTCGCATTCAGCTACATTTTTAAAAACTCTTGTGTTTTTGGTCAACTTGGAAGGTCACAATCACATCCAACGTCTGTTTTCAGGTGTGTTGTTGATGGAAATTGGGAAAAAACATTTTACAGGAAGGAGAAGCCAAACCTACGGAGGTAGAAGGAAAAAAAAAGTCCCGGTTTGCAGAAAGAGGAGCAAAAACACAAGGAGCAGGCAAAAATATCCAAAAACCAGGAAACAAAATCAAAGTCAGAAACAACACTAGGAATAACACGAAGAACATGCTAGACAACGTGAAGACACGAGGGAGAACAAAGACAATCTGGCAACTGGAAGAAAGAAAAAAGAAAAAAAAGACAAATATATATGTATAAATACAAAAACCAGCACAAAAACACAGGAAGTAAAACAACCAGACACATAACGGGTTATAAAATAACAGGAAACAACACTGCGCCTGATTTTCCGTCAGCACACTCCCTCTGAATCGACTACTCTTTAAGCCAGCGGTCATTTAATCAGATCCTGTTTAAAACATGGAATAAGACTACAAATGTGTGTGAGGTAACGGTATCACTTGATTGTCCCCCCCAAAAAAAAAAAAAATCACTCAATTCGAACGACCTGCTGAACTGGCCGACCTCCTCTCGCTGCTCGTTCGGACGTGTTTGCACAATCCGAATATTTAATATCTCCTCTGTTCTGCTTCTGCTTCTGTGTCCTGGCAGGCCTTTAAAAACCTGAGCACTGAAGCACGTCGGGACAAATAGGCTCTTTTAATCCGGGCCTTTTAATTCTCAGCCTAACAACTACTCCGGCGACATGTCATATAATGATCACAGGGTCACTGCAGCACTTGTTAAACAGTATAGCCACATCCAGGTATGTGCTCGTTCGGCTGTCGCGCCGATCATTAGTTTCCCCGTGAATAAGCGTAAACGCTCAATGTGTTTAAGTGTGAGAGAGATAATGGCCTGGCTGCTAATCTGATCCTGTTCTGTGCACGTGGATGATGTGTTCATCTGACAAAGCTTCTCTCTCTCTGCTGCTTCCCTCTTGCAGGGCTCTCTCAAGAAAACAGAGGATAAATAAAAAAAGAAAGAAGAGGGGGGGTGCGGGAGGGGGGGGGGGGGGGAAGAAAAATCAATGAGCCACATCTAGACAGACATGAGCTATTTTCACACAGATTGTTATTCTCTGCTGGTATTTACAAAACTTCCAAAGACCACAGTGGGTCTAAACTATGAGCCCAATTATGGTTAGCCTGTTAAATCCTTTGCCATTGATTTCTTTTCAGGGCTCCGTGTGCCGGTCGTGATGTGGGTGTGCTGAGCTGGAATCAGTTTCCCTCCCCGAAAGACTCTGAAATGGAAAGCCTTGTTTCAGCCTCCCTGCACCAAATTAGATTGCGTCCTTGTGTCAAGGGGAGTTGTTTGTTTTTGTCGAGTTTCTCTTTGTTGAAAGGTCAAATGAGCAGGCCTAGGATTGTCCCGCGCAGCCTTTTGTCACACATTATTTATGGGTATTCCACAACGGATGGGTACAGCAAAAAAAAAAAAAAGGCCTGGGCTATACGGTTGCTATCAGGATACAAGGCTGTTCCCTCTCTGCCAAATGGCATTTGGGGACGGGTCCAAAAAAAAAAACGGGAGCGAGTCCACTAGACCGCAACTGTAAGTGGAAAAATGTATGAGGAAGAAGCGGTACAGAAAAGCTGTTTATGTTTGTGTGATCTTAAGTTTAAAATACGATAAAGGCTAAAGACAGTTTGGCACAGCAGATGCTGACTGGCTGTTTATTTTTTTTCGCCCCTCTGCAGCTGAGACGGCGATGGAATAAATCAGTGTCAAACTCGGAGCTAATGTGAAACATGTGATGGTCAGTGACGGTATGACTGATGACTGCATTATTGAGCTATAAACTGCGGGTCCCAGTTTGACAATAGTAATGTTGTGCTTCCTGGACAGATTTTTGTCAGCCGTGAAAGGAAGCTATACGTCAAACTGTACTATATCTACAGGATGTGCTAAAGGTAGGGGTGGGAGGGGGGGGACATAGTCTTTATATTCATCATTCAGGAGAGTGACGTTTTATTCTCAGGTGGAAAAAAAAAGGTAAATAATCAATCATTGTAAAGATCACATGCCGATAACAATTCGCACCTGATCTGATATTATGTTAACTCCGTAATAAAATCTCCATTCATGTGAAAACAAAACCTGAAAACGAATCATTTTGTAAATGATTTCAACGGGATGGTTAAATGAGGATTGAGAGTAATACTTGAAAGAAATGCACATTGTTTCACACGTTTGATAACTAATGAAAATGCTGTGAATTAAACCGATTCCATTCAAAGATTGAGTTTGCTTTGAGCTGTTTGATCAGATATATTTTTGCATGCACTGCTAATATTTTTGGAGAGCAACAAAATGCTTTTATTACATTTTCAATTAACATAAATGTTCTGCAAAGTTGTGAAAAATTAAGAATTAACTTTTGATTATTTTTTTTTTCTTTTCCTGTAATACGACAACAAAAGCATAATTAATGATTTTATGGTTGTTTCTGCAACTCAAAACATCTATTTTAAGTTCAGCAAAGATGATCTGCTTCGCTAAAAATGGACAAAAACAACCGAGGCATGACCTTAATGTAAACATGCACGATGATGAGCTCCAGTTCATGATATCGTAGTCCTCCGCTTCTGTGCAGCACAAAAGAAATGCACAAGTCAGTAACATTTCCCTCTAAAACTTATTAACATTCGGCCTGAGGACAGGACACAGGGCTACGATTTACACAGTGAATGCTGCTTTTGCATGAAGAAAGCAGTAATATCCTCGAGGTATTGCAATTTTGAATGTGCTAATATGCAAAATATGTGTAGGACATCTCAAGTGAAGTTCAAGTGATTTTTGGGGAGGAATAGTGCGAATAGCAAATGTGTCTCCGGTCGGTATATATTCCATCTGAGCTCTTATTATAGCCATTAGTGGGACAAGTATCCCTGCATATGTCAAAGGTCTGAGCAAGCTGGAAAAATAAGTGGCACATAGTTGTGACAGTGAAAACCATCATTTTCACTATTTGCCTGCTTCATTGAATTAAAAAAAAAAAAAAAAAGGCCAGCCGACGCCCTTTCATCCGGGTGGGGGGGGGAGCAGGGTCGAGAGGAGCTCAAGAGAAGACACCCTCGGCCCTCTTCTTCCGCCCCCTGCGGTATCTTCAGAGCGGCCGTGGTGGTGGTGGTGGGGGGGGGGAACAGGGATCACGAGGGTGTGGAGAGATCGAGAAATAAACCATATTGGTCTGCATGTTAGAAGGGCGATAAATGACATAAATCTTGCGTGCCAGTCGACATGCGATAACGGGTTATAGCGGGGGATTTTTATACGGCGAGGGGAGGGGGAAAACAGAGCGCAAGAGGCCCTGAGAATTCAGATAATTATTTCCGATAAGGTGGAAATGGGAAAAGGGTAAGTTGATAAGCGCAGGCAGGGTGACTGAACACTGTTGACACTGATATTCTCCTGCATGACCAAAGACTTTTCCTGCCTTCCTGTGGAAGAAAGGTCGAGCTGCTGCGGGGGAAACGGCTCTTTATAACCAGCAGCATACGTATGCAGCAGATTCACAGCCTGTATCTGTAATCTTGCATCATTTGAAAGAGGAAAAAAATAAATCTGTCGTGTTCCCGTGAATGTTTCATGAGTGGCCATTTAGCCGAGCCGATACTGACGGCGAGAGTGTTAAAAAAAAAAAAAAAGAAAAGAGAAGAGCTGATAGAAACAGAGCGAGTTGAGCATAAAGGCAAAAGACAATGAGAGCGGCAAATATTTCGAGTTCATTCCATGTTTGAAGAAAAAGTTGATCACTTTGGTTGACGGGGGGGGCGGGGCGATCAAAACGTTCCTGTTGCACGTGAACACAACGCAGCACAACGAAGGAGGAAGCTATAACCTGCGTGAGTAAGTATTCAAAGCTGCTCTTGAATTGCAACTCAAAAGCACCTCGCCCGACTTCCTGAAGCATTTCAAACGTGAAGTCGATGAGCACTCTCTGCACAGGACGCATATTGACCAGTGGTCCAAAAAAACAGATGTAACTCAGGTGCTGATTTAGATCAAGTGACGTAACTTTGAATACTTACTCATGAAGGTTTTAGCCTCAACCTGCTCAGAGCGTAAATATGCAAATTACTGCAATAAGTTTAACAGGAACCAGCTCAGCCACGTCTCACCATGTTTTCAGTCCATCACTTCCTGACTGTAGCTCCATACTTGACACACAAGGCTTAAAAGTGAAACGAATGTGCAGTAGTCATCGAATTCTTGGCAAGGCAGCTAATAAAAAGGGAAACTGTCAGAACTTTAAGTATGTCTGATTTGTGTTTGTTCCAAAACTAAAACCTCTGACTCATGATTACATCCTCAGATGCCACTGAAGCCACTTTTTCAAGCCACGTTTTACCGATTAACAATCAAAAATCTGATTTCTTTCCCCATCACAGACATTACCGCTCACTAAAAACTTCAAGTAAACAATGGCAATTTCCAAAATCTGTGACGAATACAAGCCCAACACTGACAGGAAGACCCGCTTTATTTTTCACAGCTGCTACAAGCAGCTACAACGCTGTGCACCCATCAAATTGATAGAAGTCTAATGTTGTGACTACACATATTTTGAATAAATGATAATTCACCTTTTGTCTCTGCAGATATGAGGTAATTTATTCCTGCCTCTCCTTTTTGTTCCCCCTCTGTGCCTGTCAAACACTTTCTGCACTGGGGGAACAAAAGAAAGATTATTGAAAACCCAGCATCCTTTCAGGCGCACTTTTTCATCAAGACGTGCACCACATGGGCAGAGCGGATGTTCTCGCCACAGAGTTTCCACTCTCAAAGCATCACGGGGAAGAAAAGCTTTAGATAACAATGTGAGACTCTTGTAAAGAAATGTCATTAACACTTCAGCCACAAATAATGAGTTACATTTACATCGCATGGTGAAGTTTCAGTCATCTGCAAAGGAAAAGCATATGAAAAGGGCTGAAATGTTCTTGACACTGGGTCTCGCTTAGCTGAATGAGAGTTTTCAAAATAATAATAAAAAATTTTAAAAAAAGACTTTTATCAAGACTTCGCAGCAACTTTTGGAAATATAACAATTAAAAACATTTATAAATAGGGTTAAATAATTGTTATTCACTGCAGTACTACAGTGAGTAAGTCGTATCCCTCCCCCCGCCCACCCACCCCCCGACTTCCTCGTGTCAACCTGCCACACCACCAGAAGACCCAGCAGGATGCGTTAAAGTCAACCAGTCGGCTTCATCAATCATCAGGCGGCTGTAATCAAACAGCAGAATTATGAAAAATGGAGCCTGTCATGAGAACGTACCTCGGTGTGCGGGATGCTGCTGAGTGCGAGAGACCACTTCCACTTTATCAAAGACACCCCCACTCACCCCCTACACACACACACACACACACACACACACGCACATACACACATACACGCACACACACACACACGCACACGCACACACACACACACCTTGCACTGATTTTTTTTTTTTAGGACTCAATGCGAGATTAAATTACTGGTTAAAATGCAAATTTTCCGCAGTGCATCCCCAACCGGAGCGAACCCCTGAATGAGTGACGGAGAATTAGATCTGGAGAGGATGGAGCGTAGTAAACAACTTTACCTCGTGCCTGGCCTTGTTCAGACCACAGCGATAAATCATTGATGCTCTTTTTTTTCTTTCTTGTTTTTCTCAGCATCTGTAATCTGCCTCCTGTCAATCTGCTGAGCTAAGCACATTTGTGCGTTAAAAAATAAATAAATAAAATCCCAGCCCTCTCAATGAAATTATCAAGGCGTAATTTCATAAATGTAATGATTTTTCATACCTACTCTACATACAGGGACGGGCAATTACGCTAAAAAAATATTCCCTTGATTAATTAGTTTAATGGGATTGCCGCTCGTCGCGTGAGACCACAGACCACGATTTATTAATGCAGTTCAAGACTCCTCCGAGTGTTCGGCGGTGTGCGAACATTTTTTATTTGCAGAAGTTATTTCCAATCCATACAAGCTTTTCAAAGAGCAATAACATCCTCTGTTCTCTCTGATCTGAACCACAGTGGAAAAGTTAACTTTTATGCCGTCTTGTGTTTGATTTGATTTGGCTCAACACTGTCCAACCGCTTGTAAACAAAACACATGGATTTACAGGAAGAAACTCGTGTATCGAGCATAGATTTGATTAGTTTTGGGCTGTAAGGGACGTATGAATGAATCTTGCATCTGTTACTTGAGTTTTGTTATCGTGGCGGGTTTTGATTTAATGTGGTTGACCCGCTTGAGGTTCCCCAAAAGCAGTAAATCTGACGCCTGTGCTTCAAAGTTGGTTTAACAGATCCAGGATATCTTTCTGTTATCCGGTTTAACCGAGCCTCACGAACGTAATCGTGCCCAGTGGTCATATGAAGGCGGTTATTGTCTCGATAAGTCAGCCCAGAGTTTTACAATACAGTCATTCACGTAAAAGGGGGCGGAGTTTGCAGCATATGACCAATCATAAACATGGACAAATGTGCTGGCAGCAGAGCGGGATCTTTTCCAAGAGAATCAACTGGTCAGTAGACGGCACTTTTACACATTTTGCTCTTATATTAAACTTAACTTGCTCCGAAGAACGATGGATCAGCATCATGAGTTACCAAGGCGACTGCATCCACGTTTGTAACCCTGAAAATCCAGGGTTAAACCTGAAGTTACCTCAAATCCTGCTGGTCCAGTTTGGTTTTTGTCGGCCAAATAAACCTCTCAAACCCCAGTCACAGTTTTATCTTCCCCTTTTGTGAACTACTTAACTATTGACAAAGATGTTTTATTGTATGTGTGTGTTATTAGGATTGTGTCACAGTTAGTTCTGATATCTAATTGGGGTCGCATTAGGAAAATGTGAGCAGAATAGTATGGAGCAGAAAAAAACACCCATGACTCCAACTGAGGAGTGTCCACACATTATTATTGCATCATTAAATAAACCGAACTAGCAGCTGTTGGATTACATGGAGCCATTTGTAAAGCAGCAAAACCAGCAAAAAAAATAGTGAAGTGTCTTTTAAATGACCTGAATCTAACTCTGTATTTATGTTAATATTTGATTGTTAAGGATCGCCGCTTCTGTATTCTTTTATAACTACACACCCAACGACCTTTTTTACACTACGTGACATTAAGGAGTGCAGCAGTTCAGTCCAGACTAATGTGCCTCTCTTTTTCTCTCTTAAATATTGCTATTAAAGCTTGTTTTTAAGAAAGTCTATAATACTGATCTAAAAAAAAAAAAGGAAAATTGAGGGAGATGTCAATCAATCACACCCACACATCTAATTAGGCAGTGAGTTAAAACACCTGCGTGGGTTGATAATTCACACCTGGGAGCTTCCTATATAGGAAGCTCCCAGGTGTGTGAGTGAGTGAGTGAGAGGCCTGCTGTAGAGCAACCACAGCGTCTCTACGACTAAAACATTGTTTACCACGTTATATCGAAACTCTCCAAAAAACTATAGGCAGTGCAGTCGCTCTTTAATTCTCTGTAAGAGCTCTTTTCTGTTGAATATTTTAGGAGGAGTCTCGGTACCAAGACGGCAGAAGAAAAAAATCACGCTGATCCAATCTCCGGCCCAATTACCACAGCTCCACTGTGCACGGCCTCACAGAATTGGAGTGGAAAAAGAGAGAGGACATTAACTTTCAGTGAAACGTGTCTTTATGTCCAATCCTGAGCTTCCAACAACTTCGTATTAAATGTAAAAGATATTCCGTGTTCAATGATGATTTACGCGAGTTACAATCAGCCAAAAGTACAAACGCTTTGCTGTTGGAGGTTTATTGCTCACAATACTAAAAGGAATTTCCTTTGAAACCACGACAGAAACGTGTATTTCAAACACATTATGTTAAATGTTTAAACCTCCAAACATTTCTTCGTTCTGTTTCTTCTAAATGAAATCCTAAAGTGTGCAACAAAGCCGCTGGAAATTCTCATTTGGGTTCATCAGTGTCGTCCTGACTCCCATTGATCAGGAATTTTGATCAGATAAAACAGATCACCATTTGAAGTTTTAGACGAGGAGAGGAGAGGAGAGGAGAGGAGAGGAGAGGAGAGGGAAGGCAAAAGATTAAAAAAAGAAAATAAAAAATAAAAAAAAATTTTTATTTAGGTCTGAATCCAAGTGTTAGTCAGCGGGGCTTCAAAGGCTTCTATATCCCCGTTTTTCATAGCTATTTCTCACAGTGAAACATGCTTCGCTGGAATCAGTGCAGATTAAAGTAGGCTTTCACGGAGTCAACTTCAAAGTGAGCATCGGCGAAAAAATATTACTACAATAATGGGAATACGCTTATAAGCTGGTATTAGTTTACAAGTAGTACAGCAGGAAGTATATTTAGGACTGATTAAATTCTCGTGGTATAAACAGCCGCAGATTTTAAGGAACGCAGAAAAACCTTCCTCCAGAAATCTGAACTATGGCATCGGAGCTCCAGCTGAGAAAGGCGGATCAGAGTTTTCGTCCGACTGAGTTCAAGTGGATGTCGAGTCAACAGCAATTTGAAGTATAAAAAAAAAAAAAAAAAAAAAGGGAGAATAACATGTCGTTCAGAGTTACAACATGCTCACTGTTCTCTGCTTTGTCCTACTTTTAATATTCCATCTTTCATTTTGTCATTTCTAAATAAGTGTCATTGAGTTATTTTCATTTGCTTTTTCAAAAACATTTGCTTGAAATCAGCTGCTGCCAAAGATGAAAAGAAGAAAAAAAAAGAAAAAGAGGCACGCTTGTGAAAAGTTTTTGTTTTTTTATAACAATGATTTCTGAAGGAATTATTTGCTGGAGAAGACTTAAATTTAAAAAAAAAATTGTATTCCTCAGTGGGCGCCAAATGATTGACAGTAAGTAGAGTGGAACGAAATGTGTGCACTGTTTGGAAAACATTCAATTCAAGGGCACAATGAAACAGAAACAGTGACAAAACCAAATAAAGGCTTTTATGGTCATTATGATGGATTATCTATCTTAAAACACATGAAATTAAATCGTGCCGCATGAGGCTGAGTGTTGGCAAATGGAAATGGCAAACATCGCTCACTGTGCACAAACAGCAATCAAAGTAACCATTGAATCTTTTCTGCTGCAGCCCTCGACATCCAGCGAATCAATGAGTGCGGGGGGGGGGGGGGGGGGGGGGGGGGGCTTGACTGATCTGTAGATAGTTTCAAAAAAAAATGTAAATTGGACTTCAGGCATTATCACATGACACCCAATCTATTTAATGATAGTGTAGGTTCGAGTCACACCTCCGCTCCTTCCCTTACAGACTTTAACTTCCTTATGCCAAAAAAAAAACCTCTCTTTGATTCTTTAACCCACTGGAGAAAAAACAACTTCCGCTCAATGACTTCAGGAGGGTGAAAGGTATCCTGGCGCCCGATAGAAATCAAGACAGCAGAGCTGAAGTGAAGCAGCCAACATCCTATAGAAAACCACTGAAGCCAACCTCAAACAAAAACAGAACAGATCAGTGAAAGGAGACGATGTGAAATGTTCACTGCCGGCCGTCTGGGTGTACGTCTGTGTTACCCAAGCACAATAGTCCCTGAGCGTACAGCCAAACGTGTAAACTTGAGACTTGAGATGGTGTTATAGAAAAATGCGCTGACCTGGCAACAGCTTGGAACAATAACGCTGCGTTCAAATGGGGTCGTATTTACCGTACACGAGAAGAGCCCATATCAACGGCCCCCTCGTGTGGTATTCACGACGTCTGAACTTTTTTTCTATAAACCTCGAGCGACGTGTTTGCAGACATTTACTGAAATGCCGGAAGCCATCGAAATTAATTTTGTCGTCGGATGTTCAGCTCGCAAATTGTAATTTGAGTCATGTAGACTGTCTTCATAACTTGGACAATATCCTACGTCTGAGGAAAATGTTGATCTTCCCAACACCCGCCACGCCCTCCCACCCCCTTCCCGTTAGCTTGCTAAATTGTTAGCCTCGGTGGCTTCTAGACGTCGCCCTCGTTGCCGTTGCCTAGCAGCAGAGTTGAGACTTAACCACCCGAACGGCTAGTATACGACTTCCCGCATTGTAACCCACGAGCTCACGAGTTCCATTTGAACGCAGCATTAAATAAAGAAAGAAAAAAAAACAGTATGAGTTTAATATTTAATTATCAGATTTATGCATCCAACATACTTAATCTGGCTCAGTCGGAGAGGATAATGTCATTTTGAGAGGGAGACTTGCCCTGCAGTGAATACAGGTAACGTTCAGCATAAACCAAAGAGCTTTAAAAACATCTCATCAGAAAACGCTTCGGAGTTTGGTGAAACTTATGTTTAGGATATTTTATTCGGCATTACTCATAACACCCTGATTTAATTCACTGATTCATCAATCTGTTGTTTCCCCACGTTTATACCGTGTCACACTGGATCTCCGTCAGCCTGCCCTATCGGTTGCAGTGTCGATTAACTGATTAACATTAATTGGGCCCTTTGAGCGGATGAAGTGCAGCTGGGCTTCGCCTCGATCAAAAGAGGTGGGGGGAGAGGGGGGGGGTGATTGCGCCTCATCAGCCATCATGAGGGAGAAGCCCGTAGGTGCGAACACCCAGCGCCGGCCTCATCTGTGGTCGAAGAGGCCGGGAGAGACGCCAGGGGGGGAAGTGGCAGCTTTGCAACGGGACCAGCTGGTCACATGTGCAATAAAGGCTGTGATTTTTCACCTGGACACTTAGCGCAGGCGTTTCATCAGCCGAGGCTGGCACGCCGCGGCGCCCCGCTCATTAGCAAGGTGTCGCTCCAGCCCTCCAACAACAGAGCGGCCCTGAGCGGCTGGAGAAAGGAAAAGTTAAAGTCCTTTACTACATTTTAAAAGCTATATTTTACTTGAATTTAAGTTGCGTTAAAGCTTTGTTGCAGTGATATGACTTTATTTTGTCTGGTTTTTCTGTTTTTTTTTACAGCAAACAAAACGATTTTCTTTTTTTTTATGCATTCGAGGAGCATAAATGCGACATGTTGCGTCTGTATTTCAGCTATATTATACTGTAAAATCACCACGTTTATTTTCTGAAAACTCGTTTTCATGTTAACTTTAGCATTTTTTTGGAGAGATTTTGTTGCCTGCCTGTACAGACATCAAACCAGCGTCTGACCAGCTGCTCTCGGATCTGCTGGGGAGTTTTAAAGGTTCTTGTGCACTATTTGCCTTATGTGAAGATGATCCTTTCTGTTGTAATATGATGGATCTTTTGCAACATAAAGGTTTACTCTGCTTTGCTGAAATTCTATTAAACATTTTACACATGTAATGATGCAAAAACATGTGCTTTTTGAAATGAAACAACACTTAGTACAATCATATAGCTTCACAGTGGACGAAACTGCAAAACTACAAATATCTACACTTAGAAAGCAGTTAAAAATATTCAAAATCTAAAACATTCCCACAAAATCAGGATGAGAAAAGCAGGACTGATGTTTGACAAAGCTTTAGCAAACCTTAATTACAAGGTTAGAGCTGAATTAATGGTAAACATTTGGACGTTAGATGTTTTCTGTCTTTGAGCACAAAAGCTTAACAACTAATTAGCGATAAATGTTGCTTTTATCTTGGTGGAAATGATCCTTTTTCTACAGTGACAGTTCCATTAAAAAATATAAATAAATAAAAAGGACACTTGCTCGCGTGGCTGCTTTGGTCGTTAAATGAGATTCTGCACAAAAGCACAAATCATATTTCGGGCTCCAACTTCCTCACAGGGAGCCAAAAGGCACCAAGCATGAGTCTGAAAATTCCTCTTTTTTTTTTTTCCCCACACGGTGAGAGTGTGATTCCGCCTCTGCGCCCGCATACATTAGGCTTCAACATCCATCGCCACTGGCACTACATGTGTGGCACAACGGGACACCAGCTGTGCACCCCAATCTGCTGTCAAGATAGACCCGAGCATTTAGACCCCCCCCCCCCCCTAAAAAAAAACTAAAAAAACTGGGAGAAAAACAACAGCCGGCTAAGAGATTACAGCTCTCCTGTGTGTGTGTGTGTGTGTGTGTGTGTGTGTGTGTGTGCGTGTGCGTGTGTGTGTGTGTGTGTGAAGGTTGCGCGCAGGTCTTTTGATGTGTTTTGCGCGCATCGATTTCTCTCTTTCACCGCATTATGAGTTTGGACACCGTTGCCCGGGGCGTCGTCCCGCCGCCACGCGGCTCACGCTCTCCCATCTGTTGCCGTCGGTAGCGCGTAGCCGCAACGCACTTTTGATCACAGCCATTCAAACGAAGGCCGCGCAAGCAGCCTCGAGGCCGTCCCGTCGAACTGCGCACGCGTTCGCCCCGCGTGCCACCGGCGCCGACGCGTCGCCTACGCTCGGGCTCGACACGGCGTGGCGGCAAATTAACCCGAAAGGAGACCAAACGCTACGGCGCCAATTCTGAGGAATAACGATCACGCCGGCGCTGTCAGCGCTCAGCCTTTCAGCCGAGAACTGAAGACGACAACAACAACAACAACAACGAGGTAAAAAAATAAATAAATAAATAAAAAGATAAAAATAAAAAGCTCTCGGCTTCACCACTGGCCAGGAGAGATGTGCAAGGTGTTACTGCGTCATGAATAATTCAAGAATATAATCCGAGCTCGCTTCTCGTCGTTTCTTAACGGACGTGTGCTGTGTTTGCTCGGCGCGTAACAGTTCTCCCCTTTGTTGTGCAAACGCAGCCATATTCTGTCTGATTGCGTTTAAATCAACAAAGCATGTGAAATTTAAATTTCTTCAAAGAGACTCGGGGAAATATTTTCAAAGGCTTTGAACTTTGACAGCTGACACGGAAGAATAACAGAAGGAAACGCAGAACATTTATGACTATGTATGAGACACAAAAGGCTTGCAAGAACACAAATTACAATTCTGCGAGTTCGAGTTTATAAAAGAAAAAAAAAAAAGTCAAACTCCGGGTTCGCTGGCGTTGCTGTCGTCATGACACCGGAGAGACTTCCTGTTTTTTTTTTGTTTTTTTTTATCGGCGTTGTAACTTATCAACGTGGCTGTCGGAGCAAGGCGAGCTCAGCGCTGACCCGAACTTGCATACGTGCGGAAATATGTTTGTCGTTTGTTTCTCGTAGTGGTACGAAGTGTAAATAATCGTCACGTGAGCATATCTGACGTTTGTCAAACCGCCGTCCGCGGTTTCTGAGCCCACGTCTCGGTTTTGAGGGCCTTATCTCCGGCACGCGTGCGCTCTGATTAAACAGATCATGCATTTTGCATGTCGCTGCCCTCGCTATCTGTACGTGGCTGCGGCCGAGCGAGCTCCGAGGCATTTCCACGCTGTATCAAAAATCAAACATGCTCGTGCATCTATTGGATACATTATGAAGGGGATGGCAGATGGGATTTTTTTTTTTTTCTTTTTTGGAGAGAGCTCACTTGAACTTGATTTCATGCAAAAGCAGAGTCCATCCAGCACGTTCGCATTCAGAGAATCTGGTCCAGCTCGGTTTTAGATGATGGACGTGACGAATCTCTCTCACATGAATCATCCAGCTCCCTTTGTCATTCATCTGAAGGGTCTGAATTACTCAAATACAACTTGATATGTCATTTTATGTTGGCGGCATTCAGCTCCGCAGAGGCTTTTTATCCAAGTGAACCAAATCTAAAAGTCTCCATTTGTACTGCAGCTCTTTATGACCACACGTGATTGTTTACTGCCCTCGCATCCATTTTATGTTGTTTTTTTTTCATTTGAAAATACTTTTGTATATACTAGTAGTTTGATTTATTCTGAAAAGTAAAAAAAAAAGTACATTTTACTCTGTAGATGTTATTTTCACGTTATTCTCGACATTTCGGCTTTTTTCTCAAAACCCAAAACTCCTCCTCTTGTGTGTGTTTTTTTCCCCTATTGTTGCCCCCATACGTCGTATAAAACATCTTTCCCGTCCACGTGGAACTGTAAAGGAAAATTTGACAATGTCGTGGCAAAACTAGCCTCCAGAGCTCGTAGTCGGACACGATGACTTAATTTCTACCCGCCGTGTAAACGCTCTCTCTCTCGGCGCTGGGTTCTCGTTGTTCTGTCGATCAACGCCGGTACACCGTGTGACGGGGGAACGTTCTCCGTCAGTAAAGCGCGGCGCTACAGCGGTCACACTTGAAATGAAATACAAAGCACACACCGGCACGACCTGGACTTCTGCATAATGAATCGACTTCTCTATTGTAATTACTCAAATGTAAACCTTTTACTGTTGAAAAGATTACAAGGCAAATACTGATAAATGACTGACTTCTGCAGCGGACCCTGTTACATGTCGTGTTTTTGTGTGTTTGTGAGCGATTACCCCCCCCACCACCACCACCACCACCACCACCACCACCCCCTCAAATGTCAACAGAAACTATCTACTTTTTGGTATGTAATTGAAATTAGCACAATCCAATCAATTAGCCCATAACTCCATGTTTACACCGTGCCTCTGCAGTGGCCCCTTCAGCTTTAAAAAATGACCGCATTACATAGAGTCCTTCGCCACGACCAATTAACACCCCGCCGTCGATGCGGCGTCTATGGAAACTCCGGCGTGGTTAGCACATCTGGGAGGTTAATTGCGTTGACCCTTCTGTTTTCCTCTCTTGTCGCCAGTTCCTTCCTCCAACCGCTGATGCCCCGTGTGATCAGTCACCACGGTGATGGAGCCACAGGGAAAATAGATCAGATATGGCTTACAGGCCTTCGCCGGCACCGCTGTGGGCTGCGTAAGAGCAACGATTTATTTGTTATTTCTCGCCACTTAACTGACGGCTCATTAATTTTCAGATCATGTGGAGGACGAATCAGGGGATGATTTAGGAGATATTCATGATGTTTTTGAGATGCAAACAATATTCAAAAGATGAGTAACTGCGAATTGAATAAAATTTCAGCATATGTTGTGCATGAACCCTGTTTTACTTCTGCCTGAGGGCTTATATTATATATTATATATATATATCTATATATATATATATATATAGATATATATATATATGTATGTAAAGTTTAGTACCACTTTTTGCTCGAGCTTCCTTTTTTTCGTCTTCTATTGCTTATATCTATTTTTTAAACTAAGTCAGTGGGTTCAGCTAAGATAAAGCTCAAGTTTTTTTGTGGCAGGCTGCACGCTCAGCTCTGGAAAGTATGTAATGAAGGATCTTTTATTAACATTGCCACGAGCGATAATAAAAGATCTGTGACTACAGTATACATTTATGAGCTGAGCGTGCCGCCACTCACACTGATTTTAAGTTCATCTTTTTTATAGTTCCTGCACTTTTTGCTCAGAAACAAAGTAAAGAAGAAGAAAAAATAATAATCTGCATCTTGTGTCCCGAGTTGCTCCTCTGGTGTGTGTGTGTGTGTGTGTGTGTGTGTGTGTGTGTGTGTGTGTGTGTGTGTGTGTGTGTGTGTGTGTGTGTGTGTATTTCTAGCGTTTATAATGGCCCTTTTGAAAGAGTGTTTTTTGTGTGGAGGTGGGTCTACTGCACCCATTCATTGTCTCGATCAAACACTTCCCCTGGAGTCAAGTCTAAACAAGCATGGAGGAAAAAAAATATATATTATTAATTAGCGGCCATTGTCATTTTATCAATATACATTCTGGGATGTAAATTGAAAAGGACATTTGGGGTCTCGGACTCATTATCATTCACAGAGTGATTTCAATAAAAAGAAATAAAAAAATAAAAAAAATGCCCGTGCAGACTCGGGCATATTGTGCCCACCTGTCAATTGCATCTTTCAAAAACCTGCTGGACCATCATGCAGCTGTGGAATGGGAGGGCATATTAAAAAGGTCATATTATTTGAAATTCAAGGCACTTTGAATAAAATGAGAACCCATTTATTCTCACAGTGCCCGGTTCCTGACAGCTAAAGAGAGGAAGGAGAGAGAGAGAGAGAGAGAGAGAGAGAGAGAGAGAGAGAGAGAGAGAGAGAGAGAGAGAAAGAAAGAAAGAAAAAGAAAAAGAAAAAGAAAAGAGAAACGTTCATAATCATCCATAATTTTGCAGGAAGAAGAATCAATTTTTGACAGAAATATTATTGCATGAAATATATTCCTCCGCGTTACTATGAATATGAAAGAGAAAAAAAAAGAAGGAGTGTAAGTGGCTCGGTGCCTGCAGTTGAGTGGAGGTTTAATACTAAGTGGTTACCCGCCACTGTAGATGTGTCATCACAGAGAACAAACATCATTAAACTTATTATTCATTGCAGTAGCTTTGCAGAAGGCCCTGATGGCACATTAACAACAGCCTACTGAGAGACGCATCACTCTTCAGTGACTCTGAAGAGGGGAATGAAAAGCATTCCCATTGACTTGCCCTCTTCCCCCAAGCCCATTAATGATAATCATTATTTTCCCTTTGTTCATTATGATCCACACTCCTCCATTAACAAGGACTCTAATATCCTCTCGCAGCGCGCCGGGAACGGAAGTTTTGTTGGAAGCCCGAAAGTGCCCAGCGTTACCTCGAGACTCGCAGCGGGAGGCAGACGTGATGGGTGATAAATGAACACTCATGTTTGGATATCAGCCCCATCCCTCCCTCCCTCCCTCCCTCCCTCCCTCCCACCTCCCAATCTCTGTTGTCATTATATCTTCTCATACCACTTTTCGATCTCGCTTCGAACTCCAGTCAATCACGTGGCTCAAAAACGCCGGCGGAGCGACACACAACTACAACACAGCGAGCGAGCAATATTTTTCTCTTTCTCTCTGCGGTTTTCTTTTTCTTCTCTCTTAAAATGAAAGTAGAATTTTTTTTTTTTATGAAGAACAAGGTTTGCACCGCGAGCACCGAATGCCACTCACATTGTGTTTAACTTCTTTTTGATATGAATCCGTTTTGTTTTGGGTTTTTTATTTCATTTGACAGATTAATACATTTAAATAAAAACAGCCTGCTGTGCATGTTTTTTTCAAAATGCTTTTAATTCTAAAAAAAAACAAAAAACATGAAAAGATAAAAACCGACAACTGATTTATTCAACTAAACTAACAAGTATTAATAGTCTGATGGAGTGTATGCTACCATAATATAAAACTCTACTGTTGTATTGAAGAATAATGAAAACATAACTTCTTATTGTTGGGTTGGTTGACATGCACCTTCATCATGATGAACACAGCCAGTGTGACTTATTCTCTTTTGGATCGTTGTTGCATTTCTTTGGTTCGATTCGGTAAAATATGTTCAAATTCAACTCTTTCTTAATCATTTTCAAATTCGGTATCCAACGTAGAGATTGTATTTGGGTTTACGGTTGGCTTTCATCATTTGAAACTCATGTTAGACGAATTACAAGAAGAATATAATCAAACACTCATCACATATTAGTCAGTAAAAGGGTGTAATGCCATAAATTAAGAGTTATTGGCTCTGGGAAAACATATTTATCTCCTGATTCGATATGTTTTAACTATTGGCAATCCCACAAGTGTTGCAGTTTGAGATTATGATATATTTGGCTTTTTTTTTTTAACCTTTTTAAATACTGGACCGCAGAGAAAATGAAGACTAATGCATTTTGAGTCATTCTAAAAACACTGCACAATATCGTCACTATCAGTATTCCTTAGTTTTATTTTAGCATCATCGTTGCTATCAACCCACGTAAAAAAGTCTTCAAGCCGACACAGAAGTCTTCCACCTGTTAGTTGAATAAAGTTCTGTTGTTACAAAAGTTAAAGTGCCCAGTTAGGATTCAGTGAACTATAATAAAGTATTCGTATAATAAAGCTTAACTAGGTTTCGTTACTGTGAAATGAATCAAAGCAGAACTCCCGGCGCTTTAATGGTATGTTAATGTAGCTCGTTGCTGCTTGTGGTCAACGAACGGTTCAGTGAATAGATTTGTTCCTATTAATGACATCATTACTTAACAACAGAAGTGATTGGTTAAAAATACTCATCGCTTCAATCCCTCAGCAAATCCTCCATAAAAGGATCTTTCCAAAAATATCCACACACGTCACATCTACAGCGGAGCACAAATGGAGAACGACACCTCGAGCTTTAGGAAGTAGTCTCGTCGTGTCCTGGAGGTTTTACCGACGATCAACAGGCCGCACGACGCCACAGCCGCTCTGCATCAGCGCTCGACACTGAGTGGAAAAGGATGTCTCCGTCTGACCTTTAAAAGATACATAAGGGGTTACATAAGTGGAAAGTGAATGTTGAGAGGTCGCTCCCACTCCAGCGTCACTACTGGAAAATTAGGAGAGCACATTTAAAACTACAAGCCTGCATTTCTGAGCACTTTACGCTGAAGGGAAGTTCGAACACATTCAAGAACAGACGTGAAAAGAAATAAGGACCAAAACGTGTTGGACTGCACACAGGTTAACAACAGCAACCCGATTAAATCGGAATAAGTGACCTATTGTATATTTACAGGTCGGGTGCAAACGGTTTGCGATTAAATGTTTTTCTGCGGCGAAGTGCAGGATTTACAACCGTTCATGTCTGTTTGTGTCTCTCAAAGTAGGTCAAACTATAGATTTCAAACAAGGTGTGCAGAGATGTAAAGTGTGTGTGCCAGGAGTGCTGAAAGAAGCATCAGTTATGTGGAGAATAAACCTGACATACATACAGGCAGTCAGTAAATGCTTTTGCGCTTATCAATTTTGTTTTTTTTTGTACAATAATACAACAGTACACTTAAAGTGTTCTTAAGGAGAACATTTCCAGCAATCCGTGACAAAAATGTAAAATAAAAAACAGAGTGCAAAGATGTGCAAATCATGAAAACCCATATTAAATTTGTTTTTAAATACACCAAAGACAGCATATCAAATGCTGAAACCGCAAAATGATATTTTTTTGATCAAAAATATATGCTCATTTTGAATTTGATGGCAGTAAAATAAAGTTGGGCCAGGCTCTTGTTTACCACTGTGTTGCATCACCCATTGTTTTTTGTTTTTTTTTGTAAACCAGGTTGTATATTAAAAGAACACTTTTTAATTCGCAAAATTTTATTTTTAGTTCTTTCTATTGAATTTGTTAATAACGATTAAAAGTATAATACCAACGTCAGCCTTTACTAGGGAATACATACTCTCGTGCCAGATGCCACGTGTTTGCCAGTCGAACGCAGCTCTGCAGACAGAGGTGATATGCGAAGGCCCTGAATACGGAGGAGGCCAATCTCCTCTTACCGCATCAGTGCCTTCTAGTTGACCATGAAACCCAATCTGGACTCTGACGAAGCGCCTGTCAATGCAAAGACGTGTCTTTGCCTCTTTATAAATCACTCTGCCCCTCCTTGCTGCCGTGGAGTGAATCTGGGGCTTTTACCTCTACGTGAACCTCTTGGCAAAAAGCAATTTGTCAATGGCTCATCTGCATTCAACCCATATCAGGTGTGACGTGGTCGAGACTGACAACTCCATCAGCTTATTCTCCGGCAGTCTGCGGAGTCCGTCGCGTAAATGTGGGTTGAACAGGAAGGTGGGTCTTGTTTTCATGCAACAGCGATTGCTGCCGGCGGGGGCGGGGTGGGGGGGGGGGGGGGGGGGGACAGCCGTTAAACGAGACAGGCCAAGTTAACAGCGCGTCGTCGAAGTTTCTCAGGCTGCGTGATGCACAAACAGAGCTGGGAATAGACATCGCCGCGCTGCTCTGTAATTGACCCACCGCACCTGCTGCCAATGCTCGACGTGACACCTTCCCACCCTGTTTTCTCACCGGCGAACATCAGCTAACAGCCTCCATTATTTATAATTTCCTCTCAGCATGCACTTGAAACAAGAGCATGTTCAACGCGGCACCATTGAGATCATGTTGCTTCTCTGGCAGCACGAACACGAGCAGTGATGAAAATAATGAACTCGCACTTCTCACACCCGACGTCAAATTTGTTACAGATGTTAAAATGCAAGGCCGCGGCCTGAAAGCTGCTTTTGGAAGGATTTTTAAAGTAAAAAAAAAAAAAAAAAAAAAAAGTGTACTAGATATTTATGGTAAAGATCAACTAATGACCCGTTTTTTGACAAAATAGGAACTAAACTCATGAACTATATTCGGAATTCAAAATCCATTTATCGTGTTTCGGTGTGCGAAAACCAAACCTTCACATGAACACAGATCGAGTGTTTCTGCCATTTTTCCTCTTCGGTGTGAAACTGAAGCACTTTGGTTACTCGGTTTGAAACAAAGATCCGAAGTAAGAAGGTACTTTAGTGTCTTTTTTTTTTATGTATGTGTAAAAAAACAGTTTATGTTATGTGCGGGTGGTAATACGAGCAGCACGGTCAAGGTATATCCTGCTTAACGTGAAATATAACCAAGGGGAAAGTCTTTTAAGTTTTAAAGCATTTCAATAAACCAAAGTTTGAGCGTGTCCCGCTACATCCTGCTCAACTTGCAACCGAAAGGTTTCCATTTTCAAAAGTTTTTGTGACGCAAAACCAACAAAACTGAGAGAATTTGTTTGTAATCCAAATATTTGTATTCACAGTTCATATATTTTTACTTACAAACTTGATTTTAGATTGCAGAGCGAGAAATTTGCTCCCTAAACTGTTTTTTCTTCTTGACACAAAAATAAAAAGGTTCTTGGAAAAACCAACTATAAACGTATCTACCTATCTATCACAATATTCAGCACCTCCCCCCATCCCCCCGCCCCCACAACCCACCCCACACATGATATACAGATTTGTCTGCCTGCAACTGTGTGAAGAAGTTCCTCATAGAGACAAACTGTATAATCAGCCTCAGCCATGATTGCAATTCCATTGTGGCTCCCCTGTAGCGACCTTAGTGTGCCTCAAAAATTGGTGTGTTAAGTGCTCCACGTTTACAAAGTAATTAACACCATATTAGTGAGACTGTACGCAGAAATGCTGCCAATCAGTTCCCCCGTTTTACTGCCATGAGCTTGTGTGACTTTGATAAACGAAGTGCAACTGACATTTAACGACTGCTTTTGTCACAGCGATCAAGAAACAATGAGGTTTTTTTTTTTTCTATTTCAACTGACATATATTTTGAGTTCTTTGAAGAAAAACAATGCGTGAGACTTATTAAACCATCAGGAGATTTTCGCGGTGTACACGGTGGTTATGTGTTTAATGTGGTCTCCAAACGGCGGAGCCTTTTATTCATCGTGGCTTTCTGTGCCAGAGGGGCTAAAAAAAAAAAAAAATTAAACAACAAAAACACAACAAATGTCAGTGCAGACACGTTGCAGGTTGGCGAGCGGTTCCAGGAACTTCATTATGTTCATTAAGAACCCGGGGTCAGAGCAAGAGAACAAGCAAGGCCCCCCGAACAAAACAAAACACACACAAAAATTCCATTACAGAAAGGTGTATAAATCAATTCTGCGTAAAACAACAAGCCCATTACGTAACAGCGCACTGTGCAGTGGCGATATGAGCTGAAATGGATAGTGACTGTCATAAACAAAAACCTCCAGAGGAAACATGACATCCATCACAGCCTGGGAACGCGGTCTGAGTTGCAAAACTCTGAACGTCTCCATATTCCCACTGCGAGAAAAGACAACAAAAAAATAAATAAATAAAATAAAAAAAATAATAATAAAAGATTCCCCAAAGAGGAACTTGTAAAGACGGCTGCCGGTGCTGCAACAAGAAGAAAACAGGGGACCCGTTAGGCGGTTTGGAAAAGAGAATCATGTCTGTTTCTGAAGAGGGACAGGACTCCCAGGAACTGTGACACAAACACTGTTCGGGAAATCACTGTCGCAGCGGGACCCGGCTCACACGGTGCGAGAGAGAAAACAGTTGTGACTCGAGGACGGCGGCTGAATGAAAGCACAATCACCAGCACCGAGCCAGTAAATATATCCCACATAGCCGCGGTCCTAATGAGGACACAGATACAGTGTTTCTACAAATACAATCACCCGCCGTCTCTCTGCTGCGATGCATTTCAGATACAATTGATGTTACACCAGAGTGGGTAGATGTGCTACTTCCAGGTTCAGTCGGGATAAATGCATCCAGGATTGGACCTGCAGTATGTGCATTAACACGACGACACTGTAATGAAAACAGCAAATTGGCAAATACGGTTTCTTTAAATTGTGTATCGAGAGACACGGCGCCACATGTGACAATAGAAAGCTGAATGTCATCTTCCATTTATGTCGGAGCACATTATGGCGTCTCATCTCCACTTATACCACGATTGCTTAGTGTGACACAAGTACAAAGAGACGATGTGTTCAAATTTTAATTGGATAATTTCTTGTATTTGTTTATTTTTGTCAGTTTAACCCACAACACTTTTAAATTTCACCAATTTATTTCATTCAATTCAACAGTTAACTGAATATTTGTCATTAAAAGCCACTGACTGTGATTTAATCTAACTGTTAACCTGAAACTAAAGTGAGTTAAGCTGATTTCACCCATTGACTGTGCACAAAAGTGAACGTAGCTTCCAAAAAATTAGGCGAACGCAGAAGTGCCATAAACTGCAATACCACCGAGGACCACCAGGGGTCTCTGATCCCACAGACTCCCATTTAACTTCTAGAAAACTAGTGGTCCATCTGAAAATAATCCCGTCATTAATTAAATATTAGGCCTCAAAACGTTGTGTTTTTGGGGGCGTGTCTGTTTGATTGACAGGCGTGTGGGGCAGTTAGGCTATCGGTGACTTTCTTCAAAAAAAGAGGAATTAGTCATGTTAAATAAGAAAGTAAATAGATGTTGCATTAAATTATCATACCGACAATATTAACACGGTCCCTCCATAAGTCTAACTTGTATTGTACCTGAAGCTGCAGTTTAATGAAGCAGAAAAGCCTGCAGGGATCATATTGATATTATTTGTGAATACGCTACAGTACAGCTCCATAAAGCATGCACGGCTGTGCTGACATCACTGACACATATGTTGCTGTGGTTGCCGCCTTCGAGTGTCACAACATGCTTCACCGGTGTGTACGAGGGGCTTTAGAGAGAGCGCGCTCGCATTGCAGAAGTAAACAGAAACGTTGAAAAGGTGCTATGTTTGGCGTGTTGCATTTTATTTTGCAGCGAGGATGCTGCCGCTTTATCCTGCCCATCCCTGCTCTTTGCTGCTGGTGCCAGGTGTGTGTGTGTGTGTGTGTGTGTGTGTGTGTGTGTGTGTGTGTGTGTGTGTGTGTGTGTGTGTGTGTGTTTCTTTTGAAGAGCGAGGAGATGAATAAAACTTTAACATCCAGCATGATATGACACAGAGAGAGATAAGTAAAAGGGAAGTTATGCAGTTGAGAATAGTGCCAGTGGAGTAAAATTGGATGATACGAAAAGGAAAAATTATCCTTGAAGAAGTCTTATTTAGGCCACAAAGCAATACGGCGCCTGCCAACATTCATTGTCTCTCCTACAGTGGAAATAAACTCACATTGTATTGTATTTAAATACAGTTTTGAGGCTTTATTTCATCTGCTGCTTCTACTGCACTTCAATTGTACAGAGAAATATTTTTACTTTTTACTCTGAAACCAACCACAACTCAACACGTAAACTAATAATCTTAAAGAGTGTTATTGAAATAAATGTCCGTTAAGTCTCTGTCGAGCACAGGGTGGCACAAAAATGGTGAGTGAGCCTGAGGGCCGCTAAAGAGACTGAACAAGTTGGGTGCCGGTGGCCACGTTCCCGGGAAAAATCATAAGAAACATAAGAAGCATCAGAAAAGAAGTAAAAAAAAAAAAATCACAGCCGCAACTACCGCTTATCACCACAGGCGCCGCCAAATACAACTAAACGGAGAGCCTCGAGATCTTAAAGTGTTATCTTTATTTATTTGCTTTATTTATTTTCATGCTTCACACAAAAAAAAAGCCATAAAATCGAAATAAACAATCAAATCAAACAAGCTGTAGAATCCAGTTACACGATAATCATATAAAGTAAAGAAATGACCATAATACCAAAAGTAATACAGCAGTTAAAGTGTAAAATGACATCAAATGCTAGAATCACTCAATTTAACCAAAATCAGAAAAGGCTCTTTGATAGTATGTTTTAAAATGAGATTTAAAAGATTTGTCATCGATAGATACAGATTAATACATCAATTATAATGACCCAGTCCCAATATAGTAACATTAAACTGATTGGGGTTTTTAAATGTGGTAATTCTGTGATGTGTTATTGCAGCTTTTATTTAACTGGAGACACTAAACACTACGGGTGAATGAAAACTTTTAACTCGAACATATCACCATGAAACTTCCCAAGTTGATTATTTATATTCAGACCATAATTTTTTGTATTGCAAGTTTCCTGAGATTTTGTGTTTAAACATGCAAAGTAGGCCTTATATAATTAAATATGTGCTAATTTGCATACATTTCAAGAAGAGAAAACCGAACACTGGATGAAGCCAAGCTCAGAATTCCTGTTTCCTTTTGTCGACATATAATAGTCAGAGTTACTCTTTATCGAGGGGATTCTGGATATCTATTTTTATATCTCCATAAATTGGAAAATACCGTCAACAACTGTGAAAGAAAAATCTATTTTCACTATGTTTTAAGGGAAGAAATGTTCCATAAATCAGGCTATGAACTCTATAGGAACAAACCCCTCTGTAAAATTGCTTCAGGATGTAGATGGGAATAAAACTATAATGTTTGGTGTGCGTCAGCGACTGAAGTGGAGATTTCTGGTTCCGAGTATGAGGAAAAAACTCATTTTGAGCACACAGCCTTGAGTTGTAGAATTAAAGCCCATTTTCTCAGACTGAGTTTTTGTCTCGTACTTTCAGCTATAAATCTCCACTGCAGTAGTACTTACACACACCAAACTTTCCTTTTTTTCAACCCATCTATATTCTGAAGGTTTTTACCGCGGAGTTTCTTCATACATGATTCGTATAACAGCGTGTTACGATTCATCATAACAAGCTAACTCTTTGTGAATTTAGGCGAACTCTACCGAGGCAAATACACAAATTGTAGTAAAATAAACTTGTGTGATTTGGATGTTTTCTTTACACTGGTCTGAAAGACAACATGCTATGGAATCAAAATGGCCCAAAAATCAAAGTTGACCAGCAGAAGAAACTACAATGTTGAATACTTCCACCACTGATAAATGCATCGGTCTTCTCAAAATGTCATTCTTGGTTGTTTTGGTGACATCTATGGCTACAGGTGGTTATAGCACTGAAATAAAGAAAGCCCATAAAGCTATTTTTAAAATAACAAGTCTATTAAAACTCCTTTGTCAGACAGGAAAGAAGACTAACTGGTCCACACTACACGAAAAACAAATTGTGGGTCAATTTCATCACATTATTCTAATAAAGACCTGAATAGTCAACCGTGTTATGTATGGCCGTGTTACCGGGCTCTTTATCGAATGCTGTCTGCTGCGTTATGTAAAATGCCTGAATGTCTGACCCGTCTGGATCCCATTCAACAGCTGTTTGCGTCATTCACTTGTGTAATATACAGACAAATATTGCAGGAACGGTGGACCCTGCCGGCATAGATTTAACTCAAAGCATACAGATGCTGATTCATAGAGCAAACACAAGGAACAGCCATTGCTAAATAAATAACCGTGGTCATAGTTTCAAAATGGGGGCTTTATTTTTTAATTTTTTTTTTTATATCATGAGAAATATCCGTTTTCTAATGATTTTGATTCCGTGCCTTTCTTTCACTAATCGATCCACTCCTTGAATAAACTTCGAATGTCTTCTTCGGGCAGGAAATAACGCAGCAGTGAAGCCCAACTTCCACAAACATCCAGACTTTTTATAAAAGCTGTTTTGGCCGCGCTCAGCGCTGGCTCTTCATTTAAAACTCTAAAATGTCACGTCTGCTGCAGGGCAGCCGCATTGCATTGCGATCTCTCATTTAGCAGCAATCTGTCCGTGACCACCACCTCCTCCTCCTCCTCCTCCCTCCCCACTCCGCCTGGACCGTCAGTGTCCGAGTCTCATCTCATTTGCTCCCCCCTCAGGCCCTCCGAACACACAGCATCCACGAGGAGGGGAGACAGCGGGGAGGGAGGGGGGGGGGGGGGGGGGTGAAAAACTCCCATCCAGACTTTTTCCTCGGAGAGTGAGCTAACATTTGGGCTCATGAATCACTGAATCATCACAGTGTGTTTGGGAACGCGTGGCGGATTCCTCCTCAGTGTGTACCTGTGAGCGCTGAAGTGTGTGGTTTTTTTTTTTTTATCCGTTTCTGTCTTCGCATTCTTATTAAATCATCTGGACGTACTGTGTAATGTGTGAGGCGGTTTTCAGAGCTCCTTTTCTTGTCTGTTCTTGCAGCGGAGATCAACAGGTTTCTTCCCCGCAGTGTGAAACCACTCGCAGGCGAATATGTCCGTTAAGAATATTTGATAAATGCAGGAAGCTAGTGGCAGAAAATAAAGGCCATTTTAAGGCACTTGTACTGTGCTTCTTTGTACTTTAACATGCCAAGACTTCTCAAATGAAAAACTACAAATGATCAGCCTTGATAAATGATAAACCTTGTGACGCTCCTTTTGGAGGCAAATGTGATGCTGCGGTAGCTTTGCAAATACTCTTCAGAAGGTAATCAAAGAATGTGCCTTTAGCATGAAAAGGCCTCTTTGTACGCGGGTTTCAATATTTTGCTTAACAATAACGCTGATCTTTCCATAAAAAGGTCCCAAAATAATCCTGCACCTCATAATTCTGGCCATCTGACCAGTATAATTCTAGTATCTGATTTAATTCAAGCTACAATGTCTGTTTTTAGCGACTTTGGAGCAAACCAAAGCAGCAACAACAATTAACACATTAATGTCTCAAAGGTTTGCCGTCACTTCACTAAGTCCACCTTGAGATTTGATTTGGTGTCTTGTCTCTGCTCACCTTAGTAACCCTAGTAATGTCTTCCAATACCTGCCTCTGGTTTGGTCTTTATTAGTTCGAGAGAAAAATATGAGGTTCATCAGCAGCTAAATGTTTGATTTCTTTTTTGTATACCAGGTCATCGCAGAGTTCATCTGCTGCTGTACAGTGCGATTATTTTTTAAATGAGAGAACGTGTCAAAAAGTGAGCCAGAAGAAAAAAACAAAAAAAAAGTTGTTGTTTTTTTTTTTTAAATTGAGGTAGACGTGTTTTTAAAAATGATCTGGACGCTTCTCACCACGGGAAGGCTTCCTTGTTGCCATTCATTGTAAATAAAGGCATTTGCTTGAAAAAGGTGACTGATTCTTCTCCACACACACACACACACACACACACACACACACACACACACACACACACACACACACGTATTGATTTCCCTGAATGTCCTGTAGCACAATCGATGTTCCAACAACACCGCCCAACAGTCTGCAGTCTTTCGCTCCGGCAATAAACTCATAAAGTGCCATCGCCTGCAGCGGTTTTCATTAATGACGCCTGAAAGACAAAGAAATCTCGCCCCATTCAAACAACTTCTGAAGCATGACCGCTGTCCTTGAATACTAATGATGATTCTCCCGAATGTGCAAAACGGAGAAGGGTTGAAATCAGCAAGTTGCTCACTCCTCGGAGGATATCCTCGGGGCACAGTAGGTCTTAGTCCCGTCAACCGCTGACCTTCGTGTATCCCTCCCTGATTTCTGAGTTTGTAGAGCTGAGTTGTGCGTCACACTCGGCTGAAAAAAAGGCCAACAGCCTCCATGCTAAGGAGACGCCGGTGACAGCGGGGAATCACGTGGGAGACGGTGGCGTGTTTTCATGCCGTTTGAAGGACTGGAATGATTTCCAAACGAACATGTCCTCGCGCGATCGTGAAATTCCATCACGGGGTCTGTATTTCAGCAGCTAACCTCACTGTTTGATGAATGGCGGGGGCACAGCTTTGCAAAGATGCATGTTAACCTCTGCCATTTACCAAACTGGATGTCAGACTCCATAACAGCGCTTGGCTGTGACTGGTTTATTAAGGTGCATTAATATCTCTCTCTCTCTCTCTCTCTCTCTCTCTCTCATTCACGGCGGAGGTCAAATATCATGATCCCGACCTTGGTCGACCGCTTTCATCAATCACAATCCCACGAGACATAAATGACGTCACGTCGAGCTCGCCGGTCGATCTACATATCAATCACAGCTCATACAAGGCTGAAGTGAACCCCCACCCCACCCCCCCACCCCGATAGCCGATGTCATTGATCGCACCTCAGTCGTACTGTAAACCACACAGAGAAACAGGGAAATAAAAACCCCTTTGCTATGTTACAGCTCCGGAATAGAAGTTGTTGGAACGGCCGAGCGCGGCGTGGAGTGTCACACTCGTGTGAAGACAACAGGGTGAATTCAGCCTGAAAGCAACGATCAGGGCCCCCAGACTTGTCAGGACCTCAAGAAGTTGTGCTTGCTTTTTTTTTTTCCCGCAGTCTTTCTCCATGAAATCAATAGTTTCATGGCCATTGGAGTGTAACTTCTCCTCTGCAGGATTGAGATCGCTATTGTATGAAATGGTGCACTCTCCTGTGACTTTGCCTGACATTCATAGCTTCTATTTTTTTTTTCCTCTCTCATTCTTCTTTTCTATCTTTTTGGTTTTTGTTTTTTTTTCCTCCTCCTCAGGAAGCTGTTTTGTTCTTTTCCCATCTGGCTTCATTTCATCATTCGTTTAGCCGGGACTGGCGCAGATCCACTGAAGCAGAGGCATGTCACACATTTCCAGACCCCGCGCCCAGAGAGGATGATATGATAGAAATGATCTGTTGCAGTGTTTACGCACATCTGGCAAGTCCTTCACTCCGTCCCCGTCGTGTCCTCTGGCGTATATACTGCGACGTAAAAAAAAAAAATAAAAAAGCAGAGTGTGGCGTGTTGATATCTTCGTGTGCAAATTACAAATACTGACACACGCATATGCCTCGCAGACATCCACATTCTGTATATCGGCAGCTTCACAACAACAACAACAACATATGCACATACAGTAAGCGGCCATGCTTTTAAATGCAAGGGATAGCTCCCGGTGTGCGATATCTTAATACCCTACGGCTCGGAGACAAGTGCGGTTTCAAAAAACTAATATTTGTACGGATGGTTATCTTTATAGGGTTCTCCGGCTTTATGAAGTTGTAAACCCTGGACTTCATTGAGCGAGGACAGTATGGAAGTCAAGATAAGGAGAAAAGGCCCCGACTGGAGTTGAAGTGCGCTGGTGTTTATTCAAAGCACAAAAAGGAAGAACCAAGGAAAAAGGATGAGACTGTAACCCTACTCAAGCTTATGTTTCTTTCTATTGATTTATTGCTCAAGCTGTACCAACATTTTGCTATCAAATACCATATCGACATGCTGTTATTGTAAACACAGTTTGATAAAAAAAAAAAAAAAAAAAAAAAAAAAATCATTTAATTTTAATGGACTATTATTAAAAAGAAGAAGAAGAAAAAAACAAACAAACAGGGGAAATTATTGTGGCTGAAGAAACCAACAGCGACGTTAGTTCGTGAACGGCCGTTAAGAAGACTCAAATTCGGATTTTGGCCGTCGCCCATTTTGCTAGTTCGGAGCAGTTTGGAACAGGAAGTGACCATATTTGGACGAGACGGGGGTGAAATTAAGTGACTTTGTATTTCATGAGAGAAGTCTAATGGGAGTCTATGGAGACGGAGGCTTTCTGGAGCCGACCTCTGGTGGCACTCGGTGGTATTGCAGCTAAAGGATCTTTCGCATCGGCCTCATTTTTCAGACCCGGAAGCCACGTCAGCCTCTGAAGATGTTTCTCTGCAAAGTTATCAAGAAATCTGTATTAATGGGTCATATCTGGCAACATCGATTCAGTAAATAATAAATTCATGTTCACGTTGTGCGTTCAGGCAACTTTAAATACAGAGCAACAACAATTGACATTGACACTGGAATTTGCCATCGCTGCAGAACTTTGAACGTCTACTGAAACAAGTCAGAGTGATATTAGCCTGTGAGAATACTATATATGCAATAGAAACACAAAAGAGTTATTGGAAATGTAAAAGAAAGGAGGACAAAGAGCGCTTGAGGAAGGAGCTCTTTCTTCTCTCCTTGTCTTTGCAATTAATTTTTTTTTTGTTTTTTTTTTTGCATGGCCTTCCTGCATGTTTTTGAGCATCATAGCACTTTATATAAATTAATTGTGACTGGTTTCACTCCAACCACAACCCAGATTGCCTTCAGCTTAAAACACAAGAAAGGAAAATCAGTCAGTGGAGGCCCTTTAAATCCAAATGAAGAAGTTTTTCACTTTGCAAGTTCGGCTCGAAGTCTGTCGTTGCAGCGGTGTCTTCGATCTGAAGGTTAATGAGGACAATATTCCTCCACATCTGATTTCTTTCTCCTTCTGTTGCAGAGGAGAGCATCAGTGAGAGGGAACATTTGGTTCGGTGCAGGAAGATAATGGGATAAGTGGTTTCATCTGTGGGGAAGATGACGTATTGACAAACATTACTTTAAACCAAGAGCCCAACAGCTGTTCTCCGTTCCATTCGAGGTGTTGAAAACAGAATGTATGAAAACAAAAGTCAACACTGACTTCTGTTAAGTTCCACTTATGCAAGTTAACCTTCATAAAGTGGTCACCTGACTTAAGTAATATCACTTATGCGGGAAACACAACCCAAAGCAATTATCACCTCCTGAACTTAACCAAACCGCTGCCGTGTTATAACGTCAACCACGTTTTTATCATTGTTGCCATGACGATGAAGATGGGTATGCCCGTTGCTGGTACTCTTAATCCAATGTGTCCAGTTTTATTGCCATCTACCATTACAGAATAAAAACACCTGAATTGCACATGTGCAAAAACTCGTGTGGCCACATATGCATACACGTGTGATTGTGCACATGTGCAACATGTATTTCGTGTATGTTAAACATGTTTTAAAGTGTGAAGCCCATATATTCCCATGTGAAAACTTTTCCACATATTTATGTGTTATTGTATGTTACAACATGTGTCATACATGTTTACGTGGAAAAACATGCGAAATGCATGTGTTTTTTTCTGTAAGAGTACATTATAAAGGGTTTTACACATTTCTTTTCTTCTAATATCACCGCTAACCTTAATTATAAAACATTTTTCATTAAATTAGGAGAAATCAAATGCAGTGTTAATAAAATAAATTCTTAAATGTGTATTTTAGACGTTTTCTTTCCAATTTTCTGAAAGACGACATGTTATAAAAGCAACAGCCCAACATCTGAAAATTCACTAGTGCATAAAAAAACAGTGTGTCTGTCTGCAGTGTCTCGTCTTAAAGTTTCAATGGAACAATAAAGAAATGTGAAAATCTGAAGGGGGGGCGGGTTTGAAGTTCAGTTTAAAGAAGACAAAAAAATTAAAAATAAAATCCCTGCAAAAAGAAACCACAGTCCTGGAAACTTTGTGATTGACATGTAATCACTGAGAAGTGCACAGAGTCACAATACTGCTGCAGCGCTCCTGCCTTTCACTTGAAATGTTGTCAACGAAAAGAAAAAAAAAAACCTGTCTAGAATTGCCTCTTGAGCTGTGTTTGTCTTGATGGCAGCAATATTCCAGTAGATTGCTCCTATGCATCTCCTGAATTATAATACCTGAAGTAATTTACTGCACTTACAACTTCATCAGAACAGCATTAAGCTCAATTTTTCATGGGCGCTGCTGTAAGGTCACTTCTGTTTACCGATACCAAATCTCACGGATTGTATAAATCTGTGGCTGTTAACCTAACAAACGAAACCTCCTAATGAATGCAGAGTGTGTTTTATGACTTGTTGACTGCTGAATAACGTCTCGTTAACCTTTACAGAGCTGCCGTCAGAATTATGCAGAGAACATTTTCATTGTCTGCTTCCTTGTATGGCATTTAGTTTTTCATGAAAACATGATACAGATGAGGGGGGGAAAAAATGCAGTTTTCAGGAAAAGTAAAACAGCTTCTCTCTCCTTCCTTATATGTATAAAAGCCAGAAAACACAATTAATAATCCAGAAAAAACTCATTTCACTCCCCTCCCACCCCCCTATTAATTTCACAATAACGATTTCCATGTCGATGTGGCGGAAACGAATATGAAGCCGCCTGCATCAGCCCTGTAAAATGTCAGCGACTGGTTGATTTGGTTTTGCTTACTCCCACAGCCGTGTGTCACCAGGTCTTCAAGGGACTTCAAACAACTTTTGGAAACTTCTTTCCTGAGGAAGCTAGTTCATTTTTCTGAATGCACATTTTTATTTTTATCAGTTCACACTAAGAACAGAAACTGAACGGCTGATGTAAGCATAAAATATCTTTGAAAATGTCGTTAAAATACCCAAAATCCTGTTCCTATGGCGGACTTTTTTATATAATTACAGTAATTTTAGCTACTTTGAAAGTTATAAAATGGTCAAATATTGGCCTGGTTATCTGAAATTAATTCCAACAAATACCTTAATGTTTAACAGCACTGATTCTACAGTATTCACGTGACTGGTGAATCCTGGGATTGTCCAAAATAATTTGGGATGGCACCGTGCAACACCAGGTCTATTTTGGGGCCCATGTCTTTATTCTTGGATGTGTTTCTTTACCCAGTGGTGGCGAGCTTTTACCACATCATAAAGATTTGTTAAGAGTCTCTCTTCAGCTATTCTGTGTGCCGATAGCTGTGCTGTCTGATAAAAAAAAAAAAAAAAAGATCCCCTGTTGAGCTGTGAAGTGGTTTTGATGTTCAATGGCCAATATGTTAAAGCTGCTACTAACATCTTGAGTTTGTCGTATTTCAGAGAAATGCTTTGGTAATAACTTCAGAAAACAAAACCTACAGTGCTTCACATCATGTATAATACAGCATAATGTAATATTATTAGAACAACTGTTTTTCAAATGGAAGTTCTTCGATATCATCCGCCCTCGAGCGTGAAAATAGTAATTTGGTTACGAGTGTGTTTCTCCCACTCATAAATACTCGTCCAAGTATCCTCGTCATAGTGGAGAATATTACAGGACTGGATTATGAAGTGATTTGTTTAACACAGCACTGCAGCAAAAAATAAATCAGCGCCCATCACTCATTAACAGCGACAGGTCATTGTTGCAGCGGGCGAACGAACGTGTCCCGCGGTGCCGCGGGATGAAAGATGAGCCTTTGGCTTTGAACTTGAACTGTACTTGCCCCTTTTTTTCCCCGGTCTCTCAGATCCTCATTTGAGAATAAATTGCAAAAAGCCCTTTATCAAATTTGATTTGATCGATTGGAAGTGTGTTTGAGCAAGTCTTTGGGTGCGTGCGTGTGACCCTGTTGGCGTCGGTCGTACATCGGCTCAGGTCTCTCAGGCGGAGCGTCACGCGTGTGGTAAAGAGTATCGACTTCTGTGAAAATAGTTTCCCATGTGCGTTATTCATGCGTTTGAACTGCACGGCACTGCGCCGGGATATATGTAAATAACAGTAATGATAATGGAGGCCGAGGGTCGGCCTCGGGTCGGCCTCGGTCACGTGTGGGAAAAAACACATCTTGAGTAACTATAGCCTGACTGGCGGAGACCTTTCTCCCTGCAGGTGTTTTAGATGGACACACCAGGAAAACACAGGTGTGACTTACATTAACGCCGACTTAGTTCAGCTTTGTTTTCTTATTAATTAAATGCTTAAAATCAATACCTACTTATCGAAAATTGTAGTTGTATTTATTTTTCAAAATGTCTGCTTGTACTTTTTTCTTATGACAATGCTAGGAGTCAGGGAGGGAGGAGGAGGAGGAGGAGGAGGAGGAAGAAGATCCTGTTTCTTCAAAGCAAAAAGAAGAACTGGCCACTTGCTGTTATTTGAACAGTGACTGAAAAACAGAGGGATTGGTCCTTAAAGTTTAATAAGATTCTGCAAAACGAAAGTGACAAAAACTTCAAAAACAATTGAATATTTCTTTAAAAACTGATTTTTTTTATTTTTTTTTTTAAGGCTCTTAAGTTATATATATAGTCAGAGTTGTACTCTGTTGTACCCCCCCCCCCTCCCCTCAACCCCGCCCCCCTTTATGTTTTGGTTGGGGTTCAAAGAGCTCATCTTTGAGTCCAGGAACAAATACCAGTGACCTTCCCTCCTCGCATGAAATGAATGCCAAGGCGCATTAATCATTCCAAAGCATAGATGAAATGTCAATTGCGAGATGCAGAGCGAAGACCAGAGGGTCCTTCAGGAAGATGGCTCCCTCTGAAGAAAATCATCTGACGCCGGGAATATTCCTTGATCAGCGCGCCTCCCCGCCAGCCTCACCAGGTGATCTCAGCCTTCTTTAATCTGTCTAATGGAGTCTGGGAGGCTTTTTTTTCTTTCCATCAGATATATTGTGTTTTTCTCCCCACACATAGCCACTCTTGTACAAATGACTTTGTTGTGACAGAATGCAATACTTCCCCTTCCAGGGCCTCACATACTCCCTGAGTCAGTCTGGATGGTCAGTTTGTTTTCCCTTCACGTGCAACAGTGAGTTGTTCCCTTTACGCCTCATTTCAGTGGCGTAAAGGTACTAATTGGTACTAAATACATGTTTTTACTGTTCATTCATATCTTATATCGTATACCTTGCACTGTAATTTTTCCTTCAATTCTTTTTTTTTATTCTGTACTCTTTTTGAATCCTTAGTTATGTCTGCTTATATTGCACTGTTTCCATGACGCTTTCCAATAACACTTTTTATACATTCTTATTTGATATAAAAACGGAATGAAATATTGCAAATTCAATTCCACAAATATGGAAAAGATCCTTAGTTTTCAGGCGATTTTGTTCTTTGATGCCACTATTTACGCATGTTTCCTAAATGCCTCACACACAGCAGAAGCTACAATTTAGAAACAGGATTGAGTAAAATAATTTCTTATCTGTAAATAATTCGATTTGTGTTTGTTTGTAAGGCCATAGTTAACTCTGGTCCACACTCCGAAACAGTAGGTGGCGGTCATGCACCTTTCGCTGGATGCCATCCGCCATAAAACGCAAGAAGAAGAAGAAGAAGCTACAATTTACGGACATCACCTAAACGCATCAGAAAGCAGTAGACAAACAAGCCACACAGATGTGACCTGAATGTTTTTACATGCAGTCTAATGGGAGACACTAAGCTGAGTGAGCAGTTGCTGCAGCACAGACACACCTCCACCAGGTACGTGGCCCAAGATGAGCTTGAAAAGTGATACTAGATAAATATTGAAGCCATTCGGTCGGTACACCGGCTCCCAGCATGTTTTAGAATTGATTTTACTGTTGACTTTTAAGACACTTCATAGCCTCCCTTCCCTCCTATTTAGCTGACCTGATTCTTCCGTACAAGTGCGCCCGATAGTCCTGAAATCCTCAGACTAAAAAAAAACGTTTATCTGTTTCTGGAGACACGTCTTAAAACTTAAGGGTTTTAAGGGTGACGAGGCATTTTCAGTTCAGAGCTGCCTGAGGAAATAAAGGTCTGCGGAGTATGTGACGTCTTTTAAATCTCTTCTTAAAACCTACTTTTATCGAAGAGCCTGTTCCTGATTTCAGTTGATTTTACTGATCAACTCTCATTTCATTTGTTTTAATTTGTTTTTATGGGTTTCTTTTACACGATCATTGTGTTGTTAAGACTTGTTGTTTTATTTTAATGTGAAGCACTTTGTAATTAGAGTTTAGAAAAAGGGCTATACAAATAAAGATTATTATTATTACTATCATCATCATTACAAAGACTGTCTCAGTCACAGTTGTTATTATTATTATTATTATTGTTATTATTATTAGTTATAGCACTGAGCATTTAAGAGAGTTAACCCCACTAGAACCGAATCAGCATACATGTTTTTGTGTAGTAATACAAAGAGACAACATGCATACAAGTTTGTGTTAAAAAAAAAAAAAAAAAAGTCTCTGCGCCTGAACAGCAGTCTGGTGTCTCCTCCACCAAACTAACAACAACAACAACAAACAAAAAAGCCACGTGCTTCATCTCACCCACTTTCAAACTCGACGGAAACGGACCTCCTTCACGTTCACAGCTGTGATGCTGATTGAATTGAATCTTTGAAGGTCCATCCCACGAACTGTTTAGTTCGGCTCACTGCACGTTCACAGGAAGAGAACCGGCGAACGGACTCGGGACCGGATGTGAAGCACTCGATGCGCAGACGGTGTAGTGCGCCCCTTGTGGCACCAACATGCAGGGGTGGGGGGGGGGGGGGGGGGTTAGTAGCCCCGTATTTAATATGGGTTACATACAATTAATGTCATATTAACTGATTCATATTACTAATGAAATAATGTGGGGTTTTTTTTTTGTGGTTTTTTTTTTACAGCTGATCAAACGGTTGAACTGTTTTAAATAGTGGAGCATTACATTTATATAATGCGTTTGCATTATGTAGTGTTTGAGCTAATTATGTGAGGGGATGTATTAGAGGAAAAATGGTGATATTTAACAGTAAAGTAGTATAAGTGAGTATAAATTAAGTGGAAATATTAAAGTAAAGTGTAAGCATTTAAATATTGCGGCCCTTATTATTCTTTAAAAAAAAAAAAAAAATCGACTTTTCTGCACATTTTAATGAGAATTATTCCGGAGCTTTACTCAACTGTTGTGGTGGTGCTGGCAATGCTTTCAGTCATGATTAGCCTACAACAACAACAAATTCAAAGTAATAAAGATTTACCGAACTTAACATCAAAACAATGCCAGCTCTTAAAATTGGTCATAGTTTGTTAAGTTGCTGTAATGGAAAGCCTTAATTTCCAGCTGTCCAATCTTCCGCCCAAAAAGAAACACATTTTTCATCACGGTATACAAATTCAGTTTAGTAATATAGAGAAAGAATTGTCCGAAGTGCTTTCTGATGCTTCACAGCCACAGGATATGAGCCTCTTCTCAAATTGTTCACCGCTGCCATTAGGCTCTCTGTAAATTACCGTCGTAGCATGTAATTCTTTAACCAAGATTGATGTCTAAATTTACCTGGCAGTGCCACAAAACTCTCTCCCAAATGGAGTCTTTCTCGCTCGTCCATGTCAGACACGCTTTTTTTTTTTCCTTTAAAAAAAAAAAAAAAAATCACAAACAAAGCTTAAACGCAGCATCTGGCCACAGAGACAGTTTGGCAGTTTTTCTGCGAGGTGGTAAGTGGCGACTTTAATGAAGATGCATCACGCCTGTTCCAGATTTATCTCCTATCGTATGGCCCGGCAGATGCTAATGTAGTGTACAACCTCCACAGCAGAAGCCCCTCATTTCTCCACACCGCTGCATCCTCATCAAGGCTAATACACTGTAGATCCAAGCAGCAGGTCTGTTTGCACCTCTCCAAGCCCTCACTGGGAGTTCAGTGTAGACACTGGATTACAACCAAGGAAGAATTTGCAGGCGCGCGTGCGTGTGTGTGTGTGTGTGTGTGTGTGTGAGCGCGGTGTCTTATCTGGCAGGGCGTCAGCAGCAGATGGTTATATATATATATTATTATTTTTTATAAGTATTAGAGCGCTTCAGTCATCTGATTATGCTCGGTGTTTGTCAGAATTCATTTCCAGTAAAGTCAGACCGTAGAAGCAGACAGGAGAGTTTCCCCCCCAGGGAGCATATAGTGTATATGTTGAGTATGCAGACGTGCCTTCTACAAGGACACTTTAGCAGGAATAGATTAAGTCATGGATAAGTCATGATCTGCTGAACCTTCCTTTTTTTTCACAGCAGCGATGCGGCACATCGTCGAGAGACACGCGTCGGTGTTGAAAAGCAGCTCTCCTCTCCACGAGAGTTTGAAAAGGATGTTTTATTTTTAGTCGCAGATATATTTTGATGTCTCTCTTTGTTAATGTGCCCATTCCTGTGCTGACTCTGATTTCTTATTTGTGCAAGACAGACAAAGACAGAGATGTAAACAACAAGAAGGAAATGCACAGGTAGTGAAATGACGCCTCTCATGAAGGGCTGTGTGGGAAAAGAAGCTGCCGTATCTGCTCTGACGTGTGCGTCAACAAGTGCACGTGAACAAACAAAACACAAGCAACACATGGAAATTGCCATTCGGTGATACGCAAGTCTTCAATGAAACCTTCCATGAAGCCGTAAATGACAATCAATTATAGTGATTACAAAGAAAATGGATTGCCAGCAGGCACCACGGAATTGCACTCTAATGAAGTTGATGTCTGTGTTGCCTTCTAGTCTGTTAATGATACTCAGGAGGGGGGAGGGAGAGAAATGTGATATGTTTTTCCTCCTCTTCAGTGCACTTATTCCTATATTACATTTAGAAAGATGGTGATGCAGAAATACTTTGATTTTTATCTCCCCTTCAAGCTGCCAGGCGTCGGATGCTGCCACAAAGAAGAATTCAAAAAACGAGGCTGCTTCGCACACACCGCCGAGCCCACAGCAGACAGGATCTATCAGAGCGGCACATTTTCAAGGTAGGAACCCGAGATTAGTGTGACCAGTTCGCTACCTGGCCAAATGTGAAATATGGTCACGATCTCCTCTTCTGTTCCTGAGGTACGGTGTTGAAAAACGGCCAGAAAAAAAAGTGTTTTCGCTGAACATTTTGATGCCACAGTGAAGTTGAACTTTGACCTTCCGGATATAAATTGTCACGACTTCATCCTTTTACGCTGCCAGACATTTATGGAAATGTTTTATCACGATTAATCGATGAATTCTTGCGTTATGGCCGGGTTCATACCTCGAATCCACGTTTGTGCCAGATGGAGTGAAAATTCTGCTGTGTGGCGAAAAGATTCAAAGCAATGTTATATATTATTAATATTTTATTCTACATCAAACATTTTCCCTGAAAAGAATATTTTCAGATGTAGATGTCTGTAATTTGATCATATTTTTTTTTTCCTAAAAACCTTTCATTACATTTATCTTGTAATTTAATTGTAACTAATCCCTACCCACGACTGATGTGACTTTTTTGTGTATGTTCACGTCGTTCTTTCCGCGGAAAGACCAGAATCCACGTTGCATCCCCGACAGTTGCTTCACTTTGTTAAATTCTGTTTCAAGTTTCCCTCTTGTGAAATCTCCCGGTCCTTCGTGGTCGCACCGTGCGTCAGCCGCATCAGAGGTGCGGCACCGTCCTCGCATGATAACACGCGTCGAGCCCACCAGTCGTTTCTGAGTCAGCCAACCGTCCCACAGATATTCCAACAAGTCCGCCGGAGCTTTTCCGGACCCTCGAAAGCCCGATTGCGTCCTCACGCCTGATTTCAGTGCTAATTCAAGCCTCACACCCAAATATCATTTGGCAGCGACGCGGAGGTAAAGCGGCGGCAATCTCAAAGGGATCCTTCCGCACTTCCATATGCTCTGCTTTGAGCCAATTTATATTTAGTGTTCTCTTTAACCTCTGTGTTATCTGGAATTCACAGGCATGAAGGACAGAGGATGAAACGAAATGTTTATTGAGTTGTAAATATTGTAAATGGAATCATGATGTGGCGCCCCCTCCTTGCGAGGCTTTCCAATTATGGAAGGGTAATAAGACTCCTTTGTCAGGTCAAATCCAGCATGTCTAGCTCTATGATTGCTCTGGCGGTAAGTAAAAAAAAAAAGAAAGAAAGAACGAAAGAAAGAAAACTGGCATAAGTGCTGTGCTCAGGAGACGCGCTGTCGCTGGGAGGAATTGTCCAGCTATCTTTCCTCCCGAGCACACACACACACACACACACACACACACACACACACACACACACACACACACACAAAACCATTGCTGTTGACAAAATATGCTTGTTGCAGTTAAAACAGGCCGTTAAGTCTTTATTACAAGTATCCTTGTGATGTCCTCATTTGTCTCACTGGTCATTACAGTTTAATTCAACCTCTGTGTAATTGCGTTCCATCCTGTTAAATCTGGTTAATATTTACAGTATGACCGTGTTGTTTTGCACACACTCGAGCAGCTTTACGGCCGCAGGCGTAAATAGCACACCACACACACCGTTCGTGCTTTTAATTATTGACGACGAGACGTTCGCGTGTCGGCCGACGCGGAGGCAAACGTAACGCACCTGCCGAAACGAAAACTCTTGAGTTAAAGGCTGCGACCGCAACATTTCATAAACATGCCACTTTTAATCTCGAGCTGGATAGAGAGTGCGGCCTTGTAACGTTTGAAGTCATTCGAGTTTTACCTCGGTACCATGAACACTCCTCACAACATTGTAGTGGCAAATTAAATCCGTCTTGATGAAGAGAAAGTAGCTAAACAGCAGCAATTATGTGTGTGTGTGTGTGTGTGTGTGTGTGTGTGTGTGTGTGTGTGTGTGTGTGTGTGTGTGTGTGTGTGTGTGTGTGTGTGTGTGTGTCTATGCAACACATTTTCTCAAGCCATCGTGCTAACAAGATAAAGTGGAAGTCTTTGTCAGCTCCCTAACAGAATCTCTTCGAATCTCAGACTCTCTTCGTGTAATGTAAAGCACCTTAATGAGGAGGAAATAAAATAATTCACATTTGGGAATCTCAATCAATCCCAAAAATCTGTTCTTGTGCATCAACAGTGTTGTGGTTTCTCCTTGTTAAGTACCCGATGCAGAGGAAACTCTCCGAACACTCATGCAGGAGGGATTTACTCATTTTATTCCACTGTGTGAAGCATAAACTGTCAGTTAAACAAGCCAAACCTGTTCAAAGCCAGAAACTCTGACCAGAACAAGTGTTTGGCCTCGTGCAACTTAGTGCAGCCATTTGAAACATTTTACTATCAACCTGGAAATCTCTAAACAGTGTAGCCAAACGTTAACATGTTAGAAACCTGATTTCAGGCCTCTGAATAACTAAGTATTTTTTTTAATAGTTCAGAAAGTGCTTGTGAACAATGCAGTGAGATAATGCTAACATCCGCATGCTCACTGTCACAATATGTTTTATTTTACCATATGTACCACCTTGTTTTACCATTTAAGTGCGTCAAACTAATTTCGGTAAAAAAACAACAACTTCGATGCATAAAAGCTAAAAGATAATCAAAGGTGAAAAATATTTTTCTGAGGGGTACATGCATGTTTATGATTTAATTTCCAGGCAATGTTCCAATATTTGTCGATATATTTAACTCAAAACCGCGAAATGTAAAAATTCCCCCAAATTCATCCTTTTCGGAGCTGCAAACACAAACCTTCGTGCCATCCGTCTCATACGGCGATATAGAGGTAGAGATATTTACGTGGATAAGTAGACCTGCTGATGATGCAGGATAAAAAAAGTCAGGGGGGTCACCAAAGTGAAAAGCCTCCAAAGCTTTGTGTAAAATTGTATGGAAATCCATCTAATAGCTTTGGGGATATTTCAGTCGGGACCAAAGTGTCGGACTGGCTGAATAAACCATTCTAATAGCAGATAGGAATTTATTTTTTTACAATTTTATCCAAAACCTGTTTGGTCTGCTGAAACTCACAATTCAGAGTTCTGCAGGTGGATGATTGAAACCTGCTGACAAAAAGACAAAAAGGGTGTGAAATAATGACCTGTAGCTGTAACTAACGGACAGACAGGGATCTTAATGACAACAATGAGTTGTCCATGTGCCGAGAAACGAGAGGGACAATTTCCATAAGAGCCTTTTTTTTCTTTCTTTCTTCTTTGTCAGCTTGAGACAACATTGGATACGACAGCCTTCAGTCAGTGTCACGTCAGCGCCAATATCATAAGTTAGACTCAGACATGCTGTTAACATGGCTGAGTGTGTGCGTTAAGGAGATCTGCAGAGGTGGTGACAGATGACAGTGATATGAAACGTGACATCTGTGTGTAATGACATGCAGGCTGGTTATTGGGTGACATATAGTACATTTTCTGCTCTGATGAGGTGCAAGTGGAACTGCCTAGCATCTTAGATTTAATGCAAATATACTTCTTTTTTTCTTTCTTTTTTACATTGTAGGTTGAGCTATGACTTGCAGCGAGAGCTCATGTGCCGTACAAGTTTACTGATTAACTACAAACCCTACTTACATCAGGATCGGTCCAGCGAGGGGTAACGCTCACCAGGGTGCTAATGATGTCGAATGAGATTTATTCGATAGGGGCTAAGAGTCTGGTTGATAAGTCCGTGAATACAAAGTCCTAGTTGCAACTTTGAAATGAAATACTACAATCCCAAGCAGCTAAAACACATAACGCTATAACAGTGTTTTGTTTTTTTGTTTTTTTATTTTGAAAATCCAATTTGGCTTATTGTTATTCTTACCCTTTTCACGTCCGCTTACCATAGAAATAACAAAAAGTGTGTTTGAGTTGTGTTGTGCTTCGTGCACTTCCTCTGCAGACGGTTGTGAAAACAGATGTGTGGCATTCGGCGTCAGCTGAGCCGTAAGCGAGGATGCCGTTCTGCACCAAACGGCGTCCCATGGAAGTTGCTGTATTCGTGGGTTTTTGCACCATCGCATCTGAAGTCCCCATTGATTAAAAAAGATCTTAAATTGGTGCTTTGTTTTATCTGTCCAGCTCACCCTGTGATTACCTCAGTACATGGCAGGTTCCTGTTAAGTGACGGTAAAAGGCCCATTTCAATGTTAATGTTTACTCTCAGTTTGGATATCCTGTTTATGCCAGATGTACTTGTAAATTGCCCACAGAATGCTGTTGGATTGGACCACATCTGGAGGTGCCATTGGTATATGATGTCAGTCGGGTATATTATAGGAACGATAATATATAACGTGTAAAGCAAGTGGAACGGTCATCTAACTTCAAAATCTGCCCAGCAATGTTGTCTTTCTCTTGTATTATTATTTATTAATTATTATTTTTTTTTTTGCATTAGTAACTAATATTTTAGTAGGTTGGTTATTGTGACAAAGAGTAAAAACTCATCGAGGCACTCTGAGCAGCTGAGAGGTCCTTTCGCTGAGGCGTACGAGGGTGTCCGCGCATCACACGCAGCCGCGTTAAGCTGAAGTGCTCGTGAGAGGAAAAGTGTTGAAAAGATCCACAACAGCACATGGAAAGACGTTTAACGACGTGTAAGAGTAACGGACTATTGTTAATGCAGCTTTAACATTTAGATCAGAGTTTCACTCGTTAAATGAAAGACCTCGACGTGTGAGACAGTGTTTCAGGAAATCAGGGGTGTCATCACCTGCAGCCTGCTAGAATACATGTTGTGTAGAGTTTACAGAACATCGTCAGTGTGAACGTGTTTTTGAGGGGTCAAAGGGGACGTTTTCTGTTTCATGCAAATTCACGAGTGAACATGAACGTTTATAAAACGCTTCGTTCCAGACAGACTCCGACAGCCTGCAGCAACGCCGCCGCCGATGCGCACAAAAGAAAAGAAGTGCAGGAAATGTTTTAAACAAGCCTTAAAGTCTCTTTTTGTTCATCCAAGTGTGCATCACAAGGCCACGGCTAATTACCATATCTGATCCTAATACGGACAAAATCAAAATAATGAGAAGAATGTTTATTAAAAACCAGATTAAAATGCAAAAGATGTTCAGTCGCTGCTGTAGCTTCAAGGTGTTTTTGTTACACTTTTGTTCTCTTTTTTTAAAATAACAATTTCATTAAGAAGTTACAGCTTATTCTATCTACAAATCTGAGACCGAATCTCACGATATGTCCGTATCCATCACTGTCACAGGCCTCGAGCCTGATTTACCAGTGAACAGATGTTGTGTCCGGTTTTGTACGAGGAAAAGCAGAGACATGAGACGTCGGTTGTCTTCATTCAGCAGGCTGTCTTAATTAAACCAAATTGATGTCCTTCTTGCTTCATCAACACAAACTTCGTCTTTTATCCAGAAAATCTTTCTGAAAACAAATTTGCTTTTTCACAACCCGACGGTTTATTTTATACACCGAGCTGCTGAAATAACATCATATACTCCGACTCTATGTTTGACACAGAAGCTTTAACACCAGTCAGGCCTACGTTTTTAACTGTTTGACTGCGAAACGCAATTCAATCAGGAGAGACTCGATTAAAGTGAACAGATAGAAAGCTTTATTGACGAGCTCAGGAACAGGAAGAGGCGTGAGGGATGTGAGAATCTTAGGCGACTAGACCCCGTTGTGATGTCATCAGATTTAAAGGGGGAGAGGCGTAGTACAGTGTGTACAAACTCTCTTTTAACAGGAAGAAAAACCTCGTACAGTAGAAACAAAAAAACTCCCCTTCAACAGGAAGAAACACCTCGCACAGAAACGTGGAGTTAATTGTCTGTTATTGTGAAATACTTTAAGTGTTCACCAACATTTCTACAAATAGTGGAAATGTTATGTCATATTTTAGTATCCCATTTTACAAAAGCAGACATTTGATGTTCATGAACCTTCGTGCCCCGTAGTTTACTCACTACAGGTATTTTTACATGAATGTTTTGTCCTCTCGCTGACTGTAATATACCTTTATCTGAGGAGAAAACACCCCGAGGCGTCCACAACACCAAACTCATCCACAGCAGAAAGGATCCAGACAGTATCAAATTATCAGTGGAGGAGGCCTCTGACTTCTATTTTCGTCAGGGAAAAGTAGACATTTTTAAAACTCTCCCTGCCTCTGAGTGTGTGTGTGAGGGGGGAGGGAGGTGGGATGTGTGTGGGGGGGGGGGGGTCAGGAGACACTGAGCTGTACTTAGTGAAAGATGTATGAGCACAGCTCGACAGACAAGAGCCTCAGGGAAAGAAATGTAAAGTGGGAGGAAAATCATTAGCTTTGTTTGCATGTTCTCTCTCAATTACGCGTCTCCCAAATCTGGCAGAGCGGCGGGGAAAAAAAAAAGAAAAAAAAAAAGGAGACGATTCGGGGCTCGGATAACAATTCATCACTCGCTTTTGTATCTTTAGGATGCACACGGCTTCAAAAAGGCATCCTCGACTGTAGCTGCCTGAATTACAACTCTAAGCTCATCCCCCTGCCCGGGCTCAATCACAAAGCCACATTTCATGGCGGAGGAGGAGGGGAGAGGGAGTGGGGGGGGGCGCCTCCGTATTGTGACAAAACTATTGCTCATTCCCACCACTCAATATTTATCATACTACAATTTCCCCCTACTGCCTCGCTCTCGAGGGGCATGATTTACGACGCGCTCGCCCTCAGCCTCATCAGAACGACGATGCGTTCATCACGGGGACTTTTCACAGGCATCAGTTTTGTTTAATCCCCAAAAAAAAAAAAGCCTGAGAGAGCAGGAGACGTGAGAGAAGGCGGTGGCAGACAGGGAGGTGGAGGTTTCCGGATGGAAACTTAACTGGAGTAGGGTGAGGCGGACTCACGGAGACAGAGAGACAGAGAAAAAAAGAAGGAAAAAAAAAAAAAGCCAGCATCCACTTATCTATACATCAAAGAGGGTGACACTGCCTTGCAAATTTGCTAAAGCTCATTTGTAATGTTTTCCGCTTGTCACTGGCCTTAATGCACACAGCTCATGGGAGTCGCAGCCTGTCACATGATCAATGGGAAGAGAGGGAAGTTACTTCTCACCATTAAACGCTTTTGACTCGCAATATGCAAAACCCAGGCCTCTATGACTGATGTTTTTGTGCGCTGGCTGGCGGAAGAGGGGAGGGGCGGGGGGGATGGGGGTGGGGCGGGGGGGCGTTGTTGTCAGATCGATTATAAATTGCACTTTTGGTGCACAACCAAAGGCGCGCGCTCCCTTGCATGCAAAAGGCAAAGCCCTTGTTGAGCGCTCTTTCAAAGTCACCCTCGGCCTCCGAAGCCCGTGAAGCAGCCTGTTGTTGTGTGTCCGGCCACCGCTGGGACTCGGGCCAGCTGTGATGGGAGAGGAGTCAGAGCTTGTTATCTATCCGCTTTGCTTCACGCAGCCTTTAATGATTTTGCAGTGATTATGAACTGTCTTCTGGGGTCGAGAGGTCTCTACTTTAAATCATCGCCTAATTGGCCCAGCTGGTCATTTATGGATTAGGAAGAAAAACAAAAAATCACCTTTTACTTTCAGGCTACTTTCATTATTTTATTTTTTTTTCAGGCTTCCTGAACTACTTTTTTTCTTCTTTTTTTTTTTCTTTTTTTTATCATCATCAACTTTTCCTTTCTTTTAGTGCCGTGTCATTGTCTGCACTCGGTCTGTTTCCACTGCATTAAGTTTGCCTCTCCCTCCTGACGGTGACTAAGTCAAGTCCAACACAGTTAACATGCCATTCATCACGATTATTACACACTTATTGAATCTTTCTGGGAACTCCCTTGAAAGATCCTCCGTATCGGGGCGGTATTAAAAACACTTCAATCCACGAGGTGCTGAAAGTCTATTACAGTATAATCATCAAATATAGATGTTGTAATCTATTTTTGGGCTTTGACTAAACACCCTTAAAAAAAATATTCCTTGACATCCCCCAGCCAGCCCGTGACACATCTCTGACAGCAAGCTGAATTTAGCAGAGTCTGGTGAAGAGAAAAGGTCTTTAATTTGCCGTGTGCGGGGGTTTGGGGGGGATCAGTTTGAAATAACCCGATCATTGGTAGGCTGTCAGGGTGAGAAACAGGACTGGATCTCATTAGAGGTGCATTTAGACACGGAGGATACCAACCTGCGCCTTGACAGAGGCTTAAGTCATCTCACTCCTCCACAAGTTTGTTTACAAGTATCTCTCTCGCAGGACGGGGAGTGGAATCCAGTCATCAGTCGGTGGGGGGAAATTGCAAACTGGCAATCTGCGTCGCCATTAGCAACATGTATTCAGAGCACCTGTCAGCTCTTAGGTCTAATTCGCTCGTCTAATTTACAACCCGCTGGTATCAAACAAACCCTGCTTGTGTGTTTTGCCACCGATCCGTGTGCTTCAGCTCTGACTTGTGCTGCCAACGCAAAGTACCTTTGTTGTTGACTTCGTTACAGGTATGATGCATTCGTTGTTTGTCATGAAACTTTTTCCAACCCTTGTTTCCCACAAAGTTTGGACGCTGTGTAAAAAAAATTAAATAAAAAGAGAATGGGATGACTTGCATGGAAAATAGACCAAAGACAACATATAAAATGTCAAAAAAAAAAATATGTGCTTATTTGGATTTTTTTTTTTTTTTGTTTTTGTTTTTTTTTTTTTAATGCTGGCAACAGGTTTAAAAAAAAAAAAAAAAAAAAAAAAAAAGTTGGGAAAGGGGCAAAAAAAAAGACTGCAAAAGTTGTCTAATGCTAAAAATAAAAAAAAAAACCTGGTGGAACATTTTACGACTAATGATAATTAAGAACAAATTAGTAACATAATTGGGTAAAAAAAAAAAAGAGGCAGAGTCTTTTAGTAGTGAAGATGATGAAACGTTCACCACTCTGTGAAAGACTTCAAGGGCAAACAGTGCAACAAACGAAGAATAATGTCCCTCAATGTAAAATTGCAAATTATTTTGAGGATTTCATCATCTAATATCATCAAGATCATAATATCATTAAAATATTAAGGGAATCCAGAGAAATCTCTGTATGCAAGGGACAAGGCCGAAAACCAGTATTGAATGGTGGCGATATTCCGGCCTTCAGGCTTGCACTGCATTATTTCTGTAGTGGAAATCACTGCATGGGCTCAGGAACTTAGTTTCAACATTTGATGTTGTCGTTGGTCTATTTCCAATTAAACATGATTTTACATGATTTGCAAATCATCGCATTTGTCTTTTACTTACATTTTACACAGCGTCCTGACTTTTTGGGGGAAATGGGATTGTACTTGGCACAACAGATCCAAACACAACAAAGCCCCGCAGGAAATTTTACCTCGATTTAGCCTGATATTTCCCCCTGTCGCACACATTTCCCTGAATATATCAATTCAATTTCCTCAAGCTTGTGAAATCCATTTACTCTGGAGGGACTGCCTCACCCTTCCTAAGCCGCAGAACGGCAATAATGATATAAATGACCCCCGCAAAGTGAATGGAGATCTCAGTGCTGTGTATCAATTCTCCTACTTAAGAGGAAGCTGGAGGATTTAAAAGAGGACCGGGTCTCTGCAGTGGCGGTGGCCGAGGCTCCCTCAGGAGAACCCGGTGGAAAACTTGGTTAAGCTGTTTATTGATCTCGGAAGAAAGGTATTTCCAGTCTTGTGCTTCCTTTCCGCGCCAGGTGAGCTTTTGTAGAGGAAGACCTCTCTGCACAGACCGTCACTGTCGATGCACATCACTCGTACATCCACCCACGCGGTCAGCGGCAGATACCAGCCGGAGAGCACACACACACACACACACACACACACACACACGCACACACACACACACACCCACACACTTGCTTTCACAGGCCGTAAAAGGACATGCAGGACGTCCACTGCACCCCCATATTCTCTCTGTCACAGTACCGACCTTGGAAAAGCATCCCCGGCTCTATCGCCACCTGATAACCTTATTGAATGTCCGATGCATTCAACCAGTTCTGTGCAGTGACTTTTTCAGCTTCGCTCCACGTCAGATCGGCCGGCCTGTAGCAGAAAGAAATGTCAGAGAGATGCGTGCATGAATCCATACCGAGACACTCTCAGACCGAATGAAGTCACACTTAGTAGACGCACACCATGAATTGTCAGCGATATCTCACTTCCAACAGTTTGTTACACTTTCCGATCGTTAAACTCCTCCTGTCGTGTTTTCTTTTCACAGATGAGTGAATGATGAGTCAACGGATGGAAAACAGCACCAAACTGGATGTAAACAAATATGAATAATCATCAGGATAGGGACAGATGATGTGTTCGGAACAGATGCTGTCATAATTTGCGCTGTAATATTTATAGGGTATTTTGGCTCACAGGCATTTGACTCAGACTTTATCTTTCAAATGAAAGTAATTCACATGACTTATCCGCATTATGAATTTTGAAAAATGTACCTGATGCAGATTGGACAAAAATCTAAATAAATACATTCAACAAGATTAAAAATGTATTTCCTTTTTTATTTTTCTGTTTTGACCAGGCTGATGCTGCACAGATGTTGTTGGCATGGTTTAATATAGAAGTCGAGACATTTCCAGCCAACATCTGGTGTTTTTCATTGCATGCATGGAGCACCTTTCTTTTTTTTTTTAACATTATGCAGTATGACTTCGTCAATTACTGTGGATCACATTTCGTCAGAAATTTCATTCATTATGACTAGTATTTGTTATATTTTCACATTTCGATATAATTTATATTTACATCATTGTTGACCATGAGCTCTCTGAATCTTTAGGTCAAATAGAAAAATAGGCAATTGTGCTAGGAGTCTTACCTTAGGAGTGATTTTAAGAAAGCTACTCTAAGTAAGGGAAGGACCCTTATCGTAATGACCCAGTTGCAAGGTGTCACGTGTCCTTTTTAGGGATATGATTGGTTGATTAAACTGTTTGGGATAACGGGGATAAATCAGACAGTGACATCTAGTGGAAATTAAATTAACTTCATGTTAATTTGAGGCTGTGACAGCGCCGCGTTTGTTTGTGCGATCTCTGCTGATGAAAGTTGCGATAAATCCGAGTCGTGTCTATCTCAGTGCCGCGATCACTTTCCCTTCTGGCGTTATTGTGTGATTGCGTCGAGTGGTAGATGTCGATGTCTCTAATGAGATCGACCAAAGTCATCATTCCTGTACTAGATCATTTGTTTTAAGATAAAACAGGGTTTGTTTGTTTTTTAACATTGTGTCATTCTGTGTTTTACCTCATTGTATTTCTGCAATTGTCTCCTCTGCTTAAGGAATTCTTAAAAGTCCTCCTCCCTGAGAGATGTTTTGTGAGTGACTTGTATCTTTAAAATGAAATTCTATCAACGTTTTTAGATATTCGTCACTGGGAGTAACTCTTAGCACTGGAAATCTTTATGAATACGGGCAATGATCAAATTAAACTTGTTTCTGTAGTGTGACACACAAAAACAGACTCACACACACACACACGCATACATAATTGCTCATGCAGATGCCACACACCGTGCTGCAGCCCAGACAGATTGGACTGTTTATGTGGCTCCCGGGAGTAGAGGCTGTGTTTTCTGGCCGTTCCAGACTCTGGCTGAATAGTCCCAGTGTTATTACTCCATACTGTGGCTACTGTTGTCTTATCTCAACATGTAACCATTAATTAATTGATGATTATCAGTGAAGAGAATTAGCATAGCCCTCCTTTAGACTTCATTAATTACCTAAGCCTGGGCACTGGGGGGAAACACCCTGCCAGTACTCAGAGCTTTAAAAAAAAAAAAAATCCTCAGATGGACTGCTGAAGTGTATTTGACTTTTTTTGGGGGGGTTTTTTGGGGTTTGTTTTTTTTAAGCTTGAGGACAAAAAGAGAAAGGGAGGAAAGAAAGTAAAAGCTAGTCAGTGGAAGTTAAAATCATCAGCACGTATGATATTTAATGTAAAAACCTCGTTCCAGAACACGTATGCTCGAGCTGCGGCAGCCGAAGTAATTTTGAAGTGCAGATGAGACGTGTCGGTGCTGAACCACAGATTAAGGAGCGTAAGCAGTTCTTTTTCTGTCCCATGGAGAGGGTGACATTTACCTGTTAATTTATTATTCATTCGTAGGTCTCAGCCAGATTAAGTTTCAATAAACTGATTAGATGTTTTGTTGATTTATTCGTCAGTCACCACAAAGGGCTCATTTTCAAATGCTGAGTCTGGCCAGATGTTGAGAGGGCACAGTTGTCATGGAGACGGATTCGTTGTTATAACCTTTGTATGGGATTTAGATCAGGTGATAACAGGTGGTTGTGTACGGGGATATTATACACGTTAAAAACATAAAATATCTAAAGTACACGTGTTATTTCCATTTTAAATGGCATTTAATGTCATTTTCAAGATGGACAATCTCACCTGACTGATTATGAAGTTCATAAAGTAGGCGGATTTCATTGAGCTGCAAAACTGAACCAAGACATCGTGGTGCAAAAATAGATCTGGGAGATGTCCAAGAGCAAATATACGGCTGATATTAAAAAGAAAAAGCTCTGACTTAAGGCCAAAAGTTTTACATTAATCCTGGTTTTGTTCTAAGAATTTATCAGAACATTATTATTTGTCTGACTGTGATGGGATTATTTTTAATAATCTCATCACAGTCAGCCACGGTCCACTTAATTGGTATTTCCTAAGGCAATCACGTGGCCCTCCTTCCTCAGATGAGAGTTGCTCAGTTGTCATGGCGATGGTGCTGATGTCATCATGTACATCTCAGACACTCTGTCTCTCGAGGACGGTCTCCAGACGTAACTGAAAGCTTGGACAATGTGATGATAATCTTCGGTCAACCGGTTATTTTAAAAGGTCAAGTACTCAGCTTCAAGTGCAAAATATTGGTATAAACAGGATTGGTTAACCAGAGTAAACATTGAATGAGTTTTAACTCACAAAACTGGTCTGAAAATATCCCCCAAAAATCTAATTAGCCAACTATAGAAGATGATCACTTTATATAAGTGTAAATCTGCATATTCATGGACAGTTTAATACATGAAATTCATTATAAAACTGGATTGGATTTTCCAATTTTTCAGCATTTTTTCCAGTTTGAAAACCAGTTTAATTTCAATGTATATTTTTTAAAATTATGATCAATCATATGAGAGCGTTCGGGGTATTGGGCTCCTTCAGAACGGAGCTAGAAAGCAAAGCTTAAAATCTTAAACTATGAAAATTGGGGCACCACGTCAAAAATATCCCAAATAAAAAGGATTCGCTATCAATGCTCACAAATTACAACTCATTCAATCTGTTTGAATCAGAAATAGATTTTAATATCCCAAAGCTGCACTTCCCGATTACAAAAATATTCTTGAACAGAATATATTTATTTATCTACCCCTCCATGAATATAAGGGAAACCCCGACTCTACTTGGGCACGTGCAAAACGGAGGAGTCGAGCCAAGTGGTGGAATTGAGATTGGGCCTAACTCTCCCTTAAACCCATGGAAAAGTCTTTTATACATTTATATAATAGACAGATAAAACAGCTGCAACACTGATTCGAATTTTCGGGCTTGGCGCTGTTTAATTGACGCAGTTTCTCCAGACTGTTTATCAGATGAATCTCCTCCTCTCTCCATACGTTCACGTCCTCCTATCTCTCCTTCTATCCGTCTCAGCTCTGTTGCGTTCCTCAGCCTTCCTATTAGTGTCATCACGCTCTGTTGAGCTGCACTTGTCAAACTGATACCCAACTAATCAAGACTAATGAATTCATTTAACTGATGATAATAATGTTATTAAAATGCAAATTGTTAATTTCTTTTAATTGCTTTACATCACATGTAATCAATCACAACAACTTCTATCGTCGCCGCAGATCTTTTTGCTTATTTCACACTTCGCTCTGGAAAAAAAAAAGAAAAATGGGAAAATCCATTTTCCTCCTTTCTCATGAAGAGTCAGGCGGTGTTGGTTACTTCTGTCATGGTCTGGTTAAAGATGTGATTGTGTGTCATATCATTTATTCCTAATCTTCTTGTTTGTCTCTGCTCTGGTGATTGTGAATGGGCTGGTGACTGTAGAGCTGTAATTGGAAAATGCATGACTGATTTGCTAAGACGTAGCAAACATGCGAGCATTTTTATATCAGCGTTCAGTGGTCCTACCGCCTCCCGACTGGAATGGAACGGGGATCAAACCGGAGGGCGCTGAGTCCAACCTGGTTACCGCAGTTCATGTGGAAACCAATAAAGCAGTTCATGGGAATTATCACCACGACTTATTGAGCGTGACTCCATTAATGTTAATCAGCCTGCTCGAGTTTTAAATATAAACATTTGTCTGACCCTCTCTGGAGACACGGAGTCAACTTTTATTTATCTAATCATAATTTATGCCGGTTTGTCCATGTGAGAACAAATACAGTTTAAGTATTAAAAGTCAAAAATACCAGTTATACAGTTCCCGTATTACTTTTCTGTATCTTTTTATTTTTTATTTTTTTTTGCATTAACATGTGAGCAGCATTTCTGTTTTGCAATTTGTCATCGCAGCTAATTTGTTTTACGGGACGCAAATTGAATCTCACCGTCAACGTCTCATCCCGGTACGACGCACTTGCCAGCAAACAGGAAACAAAAACGTTCCTGCATAACTAATCAGACCGGGAAATAATTCCTTCGCCCCAAACAAGCACCTGGTTTGACTGTTGTTCGGCTTCTTTTTTTTTTTTGTAGGTTCAGAAGGGCGTTATTAATGACGTGTATACTGTACCAGCAACGGGCGTACCGGACCTTTATCTTCAATTTAATTCGATTTGATTTACACAGCATCAAATTACAACACAAGTTATTTCAGGGGACTTAACAGAGTAACGTTCTTACAACCGAACTCGAAAGGAACAAAAACTCCCCGTTAACAGGAAGGAAGTAAAGTCGTACTTACACGTGTAACTTAAAATAAGTCAACGCGGACATGAACAGCAGTCTCCTCGGTGAAAGTCCCGTGTTTGATCCATTCATGTGGTCTTTTGACGCCCTTTGCACCACACCACCTGCATGCATGACTTCCTCCTTCGCTGTTGTTATACTCACTACGACCACTAGAGGTCGCACTTAAAATACCCTTCCGGTCTACTCGAAGGTCAAGTTTTTCCCAGTAGGTTGAGTCGACCTCCTTGAAGTCGATATACTCGGGACAGATTTGTGATCTGTTCAATCGTCTGATAACCAGTCAGATATCCTTAAAACACAGCACCACCATATTCATCATTCACCTTTAATATATACTTCTGGCCTCCGCTGCGTATAAGCCTCGTTCTCCGGAAAAAACAACTGCATTTTGAAAATGATTTTTCGCTCTTCACCAATGTTCAATCAACCATTTCCTTTAGCTCCGTGTGTGTGTGTGTGTGTGTGTGTGTGTGTGTGTGTGTGTGTGTGTGTGTGTGTGTGTGTGTTGTTAACGCGCAGTATGTCAGCGCTCACAACAGAAAAACAGCCACAACCAAAAAAAAAAATCAATCAACAAACACGTCGCGGTGTGCATTTAATCCCCAGAGTTTATGACCTTCACGGCCTGGAATATCAATTCATCTCAAAATTATTTTCAGCACTCCATCTTCCAGTGTTTTGTTACTCCGCGGTGTCAGTCCCACAATTCATTGGATTCCATCTCGGGCCGAGATTCATTTGGGTGTTATTATTATATACAGTATTTTGAGCGCACCACAAAGGAAAAACACAGCGGGGAGGGTCGTAATCACCGGTGGCACTCCAGCTGTGTGAAATTCCAGAAAGAAATTGAAGTTTAAAACTGAGAAAGTAAAGTCGTTCGGACTATCTCACAAGTCGGTAACGCGGTTGCTTCACCCGTTGTGCGCTCTCTTGAAAAGCTGCAGACTTCGTGCCGTTTGTGGAGTTTTTGCAGGAGGAGGACGACTAGAAGCATTGATTTGGTTCTTCAGCACGTCAAGTAATTAGCAAACGGGATTATCCACAGGTGAAGAAATATAGAGTTTAGAGTGATGAAAGGTTTATTCCCCATAGTTGCAGGGCCTCACCGTGTTGATTGTTCAATTGATCCACCCAGTAGTTTTCTTCAAACATGGATTTGCTCAGTATTTAAATCAAGTCCTACTAGACTGGTTCCAGTTTCTGTGAACGAACAACAATATTTTTATTTTTTCACCCATTTAAAGAGTTGTGATCATTTATGTCTGTTTTTAGAGATTGAAAAAAAGCAAACAGAGCTTTACAGCTTCACAGAGGAGCTCAGATTTTGGGATAATCTTCAAGTGTCAGAGCCAGAAAAACAACTAAAGCAATAAAAGAATAGACCCGAAAAATTGCTGCTGAAATGTCAACAGAATTATTCGCCAGGTTTTAACTTTTTTTACTCAGTAATGCTTACTGGGAAGTGCTGAACGGCCAACAGCTGACCTTTACCTTTTAACAGAAAAAATAAATAAATGTCCTTCTTGAGATATTCAAGGTGATTTTTGTGTAAATGGTGTTGTTAGTTCTTTCATAATGCGAGCTGGACTCCATCATCGCAGCGTGGTTGTTTAAAGGGAGGATATGACACGACAGGAAAACAATTCTGTCTTTCAAATTGCCTCGCCGTCTTCCACTTGAAACCCTTTTTAAAAGGAAATGATTACAACTATGAGTACGCAGAGAAATACAAAAAATTAGAAAAAAAAAAAACTGCCTTTGGGTTGAGATCATTTCACTTGTTTTCAATTGTGTTTCTCGCGCTTTAATATTTCTTAAGTGAACATCAATGAAATAAGCCAATAATAAGCAGTAAAATGGAGGAATGTTTTGAGGCTGTTGTCAGACTGAAATAGAAAGGAGCATTTTTCTCTGCCATTGTTTAGTGTCTTTAACCAGGAGCCGCAGCAAGGGTTGATCCTCCGTCTATGTCATGATTCTCCCCGTGGTGCTGTCATTGTGAAAGGTTAGCGTTCGGCCTTTGACTCGTGAAACCATGGATCAAATGAATTGTGCAGTGGCTTTGGAAAGGTTGTGACCTAGGCTACAGCTGAGCAGTTGGGGGCTCTGCTTTGTATTTTTACAGCGTGGACATGTTTATGTGTGTGTGTGTGTGTGTGTGTGTGTGTGTGTGTGTGTGTGTGTGTGTGTGTGTGTGTGTGTGTGTGTGTGTGTGTGTGAGGCACAAAGCTGAATGCAGAGATGCGGGTAAGAAATGACTCTGTGTGCTCGTGTGTCAAAGGTGGAGAGTATTTAGTGCATGAACTGTATTATATTATTGACAGCAGTTGTAATTGTAGTATTTGGGCAGTAGTAATAGTACTATTCTATACTTTAATAGGAAGGAAAACATGTTTTATGCTTAAATTTTAAACCATTACAATAATAATAATAATAAAAAAAGGTCTGGATAAAAATAAAAAATAAATTTTAGTTTGACGTACTCTTGTACATTATGTTTATTCACTATATATTTAAATTGTGTTACTATGTTTCATTATAAGGAATCTCTGATGATTAATGCCTTAATATATCAGTTGACACCAATCTGCTCTTTACAAAACCTTCCAACTTTAAGCCTTCAACTAAAAATAGGGTGTACAACATATAGACTAGTTCTTACAGTGATTAATCATCACTTAATATTTATGTGTCAACTGCAGGGTAATTCAATTAAATTCAATTTTATTCATACAACGCCAAATCACAACATGAGGGCACATAATAAGGCAGAAAGCCCAAAAATGAACAATTGCTCACACGGCAGTGGGAGGTAAAAAAACCAACAACTGCCAATTCCTCTGATAACTCCAGAAGCTCCCAATTAGTGTTTCCCTGAATGTCAGTCAAAACAATTATCAATCAATGAGCCGCAATTATGTCTAAACCATAAATCAGACTGCAGGCAATCTTCAGGACAGACTGTCTGCGCTCTTATTTGCAGAATGAGCAGATCAGATTTGGTGCGCATCATCATCAACGTATCTGCAACGGTTGCTGTGGTAACGACGTTTGTGCAGCTACGCTGGTGACTCGGCTTTCCAACACGGAAGACATTTATATTTTATTTTGGCTTTTGTCCGTGGACTGTTCTTAATGTGTTTTTGGGGGTTTTTTTGCTGCTCAGACTTTCAACAACCAATCTGGACACAATCTGGATATCGCAAAATACTGGTTTTGGACTGGCGGTCTGAACAAAAAAAATCTCTCAATTTGTACCTCAATAACAACAGCTGAACGTGCGGTTAAGTCTTCATTTTCTGCTGCACAAACAGTGCAACCAAGCGTACCCGAAAGGATTTACTTTCCCACCTAAACTTCGCCCAACTTTAGCCAAGATGTCATCTTTTCATCACCAGTGCTTACTGAGAGGGATCACATATTGAATGGGACTTTAGCTCTGAGCTCTATAAACAATACCGCAGCCCCGGCAGTGCTTTATGCTGTAATATCTGTGCAGCCCCTCAGTCCACTCTAACACTGCCTAACCTAAAAAAAATAAATAAAAAAAAAAAGCATGCCTTGATTACTGAGTCCCTGCTCGGCTTTCCATAAGGATCTCATTCCCTTCTGGAGAGTGGCGGCGGCCATTACAATCAATGCTTTGCATACGGTGGTGAATTCTAACACTACGTGGAGCTGTATATGCGCTTGCATTAGCTTGCTACGCATTAGTCTCATGCACATAAAACCAAGCAGCTCCCATGCATCGTCACTAGAAAGATGCTTCCTCTGGACTCTATATTGACACCTCATGCTCACCGAGTGGGCGGCGGTGATTTCACTTGATAATAAGTCGCCTGACTGCCTAAGTCCATTTCCTTTTTTTTTTTTCTTTTTTTTTTTTTTACCCCGGAGGCACATATTCCTCTGTAGAGCTGCTGGGAGATGATAAGACAGTGGAGAGATAACGACTATTGGAACGGCGTGTTATGGTACCTGAGAGGCCGTTCGTTACAGTGCATGTCGGTCTGACAGAAAGTCTGAGGAGAGACAAGGGCAGCGAAGTATTTTCGCTCCTATCGTCACAGTATAGGGATTCTGTATGCTTCAGCTTTAATGACGAAGCATCATCTGTGCACAAAACGCAGCAAAGCTGTTCGGATAAACTTTTTTGAATAGAGCTACACATGAAAAGAAAGAAAAGGTAAAATAAGACAAAACCTTGTTTCAATTTTTAAATTTCCCTCCTTCCCAATGTGTCTTTTGAATTTTGAACAGTTTAAAATATCCAAATTTAGACAACTTTTATGAAGTTAAACATAAAACCTCAAGGGCAAAACTGCAGCTTAGTTTGAATCTCAACGGTGGGCTTGTCTTTTTCTGTTCTGGTGTATAACCTTGAAAATGTGATTGACTGGATTCGTATTATGCTCCACATTAAACCTAAATGTAGGGAAGCAGCTGAAAAGATGTTTTAGCTTTGGAGTTGATTATGACACCCTGGACAGCTGCAAGAAAATGTTTAAGAAAATATTTCAGGTTTTGTACAACCCACATTTTATTTTTATTGTGTTTTTCCATTACTCCTATCAGTAATTTGAATGTTATTCATCAGTCATTATTGTTTTTATCTGGGCACATGGAAATATTGGTATATGAACAGCGATGCAATATGGTAAGTGACTAAGAGTGAGGAGTTAACTATTTCACGTCGTTTGGTTTTGCAGGTATTTAATCAGGAAAGAATGGGTCAAATTGTGTCTTATTCAAATGATGGCACTAGTCACAGGCATTCGTATTCTTCCTCTGGGCACCATGAATATCTGTACCAAATGTCATGTCAATCCGTCTGATGGTTGTTGACACATTTCACGAAACATCACAACATTTGATCTCATGGAGGCTCTGGAGAAGAAAGGTCAAGGTAACAATAAAGTCAGGAGGGTTCATCCTCTTGTGACCATGAATGCCGGAACAAAATTACAGAGCAATCTACCCAGTAGGTGTATGAGATATTTCAGTTTGGAAGCAGTGGGCCAACCCAACCCTTAAAGGCATTTTGCGATCCTTAAAAATTTGCCACATTTTCTTTTTGGTAATCAAGTCATGTTGGGACTCACTGAATATAAAAACTCACCTGAGATGTCAGTTATTATCATCCAGTACAGCTTAGAGTACATATACACACACAGTTACAGCACATCTGGAAGGTCAAAGTTGTGGCAAAATGCCTCTCTGCAAAACTAATGGGTGTTTACACAGACACTTTGGGTAATAACTTACCTTTAATGTTCTCCCTGGACTTCGCTTGCGTTTAATGTTTGGATAATGTGGTTGAACAGTCTCCCTCTTTGTTTCCGCTTCTCGCTGTAAAATCTCCCACATATCACACAAATAGAGGCTGGTCAGTAAATTGCACAATCCATTGGAATCCTGGGCCAAATATGAAATTACTAAACTTTAAAAAAAAAAAAAGGAAAATATAATGTTTTATTATAGAAAACATCCCAATTGGTTTCAAAAGCTTTTATACAAGCCTCAATCTTTATGGGTACTGACAGAGAAGTTTTCCTCCCAGTAATAAAACAGAGTAACACAAGTGAAAACAAGTCGCGATTACTGAATAGTTCCCAGCTGGTGGTTGGCATGGCAACAATGAAGCGCTGCTCTCCCTGCTCTTTATAGGAATTATCAGCACAGCTTGGGCTGCATCTTTGATCAATCTGACACTTGAAAGGAAACTGTGCATTAAAAAAAAAAGTTGCTGTGTGTATTTATGAATTATTTTTAAAAAGCTAATTCTGTCAAGTGTGATTTAAAAAAAACAAGAATCTTCGCTTTTCAAGTTAATACCGCAACGAGTCACATGAAATAGTTTGCATGTGCTTTCACAATATTTTTGCTGCTGTGTAAGATTTGTCTTAAAAACCAATAATCATGCAAATAATTATTTAAAATCCTGTTTTTCTGAGGTCTTAATATGAAAAGTAATGCCAGTTTGATTATTAAAGTTCTTTGCCGTGTCCAATAATCACCTGTAAAATCAAAGAAAACCTTTTCTGTGCTTGTACTATAATTACAGCCACTTGCACATTTCTGTCTGTCATTTAAAAATGGGAGCAGGATAATGGGAATAATCCCGCCGCCCATTTTCAAATTAAAATTCGGTGTTCGCGGTGAGAGGAGTGTGTGCTCATCTCTTGGAAGCAAATCCCCCATTTGAATAACTGCCCTCGAGGCATGATGGATGTGATACAGATATTAGATTTCCGTCACTTCAGACTCTGAAGTTTCTGCCACTGGGAGACTAAATAATTGAAGACCTCTCCTATAAAAAATGCAATATATCTGTTTGAGAAAAATGTTGCTTCCTCAAATTTATCAGTCAATATTTCAGAAGTGGGGACGAGTCTATCCCCAGCAGCATAACTATTCGTAAGCACAGGTCTTAAAATGACTCACTTTTACACAAGCATTTATTTTCTAAAAGTATATGTCAGGCATTTTTCATTTTCTCTTTCAGTTGACATGTAAACTTTTTCAATTATAAAACATGAAAAATTGGAAAAGTGGTGTTTTTTATTTCACAGATTTTGTTTTTCGTGTCACTCCTATGAAATGTATTGAAATGTATCACATTTGATATATCGAACATGATTATTAAATTCAAATTCGGTGGACATGTGTATCACACCGAGATGTACAAAAAAGTTCCAATGCACCATTACGTCAACTCAACAGCGAGTCCGCCATTTTGAATTTAGTCACCATTTTTGGCGATTCACACATTGTACTTTAACAAACTCCTCCTACAGATTTTGTCGGACCGACTTGAAATTTTGTCTGTGTACTCTTAACATGTTTGCAATTAAAAGTTATCAAAATAATTTGTTTTCGTCGATCGGTGTGCCCGTAGCGTGGCAGCCAAAAAGTGACCCAAAAATAATTTCTGGGTCAAATCAAAGCCCTAATAAGTCGGGGAGGAGGTGGCCTCGACCCACTGGATCCATGACGTGCATTCACTGCATATCACTGCTTAAAGTTTTAATTCTAGTTTTGTTTTTGTTTTTTAAAACAACTATCATCACTTGCCGTAGGTGATTTTAAAGATCAGATCGGTCTGAGTCATGAAGAAAAAACATTTGCTTTTCTCAGAAGAACTTTTGGAGGTAAGTTAGAGGTCAGGTTGTACATTTGAAAAAAAAAAACATATTTAAAATGTCTAATAGTTTCCTCACAGAAGAGTTTATCATCTTATGCACGTTTGTTCTTCTTCAAGAGGATGGTTTCAGGCACAGTTACCCATATAATTAATTATTTCAGTTATTCATAACTTTAATTTAAGGGGTGACTGAAGCGCCTCTGCAGAGACTTCAGGAAAGGACTCACCGTATTTCTTTACAAGGCACGTTGCAGCAGCTCTACATTCTCAAAATCAGAGTTATTAGACCACCTGACCTCCCTCGGTTGTTTTCCATATCCCTCTCTCAGTTAGAGAGAAATTAGCAGAGCTGTTCATTAATTACAGATGAGTCAGATATCTGAGTGCTGCTTGGGCAGGTGTCTGTATCTGTCAACTGAATCCAATTTTCCCAACTCGCGCAACGTTCATGATTTGTTCAATCAAGACGTCACAGACAATTTGTCTGGCGTGCCTCGTTCCCCCGGCCACCTCCGAGCTCTTTGCAGAAAAGAAAATTAGAGTATCCGTCAGCTGTCCCTGAGGGTCCTGCCTTTGGGAGATGTAGCATCCTCCCCCTCTGTTGACAGACCTGGCGCCTGCCTCACTTGTCACTGTAATCAGTTTTGTTTTTGCTACCATTGTGCACAACAGCCCTGCTTTATTGCCGCATAGCCGCGTGAAGTCAGGGCTCATTCCACAGTGTTGTATTAAAGCAGGCTGTGTTTAAATGCCCTGACATGAAAAAACAAGGATCCTCTTCAAGCATTGATTTCTCCCTCTCTCCACAGCTTGTAATAAGCAAACATACTTTTTGTGTCCAGCTCCCCACTTATTTGTATCGCTGCGCAAAACAACAATTACGGGCCACTGTTCCATTGATGAATCGTGAATAGCTTCAATTAATCAGCTGGATAATGCTGCATGTGGGCTGGCTGCAGATGTAAAAGGTCACGAGGGGGGGGTTTGGCCCATCATGGATACAAGAACAAATCTCAGAGATTGATCAACAGTAGCAGCATGTTATTTTAGTAGCCACCGCGTGGTCACTCTGGAAGTGTTGATCTGGTGTGCACAGGGTTTTAGGACCATGAAATAAAACCAAAAGCAGGGTTACTGGTTGTTAAAATGCTGCATTACTTTGTCAACAGGACAACAAAATGCATCATCTGCAGTTAAGTTAAAGTTTACGCGCTAATATTTTACTCATATAACAGGCCTGTGCTTTTTTACACATACGTATATATTCGATGCAAAGAAGCAAATGAACACAGGTGCTTATCGTGGAAAAGGAAACCGAGGCAAAGTTGATGTGACTCAACTTCATGAACATCAATAAAAAAGAAGAGAGGTGTCAATGAAATGAAGTTTTTGGTAACTTTTAACTCACACTTAAGATTACGCTGCTAATACAGGTGTTGCACAGGTTCCTAGCTAGATATAAATTAAGACTGTACATGGGCTTGTTGCGCCCTTCCAGAAAAACCACATGAATTTCACATGTGCGAAAAAGTCATGTGATTGTGCACACGTGAAACGTGGGTTTGAAACCTTTTTGTGACTTAATTTGTGAAGCTAATGCAGATTCCCATGTGAAAACTTTTCCACGTATGTTATCATATGTTGCAACGTGGTAAACATGTGTGATACAAGTGTTCACGTGTGCCACATGTGGTAAACATGGAAAACCTGTGTTTTCTTTTTCTTTAAGGGTGTTC